>NC_037535.1:3920276-3930160 GCF_001531365.2 Cynara cardunculus var. scolymus
TTTGACCAATTTACCCTTTGAACAATTGTTCATACACATATCAATTAATACATTAATTAAATTATTGTTTATTTAATCTCATTTAATATTAACCGTTTGATGATAAAATGAACGATCAAGATCGGTTCACATAATTTGTACCATATGGTTGGTTTCTATTTGAACCAGCCCCTATATATATATATATATAACCATGTTACTTGGGTCCATCAAATACCCAACCATGTGAAATAACATGATATTGGCTCGAATCTAAAATGGTGAAAAGGTACATCATAATCCAAACAAGTGTAAATCAAGGTCCTCAACAAATGAAAGTTCATATGGTTAATCAATATTTAACCCATAGTTCATAATGTTGTTAAATTTAACCACAAGAGTGGTGTCTGATTGATTTAAGCTTGGCTCCAAAGGTCAAAAGTACCAGGAGGTCTCAGGTTCAAATCCAAAGAGGAATAAAAATCCTCTTGTGGCCACGGAGGTTCAAATGCGGTGACTCTGAGATATCTGCAAAGCAGGTGGTCGCCTTGGGATTTGTCAGCTCGCATAACAGGTTGAATATCCATGTTAATAAAAAAAATGTTGCTAAATTCTAAAAAATGTCAACTTTCATGATAATCAACCAATGAAGCCCAATAATACCTCATAAAGGTAAATAGTTACTTGAACTAGCATCAAAGTAAGTTTTATTTCTTCATATAACTCAAAATCTCATAAAATAGATAATAAAAGTTTTTCCCCGAAATCCATAGAAACGTGACCTAGAAATTATCCATAGCTCAAATCATTGGGGGATTTCATAAAAGGGGTTTTTTTTAATTAACCTGGATATCCAACCCGCTATGCGAGCTGACTAATCCCAGGACGACCACCTGCTTTGCAGATAGTCCGGAATCACCGCATTTGAACCTCCGTGGCCWCAAGGGGATTTTTATTCCTCCTTGGATTTGAACCTGGGACCTCCTGTTACTTTTGACCTTTGGAGCCAAGCTCAAAACAATCATACACCACCCTTGTGGTTCATAAAAAAAAGGGAGATGGCGAAAATGAAGTTGATCTTGAACTTTTAATCACAACGCTTATACTATAGCTATCAAGGCTCGTAAATGCATCTAAAGTCTTCCAATCAAATCCCTAAATGTTGCTAAGGTGAAACAAATGAGAGCGGACGAGAGTTGTGTAGCAAGAATCGAGTTCAGAAGCCAAAATCCCGATTTTAAAATGATGCACCAACCCCCACACTAACTCCATTTTCCGCCCAACCTCCCCGGGCGTGAAGTTCACTGAAATTTGTTTGGTTTTCTTTTCTAACTAGCATCCGAATACAAACCAACTCGAAATTCATTCTAAGGTTATTTTAATGACGAAAATGAAGATAAAACCTGAAATTATATGTATCAAAATATGGATGTAAGTAGGGGTACTCAAAAACCTGACCAACCCAACCAACCCAACCCAATCCAACCCGAACTAACCCAACCCGAAGCAACCCGATGTCTAATCGAGTTGTAAAATTGTCAAACCGTAGGTATTGGGTTAATATTTGGTTATTATTATTTGAACTCAACCCAACCCGATGAACCCGATATCCTTTTATTTCTTGGATTTTATATGATTGTTGAATTTCTATTAATAAATACATTAAACAATTACATTATCATGTATGCTTTTCATATACACATATTTTCAATCTATTCATATAACTCATTCAGTAACTATGAACATATATATCTAAATTAAGAAAATTAACTAAATGTGATATACATAAGAAATATAATAAGTTGTATCAAATGGTTGATGATGAAAAAAAAATTATGAGTAGAGAAATAACATATTCAATGTTAGAAGAATATTTTAATATACCAAAGTATCAACCCTCGGGTTGGGTTGGGTTAATATTTTTCTAAACCGCACGCATTGGATTGGGTTGTTCAAATGTCCTCAACCCGATCAACTCAACCCATAAGCACCCCTAGATGTGAGGATGTTACACCTCAGTCGCCGAGTGAGTGAGCCAAAAAAAAATTCCATCACATCGATATTATTAGAGACAGGAACCGTATAAAAACGATTGTAATTATCAATAATCAATTTTGTTTTATCTAAATATTATTAAAATCAATAATTTATGTTTGGATACTTTTCCTTTTTAGGACACGCGTTTGATGTTAAAAGGTGTTGCGCTGTAACATCTAAATTAAAGGAGATGATGATAGGCTTCCCGCCTCCCAAAGGAGTACAAACAAATAGTTACTCTTGCTTCACACTGCATGTATTCATAATGATTAAATCTTATTCACATGTGCATATGTTGCTATAAACCTCAACATCAAATAGTTAGTGACGGAGGTAGGCATAGAATCTTGTGCTGGTGAGCATCCCTAGTAGATATACCACCAGCAGCAGCAGCGGTTTATATCCAGATTTCACAAAAATTTACAGACATTCTTTTTTCCAAATTTACGGTTTCTATTAAGTCATGTACAGATAATTTTATCTGTTAGATAAATTTATGTTATTGTTTACTTTTCTATTTGAATCGATAGTCTTTGGATAACATAAATGACCAATTTACGTTGAGTATGAATAATCAAACAACAAGAAATCGATTTTGAAGAATCTGTGCAATATTCGAACAACAAAAATCGATTGAATAATCAAACAACAAGAAATCAAACAACAATCGAACCAGGAAAATTCAACAAGTGACTTTAATCTGAGCGAATAATCAAACAACAAACGAACAAGCTTTCATCTGAACGATAATTAAACAACAATCGAGCTAGGAAAAATCAAACAAGAGACTTTAATCTGAGTAAATAATCAAACAACAATCGAATTATCAAACAGGAATCGAACAGACTTTCATCTGAGCAAATAATCAAACAACAACCGAACTATGAAAATCAAACAGCAAGAATCGAACAACTAGAAATCGAACAGCAAAAATCAAACAGCAAGAATCGAACAACTAGAAATCAAACAACAAAGAAATCGGTGAAGGAAAATTACCCATTAGAGAGATGGAGTGAAGAATCGAACCAACAAAATCGACCTTTAGAGAGATGGAGTGAAGAACCGTGAGTTTTAGTGAGTCATCTAGGGTTTTTATTAGGAGGGGTAGGCCGATCAATTTTTGGGCTGAACATGGACAAGAGTGGTAATCCATCTGAGCGAATAAGTCAAGTTCTGTCCGAATAAGCCACAAGTAAGCAACATACTTTGGCTGTGCGAATAAGCTCTTTCGCCCATTAAGCTCATTAAGTCATAAATAAACACCCCCTAAGTATTTGTACTAGACTGTTTTTAAACTTAATTTATAGAACCAAACAATAAAGTAGTCATATCTAAAGCTATTATAATAAGTTTACAAAACATTTTTCGGGTTGTAACAAGTTTTTAGGTCATTTTAATAAATAAAAAACGACATATTAGTTATTTTATAGGATATTATTAAAAAAAAACATGCTCATAGGTCATTTCTCAAAAATGTCTTATAAAATAGCTAACGCCACACTTTGTATTAAATATGTCTTAAAAAACTTGTTAAAACGTCCAAAAACGTCTTATAAACCTATTACAACATCTTAGGTATATGACATTTTACTGTTTGATCTTATAAACTTAATTACTAAAACTCGTCGGTGTTTCATAAACCTAATTTCCGCAATTTATACTCATCCAGCCTCCATTAGGATCCCTCGTTGATTACGCTTTGAGACTGTTTCTCGTTCATATACGTTGGAACCCGTTTTTTCTCACTCAACGGCTCTTTTATAAATTATAAATAAAATCTGAAAAAAAAGGGGGAAACAAGGGACGGCAGCTGCAGGTAATGATATGACTCCAAACCCTAAAATCTGAACGTAAACCAGTGATGTCTGAATGGTAACCATTTGGGTCCAACCACAGCCCAGAAGCATCATCTTTGCTTTCATGTCCAAATGCTTATAAGTAGTCACCATTTCACCATTTTCTTCATCCAAAGCTTAGAAAAGACACTTACTGTAATAGAAAACAACAACAGTTATCTTCTTTAACTGCTGTAACTTTCTTGATGGCTTCATTTGATCAAGCCATGGCCAAGCAGCAATCTCATGGTAATTCATTACATCTTAATTATGATTAAGTTTGTGTAATTTAGATTGTAATCAGGCAGCTAAAGTATCGTACGGTTTCGTGGGTTGTTCAGATGGAGTTGTTGCAGGAGCGAAGGCTGCTGGATTAGCCGCGATCGTCACTGCCATTCCAACCGTACAGTCTATCTTTCTAACGTCATGCACTACAACAAAATCGGGTTTATAGGACGCTCCCAATTTCTAAGTGTCTTTATAAGACTTAGTTTATAGGCAAAAAAAAAACATCCTATCTAAAGGCGTTGTAATAAGTTTATATGACGTATTTTGACGTCGTAATAAGTTTTTTAGGACACTTTTAATATAAAGTGTCCCGTTAGCAACTTTATAGGACACTATTTGAAAAATTGTCCTATAAAAACAAATGTCCTATAAAAAATTCAGTTTATAGGACATTTTCTTAAAAATGTCCTATAAAGTTGCTAATGCGACATTTTGTACTAAAAATGTCTTAAAAAACTTGTTAAGACGCCCAAAAGCGTTATGTAAACTTATTACAACACCTTTAGATAGAACGCTTTATATTTTGGTAATATAAATTAAGTTTTATAAAGCGGTCTATTAGGACACTTAGAGATTGGGGGTGTCCTATAAACCCAATTTTGTTGTAGTGACTTTTTTTATAGGACTTATAGTTATCGTATGTAAAGGTGTAATAATAATTTAATACAATGTTTTTCGACGTCCTAACAAGTTTTTATAGACATTTTAGAAATAAAAACATTCTATTAATCTTTTTATATGACATTCTTATATAAAACACATGTTTTATAAAAAGATATGTTCATAGGACATATTGTTACGCTTTATTTTAAAAGAGTCCTAAAAATTGTTAAAGATGCCAGAAAATTGCACTTTTATGTCAAATGCACAATTTTATAAATTTAAGTCCTATAAAACAGTCTAGTATGATATTTATATATATTTGGCGTCGTATAAACCTGATTTTGTTGTAATGAGTGGATGTCTGTATGTGGATAATGCAGATGGCTATTGGTAGGATGCCATGGGGAAGAGCCAATCTGAACTACACTGCCCAGGCTCTTATTATCTCCACTGGTTAGTACTTGCACCTTTTACATAAAACTGTTTTTTTTGTTCCGAATGATCGACAAACGTTTGAACGAACTTACAGTTGCCGGAGCAGCGTATTTTATAGTTGCCGACAAGACCATCCTGGCATCGGCTCGCAGAAACTCGTTCAAGAACAATGAACCAAGAAACTGATCAAGGCTAGGTGGTCACAATTTCGATAGGATGTAAATATTTCAACATCTTTCCAAGAAAATCAAAGGAATCAATCTGTTTCGTTATGTACTCCTTTTTCGAAGAGCGGTACTGAGTTGCGTAAGTCTCTGTTGGTTATTTCGTAATGGGTTCTTTACTCTTATGTAAAAAGCTTAATACTGCATTTTATTTCAAAAGTGTCATAAAAAAGTTGTTATGACGTCTTAAAGTGTCATGTTAGCTTATTGTAACACCTATATACAACACAATTGTCTGGTTTTATAAACTTAAAGTCCCCTAGAGAAATTATTAGGACATTTAAACATATTTGGTGTCCTCTGCTGAACAGAACGACCAATACTTTCTTAACAAGAGCCTAGAAACAGACGAATAAGAAGAAATATTGTCAAAGAAACAATGATCATCCATTTATTTTCGGGTATTCAGGGTCTCGTCAAGATTCTGAAAACGTTAATGTCGGTGGTCCATGCAAGAACAAACATATTATCTTTGAAATGATCAATGGAAATGATTCCGGTCCTAACAATAATTTTCGATTCGACATCTTGGAGATTTTGTAGCAGAATGTCAGTCTCCACAAACACGACTTTATTCTCAGAAATTCTACACCTTATAGGTAGCCATTGGGATTTTTCAGTTTGTTACCTTCGGGATTAAAAGATTAGTCATTTACTTAAACAACCATATTACGATATAATTTCAACCGCAGAAATTAGGTGCATCATGAGGTGTCGTTCCCATTGGAAATAGTCTTAGGTCACTACAACAAAATTGGGTTTATAGGACGTCTAACATGTCAAAGCGTTCTAATAGAATGTTTTATAGTACTTTAGTTTATAGGATCAAACAATAAAACGTCATATCTAAAAATGTTACAATAGGTTTATATGACGCTTAGCGTTTTTACATGTTTTTTATGACATGTTGAAAATAAAGTGTTAATTTTATGAGACACTTTTAAGAGTGTCTTGTAAACTCATCTTTTTATAGGATATTTTTTCAAACAATGTTATAAAATAACTAATACGACACTTTACTTTAAAAATATCCTAAAAACGCTTAGCTTTACTTTGAAACCATGCAGGTTACAAACAAACTATAACCAATATTTCAAGACAGTTTAACAAATTATTGTATCATGTTAAAAGAGAAATTAAAACTAGTAAGTGAGGAAATTTAGAAATCTATCGCGATTGAACTCGGCTTGCCGCATGGAGCTAGGTTGTTAGGGGTAAAGGCATAAACAATAGTCAGTTTACTGATACGTTATTGTAAATACATACGACATACTGATCCATGTTGAAAATATGATTTCATATATAGACATACATCCCACTGTAATTAACATGAAAGTAATCCAATCATGCATGACTTGAAACTGAATGGATACCGAAACTGGCACCTAGACATATATACGTATCATATACAATAGGTCAATAGTAAACTATAACATGTAGATATGGATGTGGTCTGCTACACCAAAGACTCGCACTTAGCTCTCCCAACGTTACACGATCTGTGTCAAAATCATTTACAACCCGACACAGTTTGTGCCACGTTGCATGGCCCGTTTCATATCACTTCACAAATTGGCACTGTCTCTACCGATTGCACATATTGTTTTATCCAAGCAATATACATGTTGTTTCATCAAGCAAATCAGACTTCAAATCCCTACGTTGGACGTGAAGTTGACACTACATTATTCCTCAACACTATATGACATTAAACTCACATAAAAACAACGATTTAACATAGAACTTGTACCCTAAATGGTCGATTTCCTCTTACTTTGTTGCTACTTTTCGGGTGTTAAGCGAAAAAAATGCACAAGACATAAGGATTGCTTGTTTTCAAGTATTTTACCTCATGATACAACCACATTAATTGCTCGTCAAATGAAAAAAAAAACATCTTTCTAAAACCATGCAAAAAAGTTATTACTAATTCGTAGCTATAAAGTTACAAACAAGTTGAGATGAGGTTACAACATCTTTAATTTTATCGTAAACGACAACTATAAGCTTTATTTCAAGATCTTCTGTATATATCAATTACATGCATGTTAATGTATATCTATAAGAGAAAATTACATAAAGAATGAACGCAATATTCTGATTTAATTTTGTTAGTCTCTCTCTCAGTGATTTGATGATAATCCCTTTTTTTCTATATACGAAGTATTTATGTTTCTGTCTTTTCAGTTCCAGCGATCTTCACTGAGTCTGTTCAGTGATCGCTGAAGAACTTGTATTGTAATTCAATCAACGACAGCGATACTTCAAGAAGACAACAATCACACCAAAAAATCTTCAGCAAACGTAGAAAACTGAAACTAAAGATTAGAGACTGGCGATTACATAATCTGAAGCGGTACTCAGTTATTACAAGCTATCTACATATGTGTGAAGACTGCCCAAGCCTCAGCGAATGCTGAAGAGACCTTCAGATTATTCCAGCATTCAGCGATCAAAAGAAGTTTATTAAGCACGATTGTTGTTGTCTTGTCCGTATACATACAAAGGACAAACCCTTACCCTTTCTAAATGTTAGTACGGTACGGAGCCGACTAGTTGACTCTATTACCCACCAACTTCAGGTAAGGATGTTTGCTCATGAATAAGCTTTTGTACTATTCACTGTAACAAAGGACAAACTTTCCCCTTAAGGCTTGACACACGTTCTAACCCTACCACGTTGCATTAAATGTGCATTTAATGCAATGGGTATAAATAGATGTGTTCTATCTCCATGCAGAGATAATCTTAACCTAAAACTTACTCTGAGCATCCTTGCGCTTAAGTAAAGAACACACATCTAAGAACTTATCCGCTCATCTTCAAGAGCAAGTTAGAATCCCTTTTATTGCATTCTAAACAAGTTCATTCCCAGAAAGAACTTACTTTCTTCTATTTCTTTTACAACAAATCTTTTCTTATTTGCTAGGTTTAAGTGTGTAACCAAAGATTGTTTAGATAGGTTTTCTTACTTTATCTTTTCGCAAACAGTCTTATAAAATTTGTATTGATATTCTCTTATCAATATACATTTTAAATTTGAAAATACTGTGTTTGTATTCATCTCCTCCCTTCTTCTACAAATTGTTATACATATCTTGTAGATCCTTACGAGACCAACAAATTTATATATTGAGAATATTATACTTTCAAAAGACAGTTGTAAAAGTTAATAGTTTGATAAATCTATATTTAAAAGTCTAATAAATGTACTTTTAGAAATACGTCAAGTTTCACTTATTTCATGTCGACATCTGATACACAAACTATATATACTCCTAAACATGTTTTTCAGAAGTATGTTTGCAAAATATGATTGAAGAAAAGTGGATTAGTTTTTTTATGCAATCTGTTTTTCTAAACTGGTATCTGTCCCTACAAAATATGCGATCTTAAGTGTCACAATAAAATCTTGATAAGTAGAATTATGTGTTATTTAGTAAATCTTGGTGTGTTCTTAGAAGACAAACACACAAAAATTGGCAAGGAAATCACATAATGCTAAAGAAAACAATGCATGCATGCATGCTTGAACTTAAAGACAAAGAGTTATGAGAGATCCACATGGATTTCATAAGAAAGTTTGGCATGAAATTGGCAAGAAAACCTTGACAAGATTAGGCATGGAATTACATCTCGAAATCCAAACACAATTGGAATCTTATATTGGCATGGAAATTGCATCTTTTCAAGAGGAATATGACAAAATTGGCATGAATTTTGTTTTCAACCCATGAAATATAAATGGTTTAATATTGAATTTATTTGAAAATTAATGTTAATTACTCGGTCAAACTATTTTGTTGTAAAATGAAATCTCGAAGGAGATATTACACTTAACTGAATTTTAGGTCATAAAAAAGTTGTTTTTCTTCATTAATTAACACCGTTTAGAAACCATAAGAGGTATATGTTTAGGCGTTTCCAAATTGGAAAGAATTTATATAGGGTTTGATTCATGTGATATCAGTCTGTTTTTATGAGATCCATGAGATTACATATTTACATTTGAAATTTTACAGCAAAACATTGTGAAGGTTACTTTCATAGTGTTTTACTGTGAAGTTTCAAGTGTAAAAAAAGTGGTCTCACATGATCTTCTCAAGTGTGTGTGTGTATATATATATATATATATATGAAAGGATTGTTAAGGTCTTCACTTGGATTTCTTTTAAGAGATCTTCAAGATATAGATATATATATATATAGAGAGAGACTTGGGATCATGTGAGACCAAGAGTTTTTCGTGAGACCCGTAAGACCAATTTTCAACCCTTAGATTAGACCTACAATTTGAACATTCATAATCACAAATTTGCCATGAGACTTCTCAATAATCACAAAATTGACATCGTGCAACTTTAGACCATTAGATTATAAAGTTGATCAATGAACATAAATTGGTTTTACGGGTCTCACGAAAAACCTTTGGTCTCACGTGAACCCGACCCTATATATATATATATATATATATATATATATA
>NC_037535.1:3930304-3964514 GCF_001531365.2 Cynara cardunculus var. scolymus
GAGGTTGATTAACCATTTTTATTGTGGAAGGTGTTAATCATGGATATTATCATCTTCATTATTTTAATTTTAAAGAAATACATGAAACAGTTTCATTAAAATKTCATTAAGTAGTATATGAAACAATTTCATAACCACATATAAAACAACTTCATCAAAAAAAGTATTATATGAAACAATTTCACAAGGTTAACAATTTCATGAAAAAATTTCATAAGATTAACGATGGATGAGAGTAGTTTTTACGGTTTTTACAAATTGGAATGGTTTTCATTTGATCGCTCCTCTCTCTATCTCTCTCTCTCTCTCTCTCTCTCTATATATATATATATATATGATTGTGACCGACTGCAAAATTATTCTTATAATAGACCGAAATGTTCTTGATCATAGAGTGTCTATTTTGTATCTGTAAATCCATGATTAAATCATAAAAACAAGCTCAATTCAATCAAGATTGATCTTGATTGAAAAAAGGAAACAAATCGACCGAATTGAGTTGACCTCTATCGATATCGAAGATGAAAAAGAGCGATTAACCATACGAAGAGATCGAAGAATCTTGAGCATTTCCTTTTACAAATGTCAACTTCCTCATAGGGAAGAATATCCTACAGAATCTCTCTTAGTTCATATGAACTTGTGAAAAACACTTTCTAAGAATAAATAAAAAATATTAAAATAATTAATTGGAAATGAATAAAGGCCTCAATTATCTGAGCTACAAACTTTGTCTTCACAGTGATTTTGGTTCATTTTTTGGGAAAAAAAGTGAGGATGGACTTGTCTGTTATGTATAAATCATTCATAAAAAGAGCATCTGGTTCTTATCTATGCAAATTATTGAAGTATTTTTGCAGATTCTCAAAAGGAATAAATTGTTATTGCTCGATCGCGTATGATCAATGGCTAGTTTTTGTTCCGATGCATGTATAGATATTCGCGGTATCTTTAACGGATACTTTTCACATTTATATGTCGTGTTTGTCTGTTAAATAATTTTGCGGGGAAATATATATATATATATATATATATATATATACTCAAATAGTGGTCCATAATTGGTGCCTTCCAAGTTCTATCCCATCCTTGGCATCAGTGATTTTCTATTGACAGTTATGATTCATATTCCAGTATGGTGTGTGTGTGTTCTTGGTGTGTTTGTGTGGGAATTAATGGGGGTTCAAGAAAATACCAAGGGTTTTTAGGGTTTCATAAACTTCTTGTAAAAACAGAAGCTTTATGGGGTCTCATAAACTTCATAGTAAATACAAGAACTTACATCACATGTATGAAGTTAGAAAGCATTAATCTTTCTAAGGCAAAACACGAAACGATTGCTTGACGTGTGAGAGAGAGATGCAAGAACGTATGAAAAGATTTGTACGGTTTCCATAAACTTTATGTAAGAAGAGATTACACCGTACACAAAGTCAGAAACTATCGATCTTTAAGGCAAAAAACAAGTAGATTGCTTGATACCGAAGAGACAAATTAAGAGAAGAAACAAAGGGGGGAAAAAAAAGCAAAGAAAAGATGGCCGTTGAAGCGCAGGATTCTCTTCCTCGAATTCGTTTGCATTCTGAAAAGCGAAACAGATTTTTACTACATTGAACCCAAAAAGCAAATAACCAACAAACATTGATATAACATGCTTTTTAGAAATGAAAGATTGCTTAATTACCATAACTATTCCCTTGGTGATTTGCATTTATAGCATTCCATTCTACTTGCATAATTGTGCACTCCACAGCCTAATCTGCATCAAGTCGAATGATGAAAAGGGATTTAGTGAACGTTTAAGATAAGTTTATATATCGGTTTAATTTCACTTAAGATTCGTATTTAGATTATACCTATTGCAAATCCAATCTCCTGTTTTCCAGCCAGGTACAGCACTAGCATCATAGCCATAACATGCCGTGGTCGATGCAGCCATCATAGCACTGTAATCTTTGAGTGCACCGCACCTATAACACGCGTTTCTGCTTGCATAATTGTGTGTCCCGCAGTTAAATGTGGCACAATACCAGTCGCCAGCCAACACCTCCGTCCTATTCATTCCGTAAGAAGAGATCTCTTCTGGGGACGCAAATTTGGGACAATGACATCTTTGACAAGCGTCGCGTTTCTTGAAGTTCATATGTTGGCATGCAGCACACATCCAATCTCCACTGCTCATCTTCTCTTGTTATAAGTCTTAGAACCTGAAAACCCCAACAAAAACCATACAGATTTCAACAACTATATACAAAACCATGATCATCCATTGCAAACTGTCACATTTCATCTTGTTTGAACATATAGATGAAGTGCTAACCTTGAGAAATGTTGCAGTGAAGGAGATGAAGCAAAATAGCAAAAGGGGAGATGATATGACAATCTTGGAGTTGGTGATTTTCTTGAATGAAGCTTGAATGGTTTATATACTTGCCAAAAGATTCTTGAAAGTGGGACCCATGTAGAAAATGAAGTAATAATTTATTTTTGCCAAGACATGTATCAGTATCATAGTTTGTTTCCATATGGTCCTGGAATGGGATTCCAAAAGTAGAAGAAGTTTCATTTTTGGTCTTAGATGAACCTTTCTTATTGGTTTTATCTTGCTTCAGTTACACCTTCCCAACTTTGAACACTTACTTGTCCCTACAACTTGGATCCAAATGCATCTAAAACATGATCATATATCAGTTAACAAGATATAAAATATCGTCATTTTGTATATGTTTGTTCGGTTTACCATATATATTTTAACAAGATATAAAATAGGTAGTGTCGGATCAAAATTTTGATGATGAGGTCGAAATAGGGTTGGGTTCACGTGAGACCAAAGGTTTTTCGTGAGATCCAGGGTTTTTCGTGAGACCCGTAAGACCAATTTATGTTCATTGATCAACTTTATAAGCTAATGATTTAGTGGTCTAAAGTTGCACGGTGGTAGTTTTGTGATTATTGAGAAGTCTCGTGGCAATTTTGTGATTATGAATGCTCAGATTGTAGATCTAATCCACGGGTTGAGAATTGGTCTTACGGGTCTCACGAAAAACCCTTGGGGGTCATCTGAAATCCTCTCCCAACCTCTTATGAGTCCATCCTCCTTGATATTCACATAAAATGTTTCTTAGAGTTCTACATCAGCTGGACTTGGACAAATTCTTCCCTATATATGTTGGAACCTCTCTTCTCTCCTCAATGACTCTTTTTGGAGATTAATCTGAGATTTCACATATTCTCACAATGTTGTTAATTAATTATCTTAAAATATTTAAGATCATGTTCAAGAATTACATATTTAATATGTTATGTTCATACGGTGTTGTTATTTCTTTTGACATCAGATTTAAATTTGTGTTAATTTTTGTTTTTTTTTTATTAACCTGAATATCTAACTCACTATGCGAGCCGACTAATCCCAGTACGACCACTTGCTTTGCAGATAGCCCAGAGTCACCGCATTTGAACCTCCGTGGCCACAAGAGGATTTTTATTCCTCATTGGATTTGAACCTGGGACCTCCTGGTATTTTTGAACTTTAGAGTCAAGCTCAAACCAATCAGGCACGATCCTTGTGGTTATTTGTGTTAATTTGACAACCTACTTGGATGTAAGGATTATGGTTTTTGGTTTATTTATTAAATCATGGATCTTGAGTTTCTAATTTATATATTATTTATTACAACAAAATTGGGTTTATATGACGTCTAAAATGTCTAAGTGTCCTAATATAATGTTTTATAGAACTTAAATTTAATGAACAACGCAATAAAATGTTTTATCGAAAAGTGTTACAACATGTTTATAAGACGTTTTTGGGCATTTTAACAAGTTTTTAAGAAAAATTTAAAATAAAGTAACGAAGTAACGTATTCGTTAATTAATTTACAGGATATTTTTAAGAAATATCACATAGGGTTGGGTTCCGATGTTCCTTGGGTATTAGCTACAGCTCGTATTCATTCAGTAATTCTACCCCTTCTTCATTCTTGGACCTCGTTTTTGTATGATGAGAAGCGTAAGACGAGATTTCCACACTTGGATAATCCTAATTGAATGTCAACATTAATGAGGTGCACCGAGATGCACCAGATCAATTCCTTTCTAAAGCACAATTCATGAATGAAAATGATATTAGAAGTGATCAAGGGTTCAAATCTTTTCTTACGCTTTTCACTGTAACTTCTATTCTCCTAACCGAATGCCATATAACCAATCTTTTTTATAGAACAATTGTACTTATAGGACACCTTTTCTAAATAGTGCCTTATACAATAGCTAATATGATACTTTTTTTTTTTTAAATCTAAAAAAACTTATTAAAATGATAAAAATGCCCAATAAACTTATTGTAACACTTTTAGATAAAACATTTATTGTTTAATTTTATAAACTTAAATCGTATAAAATATTAAATTACAACACTTAGACATTTTTTTTATTAACCTGGACATGCAACCCGCTATACGAGCCGATTAATCTCAGGACGACCATTTGTTTTGCAGATAGTCCAGAGTCACCGCACTTAAACCTCCGTGGCCACAAGGGGATTTTTATTCCTTGTTGGATTTGAACCTGAGACCTCCTAGTACTTTTGACCTTTGAAAGCAAGCTCAAACCAATCAGACATCACCCTTATGGTTCACTTAGACATTTTAATTTCATATAAAAATAATTTGGTTGTATTTATATTATGATGGCTCTATATATGGTAAAAGGAACAAGATGGTGGCTTTCAAATGGAGGTGGTAATGTTCCAAAGGACAACAAAATTCAAGATTAAAATTCCAAGAATGCCCCTCTTTACATGATTCCCTTTTGCATTATTTGAGAAAAAAAGGCTTCCAAGTTATTCTCTTTCATACTATTTCTACTTTTGGTAATATATCTTGATCAATGTTTGTATATGATACATTCATATAGCTTTTTATCCTTCCTCCATTGCTTTCTCACATGGATAACCCTACTCATCACATGACATGCACATGCATGTACATACATCCATACATAAACCCCTTTACCACTGTAACTTAATGTTAATACAGGTTTATAATCATATATATATATATATATATATATGAGCGATCAAATGAAAATCATTCCAATTCGTAAAAACTGTAAAAACTGTAAAAACTACTCTCATCATTCGTAATCTTATGAAATTTTTTCATGAAATTGTTTAATCTTGTGAAATTATTTCATATAATATTTTTTTGATGAAGTTGTTTCATATATGGTTATGAAATTGTTTCATATACTATTTAATGAAACTGTTTCATGTATTTCTCTAAAATTAAAATAATGAAGATGACAATATCCATGATTAACATCTTCCACAATAAAAATGATTAATCAACCTCTTATAATTACAAAAATATGAACAAAATGAAAAATTATGATTGGTGGAATGATGTTTTTACGGTTTTTACAAATTGGGTAGTTTTCATTTGATCGTTCACCTATATATATATATATATATATATATATATATATAATAAGATAAAGTTGTATTTTATGTTCCATATAAGAATAAGTTCCTTATAAAACAGCAATGCACCATTACAAAATTCTATTCTTCTTCGCCTTCGATTATTTCTGTGGCAATAATTCAAACCCCCACTTAAAGATTCATCTTCGCCCTTGCTTTTATGTACAGAAGTTTGACTCATATTTAACCTCGTCTTTTAGATGGTAATTATGGCTTAATGAAAACGCTATCAATTTCAAACCACCTTTTCCTCTGTCTGTATAATTTTATATAAATAAATATTTTGTGCATATATAGATATGTGTGTATGCATTCATTCGTCGAAAAATTGACGAATTTCAAACCTAGTTAAAGTCGTAAATGTTTGCCACCAACATTATATATACACACATAGATACATAACTACAACGATAACATAGACATGGTCTCAAAACGTTTTCTGAAAACAAAACCATCCAAGTATATAAAATGGTACCCACATTACAATAAAATTGGATTTATAGGACACCCCCAATCTTCAAGTATCCCAATAGACCGTTTTATAAGACTTTATTTATAGGACCAAAATATAAAACGTCCTATCTAAAGGCATTGTAATACGTTTATATGACGCTTTTGGACGTTTTAACAAGTTTTTTAGGATATTTTTAATACAAAGTGTCACATTAGCAACTTTATAAGACACTTTTGAGAAATTATCCTATAAACCCCATTTTTTATAGAACACTTGTTTTTATAGGACAATTCTTCAAATAGTGTCCTATAAAGTTGATAATGGAACGTTTTATATTAAAAGTGTCCTAGAAAACATATTACGACATCAAAAAACGTCTTATAAACTTATTACAACACCTTTAGATAGAACACTTTATTTTTTTGGTCCTATAAACTAAGTCCTATAACCCAATTTTGTTGTAGTGCCACATGATTCATGTACCGTTTACTAAAGTTCACAAGGCATAATATGAGTCTCGGTCATAACCACATATGGATGCAGATAAATTGTTAAACCATAATCATGTTATGTATTTGAGTTTTCGTTTTCTACGATTATATATAGTATGCATAAGACTTTTGTTCTTAATGAAATCATTCAACGAGTCAAAGATACTTGTTAGAAAACGATCTAAAACAATTAAATTCAGATATCAAATACAGATATATTATCCAATAACTGATACGAATACGTCATATATACAAGAAAGGAAGCACATTAAATTGCTACCATCGATCGTATATGGTATTTTGGGTAGTTTGAAAGCTTATTCCATACCCAGCTCCCACGTGGGGTACAAGAGAAATTATGGGTTTTCAAGATCTTAAAATTCCCAAAATAAGAATATACTTATATGGAGGACCATAAAATGGTCACTAAAAAGGTTCCCACTTGAGCCACTAATTGGTCAATATGTTGCTGACTTGTCAAGCTTTAGTTCGATTCATGCTGGCGACTCGGATGCTTGTCTGTCAACCTACGATTGGATAAGAAGGAATCCTAGTCAGCATCCTTTGGACAAGATGAATATTCCAAGACATGAGGAGGAGGGGGGGTTGAAGGAATAATGGAGTCATTTGTCCCTCAATAATAACTCAGGAATCCACATCTAGTCATCCAATGCGGCGAATAGCCGTTGTTTTTGAGTTTTTTTTAAGATTCTTTTTCTTCTTTTCTTTTTTAGATTTTAGGGTTTCTTTAACCGTTGCTTTCTCTAGGAGTTTGTATGTACTTCGACTAATCTTTTAGGATCTTAAAGAATGGCTGGAAAACGCTAGTATACTTGGAGAGATTCGAAAGAGGAGCCGTAAAACACCCGAATCTTGTGAGTGAGATAACCGCTCAAATGCTCAAGATTTTAGGGTTTTTCAATGACATACGGTGATTGATTCAAGAACCGATCTTGGACATCATGCATTTCAACCTTGGTTTAAAGATGGAACCATGATCGCATGAAAAACGGTTTTCTGTTATGATTTGTCTTATTTCATTTTGTACCTTTACAGACAGTTATGTCGAAATGTGATCAAAAGGGTTGGTTCCTTTTTATAGATGTGGATGTTATTGGATAGATCCTTTAAGAATCATTGCAACAAATTCACATCTTGTTGCAAGAAGTGCATGCCTAATGATCGAGAGAATAAAGTAAAAATGAATTTAATTCATCATTAAAATAATAAAATCTGAAATTTATGTAATATTCTACTGTATTAGTAGAGTTTAAATTTATCATATATTAGTTTTAAGAAGTTATACGTATGTAGTAATAAGTTGTAAACTTGAATTTTAAGAAAATTAAGAATAAGGTGTAAATGTTTTATAATATAGTAAATATTATAACTCATGTTGATGATCATAAAAGAAAAGTGACATCTAATATCAATATGTTATGCCACCAAAATGAGAAGAAATAGCG
Source organism: Cynara cardunculus var. scolymus (assembly GCF_001531365.2). Classification (NCBI taxonomy): domain Eukaryota; kingdom Viridiplantae; phylum Streptophyta; class Magnoliopsida; order Asterales; family Asteraceae; genus Cynara; species Cynara cardunculus. Next base: position 3,938,198 of record NC_037535.1, read on the forward strand.
ATCCAACCAATCATCGATTTCATGAACCTTAACTGTGTGCATGTTATGTCCATTTGTTCTTGTTGTCTATATTGTATGCACATCATGGATGTCTAACCTCTAGTTTCTTAAGGGTGTGTTTGGTATGCTGGACAAGGTGGGACATGACAGAACAGAACATATTTGTCCTACGTTTGGTGTGGTTTAATGTGGAACTAAGTAGAACTAACTAGTACAAGGATGGGACGCGGTTGTTCTCTCCTTACCCGTGGAACTAAGTGGAACAGAGACATTTTTACCACACTACCCCTTCCCCCTTTCTTCCCCACATCGCCCCTGCACCTGCCAAAGACGCCTCCACTCCATCGCACCCCTAACCTTCTCCTTCTCCATCTCGACGGCGACATCCCTTCTCCCTGACCGCCGCCGCCGGAGAAACGAATAACAAGATGAGGCTATTAACCCACAACATGCTCTCCTCAAACATCAAGGGAGTAATCAATGGCTTCCCTCTCCTAATCGAAGCAGAAAGAGTCGTCGAGAAGCAAGTCGATTTCAATCTTGATTTCCTCAAGAATATGTTCTCCAAGATCGATTGGAAAGCCCTAGCCGACGCTTCAAAGACCATGGGATACGATGAACTCCCTGACGAAGTCCCCGATCCTTCGGTGCTCGATTCTCAGGAGTTCTTGCAGAAGTTCCACCATGCACTCCTAGAGCTTCACCTCGAGGAAGGCGCGCTCGTTTACCCGGAGACTGGTCGAAGGTTCCCTGTTAATAAGGGAATACCTAATATGTTCCTCCATGAAGATGAGGTCTGATTAACAATTCCTTAGAGTTATTTTCTGTTAGCAGCAAAGAGTTTATTATTTGCTTCCGTTGGGGTGTTTACAGCTTCCTTGATCGAATTTGGTAGTGAACACAACAGCTCTGTTTGTGAGTTTTTAATTAAGATTGATTTTGGTGAAAAAACACTAAACAACTCATTGAGGGTAAATCGGTCATTTTAACCAGTCATGTCCTGTTTTACCAAACGCTGAACAGTTGTCCTGTCCTGTCCTGTCTCGTCCTGTCCCGTCCCGTCCTGTCTTGTCCTGTCTGCGCACCAAACGCACCCTAAATCCTGAAGATACTAGCTAACAAAACAAATATCAATATCCTATATCAACTATCTTATTACACATGTGTTTCATCAGTATCATTTAATCAAGGGATCTAAAGACATTACTCTTGTCACACATAAGGGACACGTCTTCTCTCGATCCATGGTAATACTACTAATTAAGTGAAACATGACATATCCAACAACCATTTTGTCTCTCGGTTACCAGATTAAAATCAATGCCAAAGCATACCACTCACATACAACAAACTCCATGATCTCAAGTCAAAAAGGCGGTATATACAATGACCATATGAAAAACATTTATGACACTTGTACAACATTTAATGCAAGGTTTTCATACTGTCATGTTTGTTACACAAGATCCTTATCTTGTACCTATATATGGATCATGTATGTTTATATGTATCCCCATGTGTAATAGTCATTATCGTATTACTCCAAATCCTCAAATAATACTCGACATGAGACATTTTAGAATACATTATTCTAAGAGTATTATTGTGTCTACAGAAAAACACATAATTCTAGAATATAAACATAATAATTGGGTAACGTATTTTATTAATAAATCATGACTCAATGTCCAACCATACTATGCCACCATATGATTGCCTTTTGGGCGTACATCGACAAAAGCAAGAGAACATATAGCATTCTTGAAGAACAATGAAATTTTCCATACGTAGAACTTCATACTCCTATTCCCTTGGTGATTTGCATTTGTAGCATTCCATCTTACTAGCAAAGTTATGTCCCATACATCTGTGCAAACCCATGAAAACGCATGTTATATCCATTATAATATAGCAAAAACCATATGAAAACAAATTATCAAATCATGATGGATTCCATACATGATTATTGATATTAAACGATTTTGATTACCTGTTGCACATCCAATCACCAATTTTTCCTCCTGGAAGAAAGCTAGCTTCGTAAGAATAACTAGATGTTGCAAATGTCGTCATCATGATATAGTCTTTGTGTGCACCACATCTATAACACTCAGTTCGATTGGCAAAGTTGTGTGCTTCACAACAACAGTACCAGTCACCTGCCAACACCTTCGTTTTGTTTGCATGAGTTGAAATCTCATCCGTTGTCGCAAATTTGGGACACTGACATCTTTGACATACGTCACGTTTCTTGAAGTTTGAATACTGGCATGCACCACACATCCAATCCCCGCTGCTCATTTTTCTATGTGTTTGATTTTAAAGCAATTAAAACAACAAAAAGTAATTGCTTTTATGTATATGTCAATTGAGTGTAATTTCCTTGAATGAGCCTCCATGGTTTATATACTTCTAAAAAGGTCTCCTAAAATCATTGACATGTAAAGCCATCCCTTTATTAAAAAAATATTCTTCTATCATTTAAAAAAATTAAAATATATCTAATAAGTATTCAAACATTATTGGAATATATATATATATATATATATATATATATATATATATATATACACACCCCTCAATGTTTTATTAAGTTCATTTAAAGGATGTTTAAGAAAAATCAATAGAATGATATAAAGAAATTGCAACATTTGCTTGTTTCTACATTTTAAGTTTTCATTCTCCATAAGTCAAGTACAATTATAATTATTACATCAAGAAGATTAATTATATTAAAGGGTATTTACTTTTTATTAACCTGGATATCCAACCCGTTATGCGAGTTGACTAATCACAGGGCGACCACCTACTTTGCAAATAGCCTGAAATCACTGTATTTGAACCTCCGTGGCCACAAGGGGATTTTTATTTCTTCTTAGATTTGAACCTGGGACCTTCAGGTACTTTTGACCTTTAGAGCCAAGCTCAAACCAATCATGCACCACCCTTGTGGTTATTAAAAGGTATTTAAGACATTCATACAACTAGAAAGCATCACATGTGCTTCATAATAGCATCCTTGCCCATGTAATTACCATTAATAGCCTTCTTGTAATTGGATTCCAAGCAAAATGATCATGAAAGGTTTGCCTTATTCTTTTTATGGAAAACTATATAATTATAGAATGTGACAATGTGTTGTTAGAACCGGATTCCAAGAACTTCTAATATGATTACAGATTCATTCATTATTTAAGAACTATTACTGTATAACACAATAATCATGTGTGTTTTCAAGTAATCAGATCATTACAAAATCAAGATTTATCCAAAAGATTTTCGAACACTTAAAAAAACGTGTTTTATATTAAAGAGTATATATTTATAATATTTTAACCATCAAATACGACACTTTAATGTTCAAGTATCTTCCTTGGAATTGGATTCTAAAAGGTTTCAAATAAACCTCCACAATATGTTACCTTTTGTTATATTTTTGTAAATTTCCTTACAAAAATATCATATAACATATGTTTGATAAAAACTCATACACTTGAAAAAAAAATTAATAACAATAATTATTTAAACTCTGAAAATACTGATCTTAATTTATATGATTCATTCATACATTATTTGACTTAAAAAGAATGATATTCAACCACAAGGATGGTGTCTGATTGGTTTGAGCTTGACTCCAAAGATCAAAAGTACCAGGAGGTCTCAGGTTCAAATCCAGGGAGGAATAAAAATCCTCTTGTAGCCACGGAGGTTCAAATGCGGTGACTCTTGACTATCTACAAAGCAGGTGGTCACCCTATGATTAGTTGGCTCGCATAACAGGTTGGATATCCAGGTTAATAAAAAAAATGATATTCATTTAAATAATATTTCTCATATGGATGCGATGTATGTGCATACATAGCATCAACGTGTAGATATACACTCATACAACCATTGAACCGATATCAAAAACATGAAGAATTTAATTTTGTGTTCCATATAGGAATAAGTTCCTCATAATGCAACATTGCCAAATTCCTTTTTTATATATAATAATGATGTCAATTTTTTTATTGCTATTTTTGATCAAGCATGTTTAGCTATATTTAATTGATGATAATATATGATTAAAGAGGGTACATGAGTCTTTTCAAGATATCCAACATTGAGTGTATTTCTAGATTAATAGGATATACAAAGTAAAATTAATAAGATAATATGACTTAGACATTGATGTATATTTTTATTGGGTGGTTTCATTTACGAGCATAACCTAATATTAGTTTAGTATAATTAATATCTGATTCAGTGAACATCTCGATTTTTTTTTAATATAGAGTGTTGATAATAGTAAATGAATGTTGATTATCTTTCATAAATATTCAAATCATAATAAATAAATTCTCATTATTTATATAAATATCTCACTTGATTGATTCATATGATTTGTGCTCATAGTTAGATTTATAAATGAAACCACCTCTCTCTCTCTCTCTCTCTCTCTCTCTCTCTATATATATATATATATATATATAGGAGCCTATTCAAGGGAGAACTAAGTTGTTTGTGGTAACTGTGAGAACCAATATTAACCACAAATCAATAGATAAATTAGGAAATTTATAAATTTGGTAATTTTAAATTAAAATCTTAATACAAGGATATTTTTGGTATTTTAAAACTCTCCTCTCTTCTCTCTCCGGACACCGTTCTCCGGCCTCCGGCCATCGTCCTCCGGTGATACCACTATGATACCACTGTGATACCTAAAAATATTGACTCTGTTAAACAAAAGATACATTGTGATACCTAATCATATATAAGATGCATAGTGATACCACTGTGTTACATCTTCGATCGACCACACAAACGACATCAATGTGATACCCAAGCACATATATGATGCATTGTGATACCATTGTAGTATCACCGGAGGACGGTGGCCAGCGGACGGTGGCCGGAGGGAGGAAAGTTTTAAAATACCAAAAATATCCTTGCATTAAAATTTTAATTCAGAATTGCCAAAATTATAAATTTCCTAGTTTATCAATTGATTTGTGATTAATATTGGTTCTCACAGTTACCACAAACTAATTAGTTCTCATTTGATTAGGCCCCTATATATATGTGTATATATATATAGAGAGAGAGAGAGAGGGAGGGAGGGAGGGAGGGAGGGGTGGATTCATATGATAATGGTAAGTAAATAAGAAAATGGTCAACTTACGTACAAAATCACATGTGATCTTACATTAATAGTCAAAAAAAGGTGTGCGACAAAGTTGCATGAATCACATGTGATTTTATACGTGATTCGGCCACTTTATACTCTCTCTCCCTCTCTCTCTCTCTCTCTATATATATATATACACACATATAGGGTTGGGTTTCGGTGAGAAGAAAAGTTATGGTGAGAAGCGTAAGAAAAGCTCCCACCATTGGATCAATCTTAATTGAATGTCAAAACTAATGAGGTGCACCAAAATGCATCAGATATCAATTCCCTTCTAAAGCGTAATTCATGGGTGGACATGAGATTAAAAGTGAAATAAGGGTTCAGATATCTTCTTACGCTTCTCACCGTAACTTCTCTTCTCACACGATCATTCGCCTATATACACATACGTGTGTGTATGTGTGTGTGTGTGAAGCGCACGAAAAGATCTGAACCATTGATCACTTTTAATTTCATATTCACCCATGAATTACACTTTAGAATGAAATTGATCTAGTCCATCTTGGTGCACCTCATTAATGTTGACATTCAATTATGATTGATTTAAGGTGGAGATCTCTTCGTACGCTTCTCACCATAACTTTCTTTTTCACCGGAAGCCAGCACATATATACATATATAGACGAAGGATTGTGTGAGAAAAAGAGTTATTTTGAGAAGCGTAAGAATGGTTCTCTACCCTTGATCACTTTTAGTCTTATGTTCACACGTGAATTGCGTTTTAGAAGGGAATTGATCATCTCGTGCATCTCATTCTAATATTCATGCAAAAGAGAAGATCTCTTCTTATGTTTCTCACATTAATTACTCTCATTTTTACCAGAACCAACCCTATAATATATATATATATATATATATATATCCTCGTATATTTAAGTTTTTAAAATATCTGAATCTTTGTATCAATGTATCATTCATCTATATTTTCTTGCATATTTCTTGACAACATAGGTCCTTATTGAAGATAATAAGGTTATCCCCTTTTCTAAAGGGGTGGTTGTTCTTATGAAAATCATCCAGCAACCAGATTAAGCTTGTTTTTCTTTTTGCAAATGGATAAAGAAAACAAAAAGACAGTTAACGTCTTAACTGTTATATAAAGTCGTAGACTGAATTGCACCGTAGAATTCATATTCAGTGAGAAGAATAATGAACACCATTCACCTTACCTTTATTCTTTGAACTTCAATAATACTTGAAGAATCTATCATATTGTGATGCAGCAAATAGCCATTGCTTTTGAAATTTGAATATATGTAACGAGCTTCACATGTTTCGTAGTCAAGAACTTTATTTATTCATCTTTATTTATTATTTAGTGTTTCAGATATTTTTTGATTTATGATAATGTTGGGGTTTCTATGTTTTTTTTTAATTCCTAGAAGTTGACCTTAAAAATGCAAGGACTATAAACGGATTTTCATTACTAGTTCTCATTAATCAATTTATATAGAAAAAGAGAGTCGGGTTCATACGAAAATGATATGTATTTAAGAAAATAAGAGAATGAATATAGACCATATATATTTTTATTAAATAATTAATTCTAAAAATAACTAAATAATGGGATAAAAAGTTAATTATATTTAGTTATATAAAAGTTATTTGAGACATTCATTTAATATTCTATTTTTATCATATTGATGATTTAATTATATTTAAAAAAATATTTTATATTTAATATGTTTAAAATAAGTGTGTCTAATTTTTATTTAAAGAATTTTTTGTTAAAGCAATATTTAAAAAAATTATAATTTTCGTAAAAATCACATGTGATTCACAGTTATTATTTTTTTCAAAATGTTTTTTTCTAATCATTGTGATTTAAAGCTTGAAAAATAATTATTCAAATTAAACATTAAAAAAATAATGAAAACAGAATCACATGTGATATGTAGCAAAATACATTTAAAATGTATAAGATCATATGTGTTTCAAAATGTAATTCGTAATTTAGACATATTACATGTAATGTTGTAGATAACTTACATGTATTTTCTGCTATAATCAATATCACATATGATACATTGACGAAAATTAACGATTTTTTTTTGGAGAAAAAAAAAGTCGATTAATTGCGGATATCATATATGATTTTTGACGAAAATTGTAAAAAAAATCTTAAATAAACTACTTCAATAAAAATAAATATTTAAATAGAAAACTAAATCACACTTATTTTAAATGTTGTAAGAATAAAAAAATAATCATATTTAAATCATGAATGAATAGCTTAATTAAATACGTTAAATAATTTTTGTAGAAATAAATGATTTTTCATATATAATTTGTTACAAAAAATAACATATACGCCCTTTTGGGTGATCTTTTTGAAAATTTGATTTGAGCTATTATTCAAATAAATGATTGGCCCATATGAATCTCTACAGTTTTATTTAAGTTATAAGGGTTGGGATCACATGAGACCAGACTGTTTTTATGAGACCTGTGAGACCACTTTTTTACACTTGAAACTTTATAGCAAAACACTGTAAAGGTAACATTCACAATGTTTCTGTTGTTTGAACCTCCACAACAAAAATACTGTGAAGATTACCCTTCACAGTGTTTTGCTGTGAAGTTTCAAGTGTAACAAAGTGGTCTCACGAAAATAGTTTGGTCTCACCTAAACCCAAACCCCCCCACACACACACACATATATATATATATATATATATATATATATATATGTGTGTGTGTGTGTTTGTGTGTGTATAGACTTGAGATCATGTGAGACCAAGAGTTTTTCGTGAGACCTGTAAGACCAATTCTCAATTCTTGGATTAGATCTAAAATCTAAACATTCATAATCACAAAATGTCACGAGACTTCTCAATAATCCTTAAATTGCCACCGTGCAACTTTAGACCATTAGATCATTAGCTTATAAAGTTGATCAATGAACATAAATTGGTCTTATGGGTCTCACGAAAAACTCTTGTTCTCACGTGAATCCAACCCTATGTATATGTGTGTGTGTGTGTGTGTGTGTGTGTGTATATAACTTAAGGTTGGGTTTCGGTGAGAAGGAAAGCAAAGGTGAGAAGCGTAATAAAGGATCTCCACACTTGGATGCACATTAAGATGAGATGCACCAAGATAAGATGTACCGAAATGCATCAGATCAATCCCTATATCAAGCACGATTTATGGATGAGTTTGAGATTAAATGTGATCAATGATCCGGATTCTTTCTCACATTTCTCAACGTAACTCTCATTCTCACACGATCATTCACCTTGACTTAAAGCCTCATCTATCTTGGGTTCCTGAAACGCTCATTTGGAGTACATAGAAGTGATATGATGTAGTTTTATTTGTTAGGATATGTCGTGTAAGTCTACGTAAAAATTGATCTTCTATATATATTCGTAAATGATGTGTCGGTATAATGTTCGTTCACTAAGTTTGTGTTGTGTTCTTTTTTATCGGTGATTACGGGCATGGCCCGCAAAAGGCATAAAAGAATATATATATATATATATATATATATATATATATATGTTACATAAAACGGCTAGTTTTTAACGTTGAATAAGTTCCCTTGTCTCTTTTGTTTATATAAACCTTCCTTGCTTGTTACCTTCGTTTTCTTCTTCTATAAGGTGTATGTAAACCTCTTAGAACATATTTTCCCTTTATCAAAATTACAACAATGACCTTCACTACAATAAAATTAGTTGATAAGATGCTCAATCATGCATGGACGTCCTAATCAAGGGTCTAAATGGTGTAAGGTGTGGCGTGACGGTGAGGTCAAGCTTCAGCTGATTCAAATAATAAGGTTAAATATCATAAGAAGATAAGAAATAAATGTTAAAAGGAGGTTTATATGTGAATTATTGAACCGATATTATAGATTATTCACATGGTTCTCATATTCATCTTCAAATTGATTTTTCAATGATTCACACATAAACTGTCCTTTCTTACGATATTTAACCTACACACACACACACACACACACACACACACACACATATATATATATATATATATGATTTATGTTATTACTTAATGAGTCAATGATATTGAACAAATTTAAATTATATTATATACTAAAAACTTGGTTGGGGTATTGAAGGGTAAGGAATTAGAATGATAACGGAAAATGTGGTTTGGTTTGATACAATATAATGGGTTTATTAGCTGAAACCCATTAGTTTTCATACCTGGCTAAAATTGCGGGAATGGAAATTTCATTTCTATTCTCATTCTCTTGCATTCTCATTTTCATTTTCATTCACATTCCTTAAAAAGAACCGAACATTTATTCCGGTAAGCGTTAACCATGGTAAGAGTCTACGTCCTCACTTACTGGGTAAGACTCTCGATTCTTGCCTTCGTTCTTATCGAATAAAATTTTTAGTTATTGTCATATTCATCCAGTAAAATAAAATAACTTGGTAAATATTTACCCGAGCATTTGGTAAACAAAAACTAAATTCTTCAAATCTATTTCATCAAACCATTAAATTATAGTGCTCTTTACTCACACAATCGATAATCGCAAGGATGACATGGATGCCACGTGTCATACTAAAAAACTATATTTATTGCAATTTCTTGTAATTGTGGTACCGGTCACGTGACTACGGAATCAGTTCTCCATTTCTTTCGATATGAATATATGAATATGCATCTTCGTTTTTATTCTGTTTCATCACAATAATTCAAGACCCCACTTGAAAATTCATTTGCACGTGCGTGTTTGCACATTGGATATTTCATTATCTTCGTTGATATATCCATTTATTCATAATGAATAGAAATCATCCTATGTTCTTTACATATTCACTAATCGTATGAAAATTTGATGATTTTATTAATAAAAAAATACAAATTAAATAAAATAATAACGTGTCTTGCATAATTGACAAAATGTAAAGAAGACATGAAGTTTAAAAACAAGTGGTTTTTATTCATATATAATACACACCTCTTATAAAAACCACTACAACAAAATCGGGTTTATAGGACACTCTGCGTCTTAATAAACCTCTTTACAAGACTTAGTTTATAGGACTAAAAAAATAAAACGTCCTATCTAAAGGTGTTGTAATAAGTTTATATGACGTTTTTTGACGTCGTAATAAATTTTTTAGGACATTTTTAATATAAAGCGTCCTATTAACAACTTTATAGGACACTATACGAAAAACTGTCCTATAAAAACAAATGTCCTATAAAAAATTGAGTTTATAGGACACTTTCTCAAAAGTGTCTTGTAAAGTTGCTTATACGACACTTTATATTAAAAATGTCTTAAAAAATTTGTTAAGACGCCCAAAAGCGTTATATAAACTTATTACAACACCTTTAGATATGACATTTTATATTTTGGTTGTATAAATTAAGTCATATAAAATGGTCTATTGGGACGCTTAAAGATTGGGGGTGTCCTATAAACTCAATTTTATCGTAGTGAACATTACCTGTATATTAGATTTATCTGATGATGAAAGCGAGACCCACGTCTACAACGAGAAAGCCAAGCAATTCGCAAGAATGTGAACCCTTTTCGGATTTAGATAACTAAAAACGTCATTTTATACAGATAGTCAGTATACTAATTAAGGATATTTAGTGTTGGTTTGTGTTGCCAAACATAAGGTAATAAGGGGCCGTTTACAAAAAACTTACCCAATAAGTGCTTACCGGTAAGATTTTAGTCTATCAAAACGATATCATATGTAATAGTTTACCCGATAAGCTCTTACCGTGTTAAGAGTCATCACCTTCACTTATCGGGTAAGACTTTTGTTCCTTGTCTCGCTCTTACTTGGTAAGACTTTTGGTCCTTGCCATACTCACCCGGTAAAGTAATATGACTTGGTAAATGCTTACCCGGGTAAGCGTTTGGCAAACGGCCCCTAAGTGCATCCCCACAACAGAAAGCTCGCAACTTGGATGAAGCATTGTCTTTATCAAAGATTCTTTGATGTGTTATACCTTTCTAGGTTTCGAAGTAAATCCATTCGGCACCTTTAATAATTCACGAAAAGTTCAGTTTGATATTGCACACGAAGATTTTCTACTCATTATTCTTCATTCCGATTGGATTTCTTTCTCTTAATACGAAAGCGTGTCTGATATATATACATATTGAAGATGGTCCAAGAAATATTCCTAATATACGGTCTTAAGAAACCAGTATATATACTATCACTTCGTCTTAAAAGGGCATTCTCTTTGTACAACTTAATTGTGGATACAAGATTATGGCCGATACATATTTCAACATAAAGAATTCTTAAATAAGTACTATAAAAAGCCAATACAATACTTTGGATCTTGTTGCGATGTGTCAATTTGTTGTTGGTCCCTATATAAGACCTCAATGCTTATGTTGTCAAGACTTGAGATCATGTGAGACCAATGGTTTTTCGTGAGACCCGTAAGACCAATTTTCAACCCTTAGATTAGATCTACAATCTAACAATCTAAATATTCATAAATGACACGAGACTTCTCATTAATCACAAAATTGCCACTGTGCAATTTAGACTATTAGATCATTAACTTATAAAGTTGATCAATGAACATAAATTGGTCTTACGGGTCTCACGAAAAACTCTTGGTCTCACGTGAACCCAACCCTATGTGTCAAATTATGATTCAATAAGGTATATCGTTCAATCTGTATATCTTTCAACGCTTGCTTTAGAGCCAGATCAATACCACAAGATAAAATATGAAGAAAAATTATCAGTCTCTCGGCAATAATACCTTGAAATGTCAGATAAAAACCGTTTGAAAGTTAAAAACGGTAAAAAACCAATTTGCATGTGATGTTTCATAGATGAAACGTCAAAGAATGTTTTGCATGTGACAAAAAACAAATATGTTTATAAATGCATGAAACACACACTCATACTCATACTCATACTCATACTCATACTCATACACAAGAACAAAACATGTGAAACAATATGAATCATAGATTAAGAGTCAAACTCACTGGATGGTTTTGGTTGATTTCATAGGTTTGGTTTTCACATATGTTATTTCACCTATGAAACAATATGTGAAATTGGTTTTCATCATTTCTAATTTTTACCTAATTTTTTATTTGATATGTGACATATATATATAGGGGCTGGTTCTTTTATTAATCCAATAATTAGTGTTAACTATGTGAATCAATCTTAGCCCTTATCCTTGGAATCTATGGATTAAATTAGTCATGAAATATTTGTAATAAACAAAAAACTGAAGAGAAATAAACATTGGTGAATATTCTTGAACCGGGGTATTTGTGGAAAAGATCGTGGCATATGAACATCTACGAACAATCTTGTTGAACACATATGAACACCATATGGTTATGGACACAATCTTATGAATGTCTTATGGTTATGAACATGTTATGGTTATGAACACAATCTTATGAATATCTTATGGTTATGAACACATCTTTATGAACCTCTATGAGCACATTCTTATGAAAAACTTATGGTTATGAAAGCATTCTTATGAACACCTATGAACATCATTTATTAATTCAATTCAGATTAATATGGTGAACAAGTTAAGGGGCTGTTTGTTTGGCTTTTAATGGTTACATTAAGAGCCAACCTCTTAATCGGTAAGAGGTCAGGGTTGTTTGGCAAAAAAAAATGGCTCTTAATGGTTACATTACCCCTCTTAACTATTTTGCATCTAGGGCTTCTCTAAACCATTCAGATTTCTCTTTTTTCCAACTTTGTCCTCTCTCCCAACGTTCCTCACACATCGCTCAAATCGCTCCCCCCACCCTACGATCGCCGGTCTTCAAATCCCTCCCCCCACACACGATCGTCGGTCTTCAAATCGCTCCCCCCACCCTACGATCGTCGGTCTTCTACTTCCATCAGCTCTCATGCCGCCTTCTTCCAGCGCCGTATGTCGTCGCCGCCTCTCGTCGCCACCTCACGTCGTCGTCTCCGGTCGCCTCCATCCTTTTCCTCGCAAGCTTCAGGTATTTCCTCCCCTACTCTATGATTTTGGTGAACTGTAGTTATCTGGATGGGGACTGTAGTTATCTGGATGGGGTTATTCTGCCCCTACTGCTTCATGTATACCCCAAGAAAAAGAAAACAACAGATTATTATCAATGTAGTTATCTAGACATGGTTATTGATTTTCTAGGAAACCAACAGAAATTTCATGGGGTTATGCACTGTATGTTGAAATTTCATGGGGTTATGCTTTATCTTTTCACAAGCCTACTATATGTGCACTGAAATTTCATGGGGTTATGCACTGTATGTTGAAATTTCATGGGGTTATGCTTTATCTTTTCACAAGCCTACTGTATGTGCACTGAAATTTCATGGGGTTATGCTGTATGTTGAAATTTCACAAGCCTACTGTATGTCCATCTTCAGAGGGTTAAAATGGTAATTTACTGTCATTCAGAGAACAGTTACCAAACAACATTATTTCATTCAGCACTTAACCATTCTGGCCCTCTTAACCATTCTGACCACTTAACCGTTCTGCACCAAACCATTCAGCAATCGCCAAACAGCCCCTAAGTGTGTTTTGGGAATATTTCACATATGAACCTGCAATATTTCACTTTGATTAACCATTGTTCACGTTAAAAGTAACATAATAATTCTAGAATCTTGAAATATGATAATATGATTGCGATCCATAAAAACATGCAAGTAACTTACAAGAGTGAATCTCATTTGTAACATCTCATTAAATACTATAAAAGTAACTTACACATAAAAAATACTTATTTGTCCTTCATCATTATATCATACATGTGAAGTAACTTATACTAAAGAATGAATTGTATTGGTCCCATAAGTTTATAAAGTTAACACCATATTCTTGGTTAACAAAAGATCCTACATATATATAGGGACAGATTTTTTGTTAAACCAATAATTGGTGTTAACTTTGTGAACCAATTTTGGTTATTGATTCTTAAAATCTATGGATGAGATCAATTGTGACATATTTATAGTTAATTAAAAATGAAGGATACCAAAACATAGGTGAACAAGGGTATTTTTAGGAGAGATGTCCAAATCGGTTACAAATCAATAATTAATTAATTACTTTTGTTACAAATCGGTAATTGCTCATTCATTTTACAGTTCGTAGAATCATCTGTGTTGCATTATGAACATTTATGAATACATATGAAAAATGTATTAACGATACAAATCATTTAAACCAATCACAAGCTTTTGTTAGATTAGGTTCTTCTATCACCATACAATCAATATTGACAACACAATCGTAATCTTCTTTTTTTGTCTTAACTTCACATTCATTAATGAGCAGTTACAAAAACATCAATCTCATGATTATAGCTAAAATAATATGTTTATTTTTTTTCCAAATTATAGATAACTTGTTATTTTAATATATGATAAGAAACTTGAATGATTTATCTTCAACATATATGTAATCGACATCAATCTTCAAATCAAACAACTGAGTTTGATTTATTGAACCGTAATAACGGTGGAGGAGTGTTTGAGAGAAAAATATTCATAATCAAGATATATAAACATGGGTGAAGATGGTAGACCACAATACAAGAAGATTGAAAATCTTATAATTAGAAAGTATTGTGTTCACATGTGAAAGACAATAAACTAATTAAGTAGTTGCCAATGTTCATATGGTGTATATATTGTTCACATGTGTTCCAATGTTTTCATAAAACAGTATCTATATACATCTAATATTTGGTCGATATGTGTTCACAAGCGAAATACTTTGATCATATATTATTGTGTTCACATATGAAATTCAATTACTTTAGTGTTCATAAGTTTTAATATGTGTAAATAAGTGTTCATAATTGTTCTCGTATGTTCATATGTGAAAGCCACGAACTAAGATTAGTTAATAATAAGTTACATATATGTTCATATGTATTCATAAGTGTTCATAATACAACACAGATGATTCTACGAACTATAAAAGGAATGCACAATTACCGATTTGTAACCGGTGTAATTAATTAAGTATTGATTTGTAACCAATTTGGACATCTCTCCTAAAAATATCCTTGTTCACCTATGTTTCGGTATCCTTTATTTTTAATTAACTACAAATATGTCACAATTGATATCATCCATAGATTTTGGATGATTCACAAAGTTAACATCGATTATTGGATTAACAAAAGAACATGTCCCTATATATATTTATACTATATTATAGAGCATTTGACAAAAAAAACTCTTAAAAACCATTTTTATGCATAAAATATTATTTATTTATGTATATTACTTAAAATTCAAAATTAAAGTAAATTGTGTGTAAATACAACTTATTAAAGTTTCATTTTGAATGTGTAACTAACTACATATAAACATAATTAAATATAGGATAAAGATCTCATTTTAAATATAAAAATCTAAAATATAAGTAGGACAATCATTAACATTTAAGATATTTAATTATTATCTTTACAAAAAAATATAATATTAAACCGGAAATACTTCATTATTAAATTATAATAGAAAATCGAATTAAAGAAATTACACAAAAAACGAGGATTATTAAATACTTAATTTGATTCTAATATCGATATTTTTTTTTTCAAGTTTTTATGGAATCTTCAAATTTATATTTTATTCAAAAAAAAATTATCATTTTCTCAAAACCATATAAAAACTGTGTTATAACATTGATAGAGACAAATAACAAAAAGAAACATTAAGATTGAGATGCATTTCGATGCATTGTGCGAGTACTCTTCTAATAACATTAATTTGCATTTGAGTAAAAACTCTAAAGTGAAACTAATAATAGCATTAGGCAATGTCATTTCATGCAATATTTAAAAAGAATTCTTAATTGCAACTCACAAAGCATAATTTACAAGTTTATTGATGCAGTGGTTTTTAACCCATGCCACCACCGAAAAAGGTTGCTTCAGACGTTACTTTCTTCCTTCGCAATCTTCTTCTTCCTTATTTTACGTCTCACCTTTGCACCACAACCAGTTTGGATAGCTTCAAAGCTTAATTTCGTCGATTAGAGTTTCTTCATCTCCATTCCTGCTACCTGTGCACAAATAAACAATTTGATGTGTCAAATTTCTCCACAAATAGTTGTATCACATCACTCCCAAGACTACCTCATCGATGCATATAACCCTAGCTCTGAGGTTTTGATTTCTCCACAGGTTCTTCAAAACCCTACACTTTTACCAAAGGGCCTTTGGCCTAGTGGTATCGTAGCCCTTGGCCTTTTAGGAGGTCAGGGGTTCAAACCTCACCATAGGTGAGGAGGATGTGTGAGTTTATTTGTTGCATTTGCCGTATATAAATATTATATACTACAAAAAAAAACCTACACTTTTTTTGACGAGGTATGCTATTGATTTTAACTTCGATTTAGATTTAGATTTTCATTTCGATTTTGCAGGTAAATATCACAATGTGTTTTGACTTCTTCATTGGTTCTCCATTGATTTCGACGACGTATGCTCATTATTTTTCCATTTCGATTTAGATTTTGACATATGAGTCCATATTTCCACTTGATGTTTTGCTAAATGTTGGATGATTTGCATTTCGATTTAGATATTGACATCTGAGTCCATATATATGTGAGTCTATATTTGTAATATGAGCCCATATTTGAGTTAATATTCATGTTCCATGTTTTGCTAAACGTTGGATGCTTTGATCAAGGTTAAGCCAAAGACCCGGGAATATAATTTCTCATATTGAAGCTCAGATCTGCAAATAAATCGTTTAATTGAAGATTTATTTTATTGTATCATATTTTACAACCCGGAGTTCCATAAACAAAAGAGATGCATTACTTTCAAAATGTGCTAGCTTAAAAGATAAAGAAAGAGAACTACAAGGGTGGTGCCTGGTTGGTTTGAGCTTGTCTCCAATGGTCAAAAGTACATGGATGTCAAATGAAGTTTACTTGTCAAAACTCGAATGAAATATTTAAACAACTTGTCTATGTTTATATGATGTTCAAAGTTGTTTGTTGCCATCAAGTTACAGAGGTAAACCATCTCATCCAATATATCACAAAATTTCATACGTTGAAGAACAACATCCAGACTCGAACTTCTCTAACACTGGACAAAGAAGAACAACTGCACCTTAGCTAAAACGAATATACACATAATCTGAAGCACCTTGTGCAACTGAACCAGAAGTCCAAAATAATCGTTTGTTAATTAACTGTATATTTGTCTTTTAATTTGGAATGGTAGATGCTTATTGTTTCGTCAATTGGAGGATTTGTTGACACAGTGAAAGATGGATTGGTTGTGGGACAACAATTGCAATAAAGAATGCCAAAGCAGAAAGAAAGAAAAGGTTAGAAACGAATGAAAACACAAAATCACCTGGACTCAACTATACACATCCTTAATATGGACTCAAATTTTAACATGAGCACCGGGACTCGGATGTTAACCAATAGCATGGTTGATAAGCTTTATCCATGATTCGTATGGTTTTCCTTGCTAGAGTGAAAAGGGGGTTGATCATGCCATTTAATGAAAGTGAGAAATAAATAGAGTTTATGTTTAGTCGGATTAAAAATGAAAGAAAATGTCAGATTGGGGGTGAAAAGCATAATATTCAAATCGACTCGAATAGTAGGCTATTCGAACTCGAGTCAGAAAAAAAGTACCAGGTTCGAGTTCGATGTTCTTTTAACGGAGTTGAGTGATACATTATGCTTAAAAATCAAGCTTTATAAGGTTCTTGAATGCTGATGGACTCAGACTCAAGATCGATTAACTCGTTTTTTTAGCTTGAACTCGGTAATTGTTATATTTTGATTACGTGATTTATGAGTATATAAACATGTTTGGTTCGTAAAAGTATATGGTCAAATGAGCCACCTCGACTTGAAATGAACATGTTTAGTTCGAAAAAGTGTATGGTTGAATGACTTGTCTCGACTTGAGAAATCTAATCGAGCTTTCAAATGAGTCGAGTCGAACGTTGATGTTTATAAGTCTGACTTGTTAAATCAAACGAGTTTTATTTATATTCGAGATCAACTTTAACTCCGAAAATTATCAAGCGAATGGCAGGATGAGGTCTAGGGAACTTACCATAGATTAGTTCGTAGACGATTATTCTTACATTCGTGATTCGTGTCTTCCCCTGAAAGTCGGAGAGAACATAACCAAAACCCTCAAAATCTCAGTTCTCTCTCTCTCTCTCGCTCTTGTTGAAGATGTCGACGTTCTTCAAGAGACTAGGCAAAGCTGCGCCGATCGCATTTTCTCACGCTTTCAGAACCCAATCGCAATCAACTTCAACTCAGTTTCGATTTCCAGTCGGAGCTATCGCTGCCATCTCTGGCGGAATCTCCTATTTCTATTACTTTTCTGAGCCAAATTTGGTACTTTTCTTCATCTGTACTTTCGATTTGTTGTTTATGTCGTTGTGTGGATAATGTGATATGTGCGTCCGTAAGCTGAATCGTTTGTATATGAAATGTAGTTTTCAGTGTTTTGTTTGTATCTGTTAATTAGGTTTGGCTTTTGCTACTTGGGAATTGATTATTTGATTGTTTGCTTGGATCGTGTAAAGAATTGATCTAGAGAACATAACCAATCGTTAAAACCAGGAGTTAGAACCTTCTCTTCTTCCATGACAAGAGAAAAGCTAAACTGTAACCATGAATCTTGGATCTCAAGCGGATTGAGGTTCACCATTCAGCTTAATGGTATTAATTTAAAGTTAGAAGAATGTGGAACTCATTGAACTTCACAAGATATACAATCAATAGAATTATATGAAGGGTATTTACTGGTTAAGGTGTTGCTAGTCATCTGGAAAAGCAAGAGAAGAGTAAAGCTTCTTCAACTGTACAATTTTGCATACTCCATGATGTGATTGATGCTACTAGCTCTGGTCTTTGGCAATTGACAAGTGCAGGTGGGGCATGCGACTATTGAACTTTAAAGACAACAATGTACTTTTTTTTTTTGGGGGGGGGGGGGGTTATTCTAAACTAACATCTCAAGAAGATGTCCCGCAAGATATAGATCTTGTAAGATCCAAAATTGAAGTTATAATGCAGTAACAACTTAAGAATTAAGGAGGCAAGTTGCCTTCCAAACAAATTGCAATTACACAAGATGATAAATTGATAAACCCAACATCTTATGGATGTCATAATTGAAATTTAAAAACCCTCTACTCCTAATCATGTCTTGATCAATTCAACCCGAGCTCTGAATACCACTTCAAAACCGAATAGACAGCAGGACAGGGGCTTGAATTGTAACCCATAAGAGGTTGTTCAACTCGTTTAACAAGATTGATTCCTTGAAATGTGCCTATCCATTGAGCAAGATGCCAAGAGCATAACAAAGGATTGATCTCAATATACTACCAGTTGAACAGATGACAAATGCACTAACAACCTGCTTTACCAGCTGGAAACCTTACCACAAAGAATGTTGTAGAAAACACCAGTAGAATATGATGAGCCAATCATATACAGATAGTTTACCTAAAAGCTCTCCCTAAGCTGAATTCGATGGGTGAATGCTACACCGTGGAAATCCATGATATGGAGAGGGTTGATGAGGTGATTGCATACCGGGTATGCTGTAGTCATCAGAGTCAAGCTTTAAGAGGTACTGAGGATATGGTTGTTGGAACCCAACAATGGAAACAATTAGCTCTACCTTGGCGGTGGTGTCTTGGTGACATAGGGTAGATCTAGCTTCACTGAATTGGTCCTGGAATGGGTTCAGGACCTTGATAGCATTCTAATGAAACTTTTCAAATGCCGTTTCATGCTATTCCTATCAATATGCATTTTCATCCCACAACCAGCCCGTATATAGATTAAAGACCACCTCATAATCATCTGGCACTCTTGCTCAATGGCTTTTTGTTTCTTCCTCCATTTATCCAGTTGCCTGTATGCTTTTAACTTGCATCCTCCTGTTCTGTATGTAATGATGTATATATTGCAGGAAGAGCATGTATGTAACATATTTAGGTTTGAAAGTTTGGCACATGTTTTTTCTCTTGACTTGGTTATACTTTAAATGTATTACAATATAGTATTGTTGGTGAAGGCAATATTAAGGATCACTGACCAATTATCTGTTATGTCTGCTGACAGGTTCATCTGGATCAAATCAATGAGGAGACAGGTCCTAAAACTGGTTGGTTTTTTGTTTCATCTTCTCTCATCCCATCATGATAGTTTTTAAGTAATTGTGATATGTTAACCATGGATATAGTTAGGAAATGTTTACTGTGTGCCACTACAGATACGTTTCTTTACAATACTACCAACATGGCAGTAATATTAATTTAGAATGCACCTTTGGTTTCATCATAGCCCTTTCTTCTCAAACAAAAACCATGCTTTCCTTTTCAGAATGTACCTATGTAATTGATATTTGATATGCCCTTTCTCATTGGAACGAATCTAAACAAATAAGGTGTTCTAATCTGTAAACTTATCTCTTCTGATTGCACTTTGGCTCTGCCTTCTATACCTTGATATATTGTTGTCTATTCTTATGAATAATGTGACAAAACAGTGCTTGGGGTGTGGCCATGGTTCAACACATTCCTTGTAAATTTTAGTACATGATTTTTGGTCTGTTCGTTCAATACATATCTTAGTAAACATATAATTTGTGTTGTGAAAGATTATATAAAAGCTAAATTTATGTCATGTGAAAATGCGATAAGTGAAGCAAAAGGCAACATGAACTTCAAGCATTATTCTCAGCATCCCTCTAAAAATGATCATGATAGCAGCTGTATTTAGAATATGATATAGACTGTCTCATACTTTGGAGAAGCTAGCTACATCACACCTGAAATGTTAATCAAATAAGAATACTACCCGGATGCTATGCAGTACTGTTATATATATATATATATATATATATATATATAACTTGTAAGTCATGGTAGGGTACATTCAGTAAGTATTTGAACTTGTTTAATTTAGTATTTGTTTGTATTTCTACATAGATGAGCTGACACCTTTGTTCAATATGATGCATCATTGGTGATCACCAGTAATTTAATCTAATGATGGTTTTGTATATTTCAGCTCTCAATCCTGATAAATGGATAGAGTTTAAGCTGCAAGAGAAGGCTAAAGTCAGTCATAATACCCAGTTATACAGGTTATCTTCGTACTCCCAATTATTCGCTTTCTTGCGTCGGTAGTTTGGAAGTTGCAAGTTGAAAATGACGAGACATTTTCCTTTCCCTATGTTCTAGACTGGATGTTTCCTATACTGCATCATGCTTCCACATATGTTTCTTGTGCATCAGTTATTATTGCCAGATTAAATTGATCCCACTCTTTTTAATAAACTGTAGAATCAATAATATAGCTTGAGACATTATGTGTTTGATTGGGTCACATCTTGTCACAATATGGACTAGTGACACAACTTCTGAGTGACAAAGACTAAGGTGAGCCTGTGAGGTAATGCCCTTCCACAACGAATACCTTGTCCCCGAACAATGTCATCAAGAATTCAAGTTTTTGTCATTGATTACCACCAAGCTGTTATTATCTTTTGCATCTCTTAGATTTTTATTGGTCAATGGATGGTGAGGTAATGAATAAACCTTGGCAGTCTTCTACCTACACCATTATTTAGCAAGATACATGGGTTATAGTTTTAATTCCATGGTAATGCCTTTTCTTCCATCCTCGATTCATTTTTAAGGATTGAATTTCACATAAAAGAAGATTCTGGCATGTGTTGATGTTGGAACTTTTACGTTCATAGAGGATTACCTCATCTTTTTTATGTTATGTTCTATCTTTTCCAATGCCAATTTCTTTTTGTGGCCAAATTGTATTATGCAAGTGAATATCATCTACCTTTAATGCACACTTCATTCTTTTTGAGATCAAAGTGTAGTTATTACATGAAGATTATATTCATGATTGGTGAATTCTATTATGGGTGTTTGCTAGACTGCTGGAGTCATGATCCCATCAAACATGGTCAGACATTTAGTAGTGTGGCTGGGATTTCTTTTAGTCCACCTCTGGTTTGTGTTCTCAGAAGTTGATCCGTGGAGTAATTTTTTGTCCTCAATAATTGCAGGTTTTCTTTTGATCCAAATCTCAAATTGGGACTTGGTGTTGCATCATGCCTTGTTACAAGGCAAGATTTTGAACACCTTAATGGAATCAAGTTTATAATGTTAGCTAGAAAGAAACTTCACAAGAGGTTTCCGGCGTAAATTGCATATGCCTCCCACCTTAATGATGGGTTGTTTTCTGGTTTTGTAGGGCTCCATTGGGAGAAGATGCTGAAGGGAAAACAAAATATGTTGTTCGCCCGTAAGTTTTCTTGTGAATATGAGCATTCTATGTTTCATACTTACAGATGGATTATATGCATGCTTAATTGGTTTGATCTCAAAGATGTTTATGGTTCTAGTTTTCTAATTAGATCCATTGTAAGCAGCTTCTTTCTAACATACTTTTCTTCAATTTCACAAGATCCTTTGTTCAATCTTATATGTCATCATGTAATATTTAACCTTCTTGATCCCAAATGCATCCAATTTAGGCTTTTAATTTATCCGAGTCGAACCCCAGCACCGAAGTGGTATGCTGTTGCAAGAAAAATAAATTGCAAGTGATCATTCCTAAGTCCTAATTTACAAGCACATAGTTCTGTATGCTCATTATGTAACCGAAGTATAAACAAGCATTGAAGTTTCAGAGCACATATTGTTTTATTATGCTTTACTTATAGTCATTTTTATCTTCAGGTACACCCCAATATCAGATCCAGATTCTGAAGGTTACTTTGATTTGATGATCAAGGTATGCAGAGTAGTGCTACACTTGATTCTTGCCTGAATAAATTGTGATACTCCTTATCAAAAAAATAAATTGTGATACTTATATTACATTTCTTCTCCAGATTTATCCTGAAGGAAAAATGAGCCAACATTTTGCAAATCTAAAGCCGGGTGATGTGCTTGAAGTAAAAGGGTAAACCACTCAGTTAAGCTAGTATATATCTTCAATAAATTGTGTATCTCCTTACAGCTGACAAAATGGAGCTCTTGCAGGCCAATTGAAAAGATCAAATACATTCCCAATATGAAAAAACACATTGGCATGGTGAGTGCAATCTTTTGGTTTTGTTATGCCACCATAGTTATAACAACTAAGAAAAAGAGTAGTTTTCTATTGAATTTTGGATTTTGTGGAGGAACTATTGCTGGAACGGTTTCACGAAACCATCCTTTATGTCTTTAGCTTGTGTCATGCTTTATGTCTACTTGATTTAAGTTTTGATTGGTTGTTTTGAAATATCCATATTCTGTTGAAGATAAGATTACAGGTTGAGATGTAAAGTTGTTTGCACTTACTTTCTAAGTGTTTTAAAAAGAGGTAAGTGGAGTTACGCAGTTGAATGACCTTTAGCACTTGATCGTCTAAGTGTGGATCAAGCATCTGGCAGTAACATAAGCAGTTCATATAGAAGTATATGATATAATTGTATTCAAATTATGTGAACATGTGTGAATTTGATTTTTTATGCTGGATTATTTTGACAAGCTACCTTTTTTAAAAACTGGTTTTATGGAAACACTATTCACAAAGGGATTGGAAATATTCCTTCCAAATTTCATGGAAACATTATTCACAAGTGGGATTCTTAAACTACTTTTAATAAATAAAAAAAAGTAATAAAATATTAGTTACGTATAAAATTTAATTAATTATAAAAATATAAATGGGCCGCGCAAGCCAGTCTGGTTTCTTTATCACCCAGAGCCGCCCAATTTTTTAACAGTCAACATGGGCCTGATAACTTTTTCGAGAATGGTTGTCCAAGTCTGTGTTTCTAATGGGCTGGGCAGGTTGGGTCTAGTGGGTCGTATTGTCCATGAGTTATGTCTTGGATGAATAGACCATTGTACATACTCGTTTTGGTATTATATGCTTTTAAGATAGATTTCTCTTCTCTGAAGATCGACAACACCATCCTTGTGGAAAATTATTTACCTTGATCGACATGTATTTCAGAGCATGAAGAATCTATTTATGTTCTTCTCTTGACAACATTGTAGTGTCTAAAATACTTCATCTATCCAGATTGCAGGAGGCTCAGGAATCACTCCAATGCTTCAGGTTATTGAGGCCATTCTTAAGAATCCAGATGATAACACCAAAGTAAGGACTTTTGTCTTCTTAATCGTATTACAATCCATGATGTGTGCCCCAGTCACCATACACTTGCATCTGAAATAGTTTTACCAATGATAATAATCTTACTAATACATCAAATAATTAAAATAACTAAGATGGTTTTTGCCTTAACTAGAAATGATCGGTCTGATAGGTGGAAGGGGTGGGATTATTAGCCAATGGATCTTGCTCTGTCACATAATGTGTTACTTTTCATGTCATTTCAGGTATCTTTGATTTATGCTAATGTATCTCCAGATGATATCCTGCTAAAAAAGAAACTTGATATGCTTGCTGCTAGCCACCCTAATTTGAAGGTACCAGCTTTACTAATACTATGAAGAGAGTGTCTCTCTGTAGCTTATGATTTATACTTATGAACTGCCATTTTTTTTAAATTTCCAGGTATTTTATACTGTTGATAGTCCTTCAAAGTACTGGGTTGGAGGTACAGGTTATATATCAAAGGATATGGCCTCAAAAGGCTTACCTGCTCCAAATGACGATACACTTATACTCGTAAGATCTTATCCTTTTCATCACCAAATAACTTCCAGTTTACTTGACTTCTAATAATGCCAGTCTTATCAAATCCATATATAAGAGGAACTAGCAGTGCCCCATGCAATATAGCAGGGTATGAAATTGTGTTGTAAATGGAGAATGAGAGCACCCTACAATAAGGAATTGCAGATTACTCATTTCGCTAGGTTTTCTCTAACCATTTATGCATAATGGCATCATCATTCATCCCTGCAAGATTTGAGGGTGTCAAGACTCAACACTCTCAAAGGATCCCATACTCATATTCCTATATTATTCGACTCTTAGGTCGGATATCTTTAGATTAGCCAAAAAAAAGAGGCAAATTGCATTAAAAAAAAGTTGTACTTTCGTTCAATTCCTATCTCGGGTAACATGCTTTCAGAAGTCATATTTAAGAGTGTGAGACTACTTAAGGGACTAGGTAGCATTAAGTTGGCAGGTTCAGGTGGTTAATTATTTCACTTAAGTACACCCCAAATAATAAGCGTTTATAAGTTTGTTGATGTTAGCAACTGATCCTATGAAATTTTGGTGATGGGGACAATTTGGTTTAGTTGATATCTGGACAACCAAAATTCACATAGTTTCATGATATGTTTAAATAGGTTGCATTGCATGGTATTGTGTTTTCTTGTCTTCATTATGCATGGGATTGGGTCAACGAAAGCCGAATAACCCAAAACAAGACCTTTAAGTAACAATTCGAAAAGCTAGTTATAAACGACGATATTTTCAATAAACTCAAAAAATAATTAAAATGTGTTGTTGCTTGTTTGTGTGTCAGGTGTGTGGTCCACCTGGAATGATGGAACATGTATCTGGTGGGAAGGCGAAAGATTGGTCACAAGGGGAGGTTTGTACCTTGTGTTCGATTAACGATACCTATTTTCTATCAGATATAGGCGAAGGATCGTGTGAGAAAGGAAGTTATGTTGAGAAGTGTAAGAAGAGATTTGAACCCTTAATCACTTTTAATCTCATGCCTACCCATGAATTGTGTTTCAGAAGAGAATTGATCAAGTGCACCTCATTAGTGTTGACATTCAATTAGGATTGATCCAAGGGTGGAAATCTCTTCCTATGTTTCTCACCATAACTTCATTTCTCACCAAAACCTGGTTCAGTTGCAAACTTGATTTCCGTTGCGAACTAGGGGACAAATGAGACTGCAACACATGTCCTCGTTCATCGTGATTAATGAATGTGAAATTTTTACAACATTCATGATGAATATCTTGTGAATGTCGTCCTATGGTTCGTGTCAGGAGTACCTATATATATATATATATATATATATATATATATATATATATATATATATATATATATATATATATGGGGTCTACCTGGGATATGATATATTTGCATAATGTTGCAGGTGAGTGGAGTACTGAAGGAACTTGGGTACACAGAAGAAATGGTTTA
>NC_037535.1:3968709-3970764 GCF_001531365.2 Cynara cardunculus var. scolymus
AATAAATTGAGATATTTATGGAAATGATGAGAGTTCATTTATTATGATTTGAATTTTTATGAAAGATGAATATGGTTTATTAATTATGATCAATATTTTATATTAGGAAACAATCAAAACTTATATGAAATCACATATTAATCAAATGAAATGGACGGTTGAGATTGAGTTGTATTGGTTGCACAAATGTCAATGGTTGTATAATAACCAACCCCTCCCTCTCTCTCTCTCTCTATATATATATATATAGAGAGAGAGAGAGAGAGAGAGAGAGAGTTTGGTTTAAATGTTAACCAAGATTATTGTGTTAACTTTGTTAATCAAGCTCAACTTATGAAAATCAATCTTTTCTTTAGGTTCACATACATCTCATATGTTAATGACAACGGTAATTAAGTAATTTTACCATTTTGTGTAACTTCTATATCATTAATTGAGAGTTATAAAATATAAAAATCTCATAATTGATGATGATTTAATATTGATCTTGTTTTTCAATTTGTGATTATTTTTGAAATTTGATTTATCTATCTATAATATTATTGAATTTGTGATTGTTAAAGAATTTCCGATAGTAAAGTTTTCGATATCGTCCAAGCTAATATGGATAAACCCATTGGAAAATAGATCGACAACAATGGAAATGAGAAGGTTAAAATGGTTTACGATAACAATCGGACTTCGAGTTCCGAAAGTAAAGCCAATGATCAAAGCATTTGTACTGGTAATAGATTAATATGATATTACATTCGTTTTAATCGAAAGTTCTTAACTTTGACAGTTCTCACTTATCTTGCAAAAAATGTGACTGCAACTGACCTCTTGAACAGCTTCTGTATATTCAGGAGCTGGCTCTGTTGAGAGATTCAATCAGTTTATAGGTGAAGACATATGAAGTTAACACATAGTGCATTAGATGTTCATATGAAGACATAGGGACATACACAGACATATGAAGACATATGAACACATCAAAAACCACACAACCTTAGATGTTGTGATTCATAAGTGTTCATGTCTATTCAAGTCACTAGATGTTCATATGAATTCATATACACACACAGAACATGTGAAGATATGTGAGCACGTATGAAAACACACAACCCTAAATGCCTTGGTTCATACGTGTTCATGTACATACAACAGAGTTGGATCCTGAATATACAGAAGATGTTCATACGGTTCACATGTTGTTCATATGTCTATATATATATAGGGTTGGGTTCACGTGAGACCAGTCTGTTTTCGTGAGACCCGTGAGACCACCTTTTTACACTTGAAACTTCACAGCAAATTCACTGTGAAGGTAAAAAAAATCCAAACCTTCACAGCAAAAACACTGTGAAGGTTACCTTCATAACATTTTACTGTGAAGTTTCAAGTGTAAAAAGCTGGTCTCACGAAAACAGGTTGGTCTCACGTGATCCCAAGTATATATATATATATATATATATATGTGTGTGTGTGTGTGTGTGTGTGTGTGTGTGTGTGTATACGTTCATATGGTTCTTACATTAACAAAAAGAATGAGATTTTTTGATTTTGTAACTCCCAATTAATGATATGGGAGTTACATAAAAAAGAAAATCACCTAAATACTATTTTCCCCTTTGTTCACATGTGTTTTTTGAAATTGTAAATTTAAAAAATTAATTTTTTATCATGATTAATCACAACCGTTTATTGTAAGAATCAATGGCCAAGATTGGTTAACAAAGTTAACATAATATATATAGGGTATATTTCAAATACAATCATGTCCATTTGTACATCCAATGCAACTCAATTAATTAAAATATTTATAGAAATGATGAAAGTTTATTTATTATGATTTGAATATTTATGAAAGATGAATAGGGTTCATTAATTATGATCAATACTTTATATTAGTAAACAATCAAAACTTCTATAAATCACATATTCATCAAATTAAATGAACGGTTGATATTGGGTTGTATTGGTTGTACAAATGTAAAAGGTTATATAATAACCAACCTCAATATATATATATATATATATATATATATATATATATATATATATATATAGGGGCCT
>NC_037535.1:3971201-3973561 GCF_001531365.2 Cynara cardunculus var. scolymus
CGGAGGACGGTGGCCGGAGGCCGGAGAACGGTGGCCGGAGGGAGAAGAGAGGAGAGAGTAGAGTTTTAAAATACCAAAAATATCCTTGCATCAAGATTTTTAATTTAAAATTACCAAATTTATAAATTTCCTAATTTATCTATTGATTTGTGGTTAATATTGGTTCTCATAGTTACCACAAACAACTCAGTTCTCCCTTGAATAGGCCCCTATATATATATATATATGATATTGGTGAAGATTATGTGAGAAGGAAAGTTATTAAGTGGGTATAACTTTTATGACAAGTTTGTCGCATGTAAAGCCAAGTTCCAACAAATTGTACACGGAATAAGAAGGGGATACTTGCATCGACTTTTTCAAATAGAAATCAAGAATCGAATCCAAGTTAAGTGATTTCATTTCTCATGCAACACTTGTTTGGGTAAAACACGGGTTTCTAATCGGCAACATCCTATCACTGTGTGAAACAAATCAGATACACGATGACCTACTAGATAGCTGGTGTAAGAGCTCAGCATCTAAACAGACGAAATCCTTAAAGAAATACTAATGATGGCTACACCAATTTATACAAATATACTTGACTCAAAACCAATTATATTACCTACTTGTTTTTCAATGTGTGTGTGTGTGTATAGACAACAAAATCAGGTGCAAATTTTTTAAATTTTACATACCTATAAAATAATATTTAGAAAACGATGAAGATTCATTTATTATGATTTAAATATTTATGAAAAATGATTAGAGTTCATTAATTATGAATAACGTTTTATAAAACAATTGATATATTTATGAAACTATGTATTCATTAGACTAGATGTATGGTTGAGATTGATTTGTATAGTTTTGTATCATTTGCATGATTTGTATTCAATTGATACTCTTTATATATATATATCATATATCTTTATGATTACATAGAAAATATATTTAATTTTCAATATGGTAATTAATTTAGTGATGGTTCATTATAATTTTTATTTCAAAATACAATATATTTTATTGTTTTTTACTAAATCAGTATCTATCAGGTTCTTCAAACCCGTCAAGGAGATGGGGTCAGGGACGGCAGTTGAAACGGGGTCGGGGGTATTTGATTGACCTAATTAGATATTTTAAAGTGTATTAAAATAACATTAAACTATTTTTAAAAATTTATTAAAAAGAAATTCAAAAAAAAAATAAAATATATATATATATATATATATATATATATATGAGAAGAAAATGTTTTTTTTTAATATATGACTGGTTTGGGCTCGGCCCAGGACCGGTTACAAGTACCCTTAACCGGACCTTAGTATTTTCGACGAAACCAAGACCAATTATGAGCTTCATTGTTCCAGCTCAGGACCAGATTTTGGCCATCACTAGTTAAAATAGTATATTCTTTTTTCAGCAAATGAAGTTATAAAATAACACGGTTTTCTTGGATTTTAATCAATCAATTCTACTAACTGATGAAATCCACTTTTTATCAGATAATCGGTTTAAATCATCCGGAAAAAAATTAACGGTTTAATAAAAAAACTGATATCTTAAATTGTCACGAAAAAAACAGTCATATATCTTCATCTGACTGGTTTTTGTTTGAACATTATTAATTAACAAAATTGAATGCTACTTTTATTCTTTTAAAAGCGATATGTTTGTTGTAAATGTGAATGTAATTGTACGTATACGCCACCAACGGTCTTTTTTGGCCATTCTCCTTTGACTTTTTATGCTACAAACAGCCTCTTTGACTTCATTTATTTGGAGAAGCATCTTTTTTGAAAGGTGAGTTTCACTTTTTCTAATTATATTATCATTAATTATAAACTAGTTGTGTACCCGCGCAATACGGCGGGAGCCATGAATTTTAACGATTTTGAAGTTTCACTGATTTTATAAGACAAGATTTAATGATGATATAAGTTACATTTGGTCTTTACATATTAATACAATTTGAAGAAATAAGAGTTATGGTTTCAATTAAAGACTATCGATGAAAAAAATTGTATGACAGTTTAAAATCCAACATATTTAAACGACTCCACAAATGTGTTCGATTTACACCAAGAGCAAATAACCAAGAAACTTGAGTTTTAAAATAAACACTCAAAACCAATAAAGAAAATTACAAATTTGACATATCATAAGCCATGAAAAGACCAAAAAAAATGGGTTTTAGAAAGAAATTTCAACTGCTTACCCTCTTTCTTGTCCAGAAGCTCAGATTAAAGTTGAATTAATACATATATATATATATATATATATATATATATTTCAAAAAAAACCCAAGAACATATTAATTCAGAACATATTATACAGTGCAATTTGGACAGCCTAACCCCAAAATGTATAGCATATAT
>NC_037535.1:3975239-3983663 GCF_001531365.2 Cynara cardunculus var. scolymus
TTTGGAATTTTTTTATTGTTTTCTATATTTTATACAACAATAAAAAGAAATATATTAAATAAAAAATATTTATTTTCTAATTTAAATAACATGCTAAAAATACCGAAAAATCTTTTTTCTTTAATAACCCATTGAACATAATAAATGGTAGTTAAATTGTAAAATCAATGACGGATCTAGGAAATTAATAGAGTAGTGGCATGTTTGATGGGAGTTGGGGGTAGGGATGCTAATGGGGCGCCCCAATCCCCATCCCCGATACCTGATCTTTGTCCCGGTCCCCATCCGCACCGGACAATTTGATCACGTCCCCATCTCCGTCCCCGACGAGGAAACGAAGATTTTTTTTTTCATGTTTATGTAATTTTTTTTAAATCAAATGTGTGAGACGCTACACATGTTTAAATCT
The DNA here is from genome assembly GCF_001531365.2 of Cynara cardunculus var. scolymus. Lineage (NCBI taxonomy): Eukaryota > Viridiplantae > Streptophyta > Magnoliopsida > Asterales > Asteraceae > Cynara > Cynara cardunculus. The sequence goes on from NC_037535.1 coordinate 3,975,649, forward strand.
CTCATTTTCCAATAAACCTAAAATCAAAAGAAATTTAATTTAATACAAAAAATATACATCATTATAAAATAATTAACAATGGAAAACAAAAAAAAAATTAATTTAAAAAATTAATGTCACATGTACTAAAACATATTGAGTAATGTCCAAAATATATTGAATTAGAAATTATGATCAACCGATTTAATAGAAATAAATAATATATAATATAATTTATTAATTAATATATATATATATGGAAACGGTCCCCATCCCCGTTTGAGCCAAACGGGGATTCCCGTCCCCGAGACCCAGTTTAACGGGGAATCCCCGTTCCCAACTAGGACGGATGGACTGGATTCCCTGACGGATCGGAGCCAATTCTCATGCCTAGTTAAAGAAGGTAAGCATATGATCATATGAAACCGGGAGAAAACCATATAAGATAAAAAGTAAAAATATAAAATTTAAACTAATGAAAGAAGGTTTGTTAGTGGGGCATTTCCCATCCATGTTTAAAGGATGGGAAATGCCAAGAATGTTAGTTAGGATATTTGTGTACACATTTCTATAGGTGCCATCTTCTGACCTTACCCTCTTTATGCTTGCTTTGTCATTATCCCAATCCTCCATAAAACAAGTCAAGACAGCCACACCCATATACCTAAGCTCTCTCTCTCTCTCTCTCTCTCTAGATCATTTCAATTCATCAAATACCCATTTTAGAGAGAGAAAGACATGGCTGGATTAGCAAGGTCAGATATGTCATTTAGAAGATCAGGTTCATCTGGGCTTGTTTGGGATGATAAGCTGTTGTCTGGTGAGCTCAAAGCAAGAGAACAAAGAAAAGAAGACACAGAAGAAGAAGAAAGAAAGCAGAAAGCCTATAAAACCATGGAAATCGGTGCACCCACAGTTGACCCTCCTTCACCAAAGCTGTCTGGGTGTGGAGCCATCTGCAGTGTTTTTGGTAAGCCTGACCACAAGCACAGGAAAAACAAGACCTAATTCTTTTCTAAACCCTAAATCTTGAAAATTTTCTTGAAAAACAGTCTTTAAATGCATCTTGGTTGTTCAAATTCTCTGTTGTTTGGGTATATATATATATATATATATCTATATATATATGTATGTATGTATATGTCAATTAGGGGATTTTTGATGACACACAGAAGATGATAAAGATATATACATGTTTCTGTATCTATAATTTATATGTAGAATTTGAGCCTTAAAGTCCTGTTTTGGTGTTCTTGGTGTTATTGTTTCTGTTCTTTCATATGCAAAGAATCTGTCAATTTCATGGTCAGCATCTTCGACCTTTGACTTTCTATACTTATGATCTATAAATAAATAATATAGAATTTTATTGAATATTAATTTATATTATTAAAATATTTAATTTTTCAACAAACTTGAATGGTAATTTCCAACTAGTTTCTATATATAATGGTAAATTTTAATATAAAATAATATTAATATAATTAAATAAAATAAAATAAACTTGATCAATAACTTATTTGATTCAATAAATGGATAATTCAATCACAAGGGTGGTGACTGATTGGTTTGAGCTTAGCTTCAAATGTCAAAAATATTAAGAGGTCTCAGGTTTAAATCCAAGAAGAAAAAATCCACATGTGACCACGTAGGTTCAAATGCGGTGACTTCGGGATTATCTGCAAAGCATGTGGTCGTTCTGGGATTAGTCGACTCGCATAACGGGTTGGATATCCAAATTAATCAAAAAATAAAAATAAATGGATAATTCAAGTGTTTGAAATCAAAAAGAGCAACTAATTCCATAAAATTGGTATCAAATTTAGTGTAAATAATAAATCTATTTTAATAAATAATATTAAAATGTAGATTTTAGGGTTTTTTTATTCATTTGTGTAAATGAACAGTAATACACTAAATATGATGTGTTACTATTCGTTACATCAAATTTTATATAAGATTTAATGTCAAATTTGCTATTTCGCATAGAATTTGGTGTCCCTTTAGAGATGGTTAAATACTGTATTCAACTCGAGTACTCAACCACCAAGAGCATCGTCAACATTCAAAGTTCAAAATCTTTAAAATAAATGTATTCAACTTCAACAGTTTCTCCTTTTAGAAATTACAGCATTAATTATATCATATTATAAAGCATTTGACAAAAACTCTTAAAAACCAATTTTTATGTATGAAGTATTATTTATTGATGCATATTACTTAAAATTCAAGATTACAAGCAATTATGCGTAAGTACAGCTTATTAAAGTTTCATGTTTGAATTCATGTAACTGACTGCAGATAAACATAATTAAATAGAGCATAAACATCTCATTTTAAATATAAAAAATATAAAATATAATTAGGATAGTCATTGACTTCTAATAAAATACTTAATTATTATCTTTATAAAAATTTATATTATTAAACCAAAAAAACGAATTAAAAAATACATAAAAATGGAGAAATTTTAAATAGTTAATTTGGTACTAATATCAACATTTTTTTTTAATTTTTTATGATATATTCATATTTATATTTTATTTAAAAATAAAAACGTTACGTTTTCTCAAAACCACATAAAAACGTATTATAAAATCGGCTGAGACAAAAAAAGAAATAAAATGAAACAATAAATCGATATGTATCTCGCTGCATTATGCGAGTACCCTTCTAGTATTATTAAAATATTTTGTACATTTAATAAACTATTATTTCTCTTTTCTATACATTTCATTTCAAGGTTTCTTATTGATTGAATATAATAAAAAAAACCATTTTTGGAGAAATTTACACTCTATTTCCTGCTTTCTTCATTTTTTAGAGAGTTTTGGAGAATTTGTTAGAGCAAAAAATGGTCCAAAATCCTCGTTTTCTTCAATTTGGAGAATTTGTTGGGAAAAAAATTCAACTCCAACCAGAAACTAAAAAAACATATTTATTTATTATTATACTAATTTACTAAAACATAATAATTAGAGTAAAGTTCACTTTTCGTCCCTAATATTTATCACTTTAAATTTTCAGATTTGTTCCTCACGTTTGATACCTTGCAACAATTTTTGTCCCTCATCCTAACGGTCGTTAACTTTTTCCGTTAAGTTCAATTTAATGAGGGGTATTTTATTCATTTTTACTTGTTTTCTTAATTTTCTTGCTTTTACAAAAACCATCAAACTTTAAGGACATTTTGCATAATTATCTCTAACATACGTGTGTTTGTGCATTAGAGATAATTATATGGGGGCAAATTCAAACAAGAACACTAACTATTTAAGAAAACAAAAACAAATGTCGTTAATGTACAAATCATATATAATTCACGTATAAAATCATGCATGATTCTGCACGACTTTGCCTGCGACTTAAGTCGCGGTAATAGTCTCCCGCTTCCATTTTTTTTACATTAATATAAAATCATATATGATTTGTACATTAACGACTTTTTCTTGTTTTCTTAAATAGTTAGCGTTCATGTTTGAATTCCCCCCCCCCCTCTCTCTCTCTCTACATATATATATATATATATATATATACATCGGGACCAAATCATCGAGAATATCCATCGCCAGGAGCAACCATCTATGTCATCCTAAACTCACACCAGTGACTAACACCAACCACTAATCACAACCAACACCAATGATGAATAAATTTAGATAAATCAGATGAACAAATTGTAATCTAAATCCCAAATTAGATGAACATATGCATATCATAATCTAAATCCAAAGAACACCCCAAAACAAATGTTTATACATATCGAAATGAAAACATGTTTTATAAATCTAAATACCAAGAAGAAAAAACCTAAAGAATAACAACCTAATCTATGTGAACAAACCCCAAATCTGCATTGATGGAAAAGTGAACCAAAAAATCGATAGAGAAAGGGAAAGAACAACGGTGGGGTGGGGTTGCTGAAGTTGAAGCTTGATTTACATAAAGAGAAAGAGATTGAGGGGTAGGTTGTCGATTTACAGATATATATCGAGGGAGAACGTTCATCGAGGAGATGGAGTTAAGGGTTCATCGGTGTTCATCGGGGGAGGTTTCATTGGAGAAGCCCTAATTGAGGTCTTCATCAGGGGAGGTTTACGTCGTAGAATGTTTAATCGGAGAAGGTAGGCAGTGGATTACATTCTTGGTCCTTGTGGATTTCAAAAAATAATTCAAAATTTTATTTTAAAGAGTAAATTACATTCTTGGTCCCTGTGGATTACAAAAAGAAAATTTTTTAATAGAAAATTGTGAAAATAGGTAAAGTGATCAAAATATCCTTCATTTAACTGGATTTAACGAAAAAAGTCAACAATCATTAGGAGGAGGGATGAAAATTGTTGCGAGGTATCAAACATGAGTGATAAATCTGTTAAAATAAAGTTGAGGGACGAAAACCGTTGAAAGTGGCAAATGTGAGGGACTAAAAATGAACTTTAATCTAATAATTGTAATATGTAATTATTTTCTAAATTAAATAAATGTTATTTTGACAAAAATTCAGATTAACAATAATCTCAACCTACCCCACACGAAAACCATCTTCAAAGACACCAATGTGAGAGGGCATGATTCTATCAGTGGCTGAAGGTAATAGGATTAAACCTGAGACATGTCTTGTATTTAAGAAAAGTCGCTCTACCCAATTGTCAATTGAGTTACATGCCGAAAGCAAGAAATAGTATAAACTTGTTCACTTAGGGGTCGTTTACCAAACACGTACCCGATAAGTGCTTACCGATAAAATTTAACACTATTATTTACTTGGCGGGTAAAATTTTAGTCCACCAAAACGACATCGTAAATAATTTACCCGGTAAGCGTTTACCATGGTAAGAGTCGTCGCCCTCGCTTACCGGGTAAGACTCTTGGTCCTTGTCTCGCTCTTACCGGATAAGATTCTCGGTCCTTACTCTATACATTTGGTGAGGTAATGTTACTTGGAAAGTGCTTACCCGGGTAAGTGTTTAGTAAACGGCCCCTTAATAAAATTTTATTTTGTTAAATAAAATTTCTATACAAATATTTTATGCATGTATCTTTAAATTTCGTTTCATCAAAATCATTCACATTTTTGTTTATGTTGTTTTTTATTTTATTTTATTTAATAAAAACTTAAATTATCTAAATGTAATTTACAATTTCAAAACACAAAATAAATAAGTTTTTATTTTTAGATATTTTTTCAGACCTATTGTCGAACTTATAATCATAGAATCGACTCGATCATAGAATCGACTCGATCATTAGATTTTGAAATATAAAGGTCAATTATTTTGATCTCCACTTTTTTTTTTTTTTTTTGATTAACCTGGATATCCAACCCGTTATGTGTGCCGACTAATCTCATGACGACCACCTACTTTCCAGATAGTCCGGAGTCATCACATTTGAACCTCTGTGACCACAAGGGGATTTTTATCTCTCTCTAGATTTGAACCTGAAACCTCCTGGTACTTTTGACCTTTAGAGCTGAGCTCAAACCAATCAGGCACTACCCTTGTGGTTTTGATCTCCACTTTTTAAGTGTTATAATGTTAGGTTGAAGTAGAAAATGGAGGTCATTAATTTTTGTCTTTTTAGTGTTTATGGTGGTAGGTTGGAGATACCCTTACAGTCTCTAAAATAAAGGAAATGAAGATTTGATTATTTACTTTATTTTAAAGACATACTTTACTTTGTTCTCTAAAATATAGAAAATAAGTGAAAATTCTAAGTATACAGATTTTCTTAAAACTTAAGGGGTGTTTGGTTTGAGGTATTAAGCAGTAATCAATATGAATGAAAATAAAAGAAACTGTTTGGTTTTTTATAATATAATGGACTCATTTCTCCAGAAGCCCAAAATTTCATTCCTAGTTAAACTAGAGGGAATGAAAATTCATTCCCTGTCATTTTCATTTTCATTTTCATTCTCATTTTCATTCCTTAACATGAGCCAAACAGACCGTTAATATTATGAAGAGAAAAATGATTTTTAATTTTTTGCAACTAATGAAATTGAATGTATTATTATTTTATATAGAGTTTTTTCAAAGTGTATGGGATGATAAGTTAAAAACATATTTTAATAATAATTGATGATAAAATCTTTAAAAATAAAAAAATTGTTAAAGCTGAGTGTATTTTTGTTTAGATATTTTGATTTTTAGTTCTCTATTTTAAATAAATTACAGGATATCTGTTGGAGATACAACTATTTTAAAATACAGATTATGAAGATTTTTTTACTTCACAGTTATGCTAACATATTCTCTAAAATAGAGGAAAGTAAATCTTTAAAACTAAATATTTAAATTAAAAAAATAATGTTTTAATTATTTCACGCTAAAATATCTCTTGCTCTTAGGGAATGAGACCAACGCGATTTTGTTTTGTTTTCATGTTGGAATCGAGACTTAAAAGAACCCCTTTCATATGTACGTGTTGACTGGCAAATTTGTGGCGGTTATCAAATAGTTACTAGCAGTTGCAAACTTTCTATTTCAACCTTTCTGATCAGCATTAGTGAGGGCAATCGTTGTCTCGCTGATCAACATCAGTGATGCCACTCATTGATCAGCATCTGTTACCCAACATCGAAGGCAAGCACTGATCAACATCAATAACCCAACATTGAAGATGTTGAAGGCTACAACTATACTGTCAGCTTCTTTTGATGTATAAAATTTAGTGGGACCGTCGCAAGGGCTACGACCCTCTTGACCCCTACCACTAATCAGTCCCAAATTTAAGTTACTTCATATGAGTGTGATCTCCGCACCTTTTAACCTGTATTAAATCTGAAATGAGCGAGTAATTTACAATTTTCTATAATATATCAATTAAAGGATAAACTTCTTTCTATAGATCAATACTTGAATTTTCTTAAATAATAAATCTAGATTTAACATCAACAATAGGTAAAACAAATCTTACACAAGTGTATATTTAGGGACGGGGTTACTAAAACCCAACAACGGTCACTATCTCTGCAAATGAAAAATGTCCCAGGATTTCCCCGGCCACAGGAACCCGAGTTCGAGTCCTGAGAGAGGAGTGTTGGCGACATTTAAGTGGGGCCATATTTAGCCTCCAAATTTGCCGGGGATTAGTCGGGCTTTGGCCCGGACACCCTTACAAAAAAAAAGATACATGACTTGAGGTCGTGGGGCAAGTTGCGGAGGTGGTTTTCTTGCCCGATTTCCATCTTTTTCTCAATTTTTCTCGTGAAGCTTTTTATCATAACTTTAATTAACAAATGCTTACTAAAAATATTGATTTAAGGCCAAAACCCGAAGTTTAACTACAAGACAAGGATAGATAAAATCCGGGTGTTACATTACATATGTTTCTTTCTTCAAATGTTCAAACTTTGTCGAAATTTATGTTAAAAAAAGAACTAAATCGTGTTTTAAAAAGTTACCAAAACCGTAACGAATATCTTCAAAAATCTAAGTGATTTAATAAATAGATAATAATTATAAATAGATAAAAATGAGAAAAAAGACCATAAAATTCTTTAATATAAAAAAAACAGTTGGTGCATTTTGATTGGTATAAAAGTAGGGTTTGCATTTGATCTATCATCTCGTGTGTGTGTGTGTGTGTGTATATATATATATACTAGTTGTGTACCCGCGCAATGTGGCGGGAGCCATGAATTTTAACGATTTTGAAGTTCCACTGGTTTTATAAGATAAGATTTAACGATGATATATGTTACACTTGGTCTTTACATATTAATACAATTTGAATAAATAAGAGTTATGGTTCCAATTACAGACTATCGATGGAAAAAATTGTATAACATTTTAAAATCCAACATATTTAAACGACTCCACAAATGTATTCGATTTACACCAAGAGCAAAGAACTAAAAAACTTGAGTTTTAAGATAAACACTCAAACCAATAAAGAAAACTACAAATTTGACACATCATAAGCCATGAAAAGACAAAAAAAGATAGGTTTTAGAATGAAATTTCAACTGTTTACCCTCTTTCTTGTCCAGAAACTCAGATTAAGGTTGAATTAATACATGTATATATATATAT
>NC_037535.1:3985348-3992775 GCF_001531365.2 Cynara cardunculus var. scolymus
CTATATATATATATATATATATATATATATGTGTGTGTGTGTGTGTGTGTATGGGGGGGTGTTTCAATTATAAACCATAATTAGATTGTAAACTAGGGACAAATTATTTGGTGCGTTGATCAAAATTAAAAATTTAATCAAAGGGTTAAACATAAAGTGGTTAATTAAGGAATAATTATGAGAAAAATGATATTAATTTCAATCTACAATCACACATGCCTAACTATTTGATGCTCTTTTCTTTTTAATTAAAAAAATTACCCACTTAATTTTTGAATTAAATTATTTTAAAATTAACTAATATTTTAATTAAATAAAAAAGAATCTGAAAACTTCGTTCCCAAATGTTGAATCTTCACAATTATGGTCCTTATAGTTTGTCAAAAGTTATATTTTATCTTGTAGTTTAAAATTGTGCGGTTTTTGTTTTTAGGGTTTGTAAATTTTGTTGTTTTCGTCCTTCAACTTAACTCCTTCTTTTAAGTACAAAGGAAAAAAGTAACGAATTATAAACTACAAATACTAAACCGGCAATAAATTAGAAAAAATAAAAATAACAATAAATTACAAACTATAAGGATGAAAATTATAATTTTTAAATTATAGAGACGAGAATTGTAATTAGTTACAAACCACAGGTACGAAAGTTGTAATTAGTTACAAACCACAGATACGAAAATCGTAATTTACTCAAAATAAAAATAATATTTTTATTTATAAGGTTGTTTCACGCGCCACCTTAAGGAAAGCCAACTGGCATCGCGGCGCACTGTGCTACAGCCACTTCTGGAATTTAGCCAACTGCGGCGACCACCACCATGTCTGCTCTTCTTTTAGAAACACGCGTCAAAACTTTAAAATTAACATGGAGTCATAAGTGATAAAATATAAACCACTTAATTTGTGTAAATCATTTTTTTCATCAATTTTATTGTTTAATTTTATAAAAAAAAATTATGAAATTGTTTCATATTATACTTTTTTTTTGATGAAGTTGTTTCATATATAATTATGAAATTTTAATGAAATTGTTTAATGTATTTTTCTAAAATTAAAATAATGAAGATGTTAATATTCATGATTAACATCTTCCACAATAAAAATGATTAATCAACCTCTCATAATTACAAAAAAATGAATAAAATGAAAAATTATGATTGGTTGAATGAGGTTTGTACAAATAAGGTGGTTTGCAAAGTAAACATTCTCTCTCTCTCTCTCTCTATCTCTCTCTCTCTCTCTCTCTCTATATATATATATATATATATATATATATATATAGACTTGGGATCATATGAGACCAAAGCTTTTTCATGAAACTCGTAAGACCAATTATTAACCCTTGGATTAGATCTACAATCTCAATATTCATAATCATAAAATTGCCACAAGATTTCTCAATAATTACAAAATTGTCACCGTACAATTTTAGACCATTAGATCGTTAGCTTATAAAGTTGATCAATGAATATAAATTGGTCTCACGGGTCTCACGAAAAACCCTTGGTCTCACGTGAACCCAACCCTATATATATATATATATATATATAGGGGCTTAATCAAATGAAAACTGATTAGTTTGTAGTAACTGTGAAATCCAATCTCAATCACAAATCAATAGATAAATTAGGAAATTAATAATTATGGTAGTTTGAGTTAAAATTATAATTAGAGGATATTTTAGTTATTTTTTAAGAACTCATCTCTCCTCTCTTCTCTCTCATCTCTCCGACAACTACCTCTTCCACCGTTGTCAACAGCCACCACCACCACAATCCACCATCTTCATGTATTCTATAACCACCGTCGTCCACCAAGCACCACTGTCTCTACCTCCATAACCACTGTCGGCCACCGACCACCACCGCCCGTTGCCACTACTACTGTCGGCCATCCCCACCTCCACCATAATCAAAACCACCTCCACCACCACCACTACTACCATAATTATATCAAAATTTTCATTCAAATTTGGTACAAATATGAAAATTATGTACAAATATTTATTCTTTAATTATTTATTTTATTTGTGTTAATTATAACTATTATATAATATTTAAAATCATCAAATAACTTTTGAGGGTAGCTTATCTAGTTCTGTCATGTTCAGTCCTAGTCGTACCAAACACTAGACATACTCCTGTTATGTCCAGTCCTGTCTTGTCCAGTCCTACCCTCTTGTTCTGTCCTGTTTTGTCCAGTTCTGTCTTGTTCATTCTTGTCGAATTATATTTGCGTACCAAATGCTACCTTAAAGTGAATCGCTTGGAGTTATTTTTAAATATTAATATTTATAATCTTTCAAAAATCTAACATTACTTTTTTTTATTACCAAATATTTTTTCAGAAATGGCCGTACTTTTATATCAATAACTATTTTATAATCATTTATTTTAAATTAATAAATATTTAAATAGTTCACAAAATAAACATTATATTGGTCATCAATTGCTTGAATAAAATTTTATTCATTGTAATTCTAATTATGTAATTGTATTTACGCTGTTTTAAATAATATATTAACATTTTTATTAAATGAATATCATTTCTAAACTAAGTATTATTATTTAATAAAAATTAATTTATAAGTTGTTTTATTTTATATGCTTAATTCATTTTAAGGGTTATAAGTTATAAACAAAGTTTAGCTTAATTTTTATACGGTAGGCCAATTCAGAATGATGCTAAAATATTGAACCAAGTTTGAAATAAAAAGAAATTCATGAAGGAAACTTTAAAAAAAATTGAAAGCGAAATGTCGTCTTTAAAAGAGCATCAATCTTAGACTTATGTTTCTTTTCGTAGTTGAGCGTCTTTCGTTTAGGTAATTGTCACTTTGGATAGACATTGTGGTGTTGATCAATTGTTTTTGTAATAAATTTTGAGTTTAAATCGATTGATTTTTATTCAACAACGGTTAATGTTCGGTTAATTGGTTTTTATAAAATGTTTAATTAATCCGGTAAGTTTTGATACAAACGACAGTCTGATTGTAACTTGAGACTAAGAGCCTGTTTACCCAAATGTTTACACGGTAAGTGTTTACCTATAGGAGTCAACACTATAATTTACCTTGATGCGTAAGATTTTAGTACATCAAAACATATCGAATGCAACAATTTACCGGGTAAGCACTTACCTGGGTAAGAGTCGTAATCTTCACTTACCAAGTAAGACTCTACATCTTTCTCATCGCTCTTACCCGGTAAGATTCCTGGCCCTTGTCATGTTCATCCGATGAGGAAATTTATCCAGTAAGCACTTTACCAAGCAAGCGTTTAGTAAACGACCCCTAAATTGATCAATGACCATGGTCCTAACATGAAAATAGTTAGGGACGTGGATTATGGAAAATATTTGTTTGAATCCTAATGTTATTTTCCAATGTACGCATATTGCGAAAGTAAGTATGAGTCTTGGTTTAAAAAAGTGTGTTCACCTCGAAAGAAGCTCAAAGTAATTTCATATGACAAATCGTCATCATTACTTAATCCAAAGTGGACATTACCCAATGTCCGTTACTTTATATGTTCCTTTACTTGTTTTATTTAATTTCATTTATTTGCATTATGTAGTTATGAAAATCCAATTCAGTCAATTGAGATCTCATAGCTAAGCCATAGTCCAAAATAAATCTGTGCTTAGTCCATCAGTTCCCTGTGATCGACCCGTATGCTACAAATTCATACACTTGCGGTTATAAATTTAAAACACGCCAAAAAAAGTGGAGATGGAAATAAGGTATTACCTGGTTTTGGGTAATACTCATTCCCACAAAATTAAGGGGAACGACGCTTTACTCCCACCTTTAAATTCCACTCCCCCCCTTTCATTCGTGAACAGTTGCTTCACTCTTTAACGATCTCGATATATTTTCCACTTCAAATCCATGTTGCCTTGATCTTCTCTTAGTCAATGCTTGATTTCACATCAGTCGACACTTTCTGCTTCTTTAACTGCTTCTCCACCAATATCACTGTTTTTTGTCTGCATCACCACGTCACTGCCCCACCATCCCCTTAGTCTATGCATGATCTCCCTTCGCCGTCCATTTTGCATTGCTCCATCACTAGCATCTCTGCTCCACCGCCCCTCGTGCAAATAAGATGTCTACAGGGTAAAACTTTTGGGTGTCAATTTCGTATCAAACTAAAGCAATCTGCATACATACACACCTATCAAATTGGTGTTAACTTAAGTCAGTTGGTAGTACCGTACAAAATATGCAAATATGGTCGGTACTTGATATTAGCTATCATTGTTTACATAAGAACCCTAATCTTTTCTATAAGAAATTATTTGTTCCAGTCATCTCTTGAAGCAATAGCCAAGTTCTTCCCATTTCTGCGATTTCTATGAAACAACATAAATCTCAATGGGCCTCCCTATTCCTCAGTACCGTTCATATTCTGATTCCCTATAATGAATCAAGTGCACACCTAATTATAATTTAGTTTTGAATTTACAGTTTACAGTAAAAACTTATATTATGCACCAGAACATGTACCCCTCCATATCCCCTCATACACCATCGGTTGCCTCCCCCCACCCTTATTACCTGTCCAACCCTTAGGTACCTCCTCCAAGCGACTGTTATCATTTCCACCCATCGCCAACAACCACCACCAATCGCACATGTTTACCACCATTGATGGATTGACAACAGTTGAACACCTTGCGGCCATGTTCCTTGGGATTCGTTTTAATAACTTTTGACCATCATTATTTGTGTTTTATGTCTTGACTGGTATATAAATTTTAATTATTGACGTTATTAATCTTGTTAGGTTTATGCTCTATTTCGAATAAAAGATCCACCTAATTTTGCGATAATCCAAGGCAAAATGGAAGTAAATCCATTTTTTATTCTCGTGGAAGTCCGCATTGTGTCGAATCTTCTTCCATAATGGCACAACACAGTAATAGCATTAAGTTAGATACACAAATCACTTTAAATAGAAAAAGTAAGGTACGCGGATTGGTCTGGGTGAAAAAAGCAAAACAAAGTAAACTGACAATTTTTTCTAGAATATATCCTTTTTCCTTGAAAAGATAAGGCATTTTTCAATTACTCTTGATCGAATTGGGGTTTAAAACCAAATTGGGTAGTGATTAGATAACGATATTTGAAAACATATATTGATAACGCTCTAAACCGTTCATGGTGTCATTATTCATAATATACAGAGTACTGATTAGTTAGACGAAAATAAAGATACAACCCTGAATATCTTTGTATATTAAATTTCATTAATATTATAGTAAATTTTTTTTTTGTCTATGTGGTCATTGAAAATTTTGGATTGGGTCCCTCAAACGAAATAACTACATATATGGTCACCATGGTTTTAACTTTTGATACGGATTGGGTCCCTTATCCTAATTTCACTAACTAATACTTCGTTAAATCATGGGTAATATCGTCTTTTTACAAAAAAAATTATAAATATACTCATTTTTCAAAAACAAAAATTTAATATATTTTATTAATTCAATATATATTAAAAATGAAAAATTATTTAACTTTAAAGGGGAGGGCACAGGCCATGTACTGGCCCCCCTCCTCCTTCTCCGGCCGTCGACCTTCTCTTTCCCTCTCCAGTCGTCGACCTTCTCATTCCTTCCCTCCTACACGTATCTCCGCCTTTCGCAAGAAGGTGACCAACAATCACAAGAACTCCATCGTTCACACCATCCCCTACCTCCTTCCTTACACCTCACTGGCCAATCATCGTCCCCCCCCCCCCACATCTCCCAACTCTTCGGCCGGGTGGCGACAATCGACAATCTCGATAGAGATTAACTCTAGTAAAAGTTCCCAGACTCCACCATCATCTACAAGAAATCTAAAATCCCCCAGACTCCATCTCTTTCGGATCTGTGGAGCATAAAGAGGAAGAAGAAGAATAATGCTTCAAAAATTGAACCAAAATGCGCCTGCAAGAAGAACTCCATCATCTTCCTCGATAAAAAACCCTTGATCTGGAGGTTGTGAGGTTTGATGATTCTGGAAGAACGAAGATCAAATATGGAACTCAACTCGAACGAGTAGATGAATGAAAATTGGAGGACCAAAACCAAATATGGAACTCGTCTCCTAATTTCTTTTCACTATTTGATAATTAAGGTGTATTCAGTAACAAGTAAAATTGGAGTAAAAATCCATGTAGTCATTCACATATTTGATTTACAGATGGTTTTCTTTGACATATTTATAGTTTACTAATGGTTTCCATCCACATATTTGATTTCGTCCACAATTTTGGTTTCCATTTACATATTTGATTTTTGATAATTATCATTTTTTAGAGTTATTTCTTATTTATTTCTTCTGTTTGTTCATATATTGTAACATACCTTTTTTTTTTAATATGCTTGCCATTTGCCTCTAAACGTGTTCTAATGTGTATTGTTTGTTTAATAAAGTAGATTATATGTTTTTATTATGTTCTATAAAGGACTTGAGCAAAACTTTTAATAAATTGAAGGGCTTCATAGGTTAGAGTTAGCAGCTTCATTCTCTCGTTCAGAGTTTGAATAACTCTGAACTCATGGTCTTCAAACTTCGTCTTCAGATTTGATATTTAGCACTCGTCGGGTCTTCAGATTTTTAACACTCTTGAGGTTTTCTTTTCCAGAAATCTGATAAATGTCTTTCACAGTAAGGAAAAGATATCTATCTAACTACCTAGAATAACATAATTATGTTGGCGATGAGTCACGTCTAGCTGTCTCCAGGTAGCGTGTCCAATCGGTATTCTTCATGTGTCGATTTGTTAGGATTGATTTGATCGAACAATGGTTGATACTTGCGTAATTCTTCAGCTACTGGAAACATGAGGGGGTTATGGAAAGACTAAGTTCATCGACCAGATGAACTCTTCAATAGTAGATGATCATCAGGTTAAGTGCTTCTGATCTTCATAGCCTCTATGGATTGTCTTCATGGTGTCTCTGGTTTTCAGCACTTAGAATGTTTTCTACTCCACTTCTAGATCTCCATCAGGTCTCCAGACTTCTATACTTGGTATATTTTTCATTACTTTTACATATGAGACTTATGGGATCTAACAATGTCTTATATTACAATATAAAAGTAAATAGAAATTCAAACATCATACAACTAACACCACGCTCATAATTAGACAAATAAACTAGATTTTTTTCGTGAGTCTTATTTGGATTACAATATAAAAGTAAATAAAAATTCAAACATCATACACTCACGAGTAAACAAATAAAGTACATTTTTCACGAGCCTTATTTGGGATTTTGAGGTAAACTGGATAAAAATTCTTTTAAATTTAATGTTAGTATTTTCTTTTAATGATAGTATGAATGTATGTATGTATGTATGTATGTATGTATGTATGTATGTATGTATGTATGTATGTATGTATGTATGTATGTATGTATGTATGTATATT
>NC_037535.1:3993660-3998759 GCF_001531365.2 Cynara cardunculus var. scolymus
TCAATTTGTGTTCATAATTGCCGCAATTGTTCACAAATATGTTCAATTTGTGTTCATAATTGCCGCAATTGTTCACAAATATGTTCAATATGTGTTCATAATTGTCACAAATGTTCATATATGTCAATTTGTGTTCATATGGGTGTATACATGTCAATTTGTGTTCATAATTACCAAGACACTCGCTTTGATTATTTATTTCATTTCCCGATCTCGAACTCCAACTGTCACCATAAACAATTTTAACCTTCTCAATGTTGTCGTGTTGTTTTCCAATGTCTTTATCCATAATTGCTTGAACGATAACAAACACTTTACTAGCGGATCTCCTCCACCAAACACAAATTTATAAATATTAAAAATGGAAGATCAATATTAAAAAAAAATTCACAAGATCAATATTAAAAATGCAAAAATAATGGGATTTTATGGATCTTGTAATTCTCAATTAATGATATAGGAGTTACAATTTTTTTACCCATATACCCTTAACATTAAATTCATATATAGTGAAGAATCTAATACTAAGATAGATTATGATTGGTCTAAAATGTTTATAAAATTAACACAATAATTTAGATTAACATTTGAACTAAGCTATATATATATATATTAGAAAATTACTCGCGTAATGCAGCGAGACACATCTCGATTTTAATGTTCTATTTTATTATTTATAATATATTCAAATTTATATTTAATTCAAAAATAAAAACATTTTCTTTTTCTCAAAACCACATAAAATCACATTATAACCCCAAAATATAAAAAAAGAAACAATAATCAAGATTTATCTCGCTGCATTGCGTGAGTATTCTCTATATTATATATTTAGCTTTTAATAGAAAATATAAGATCCCCCCCCCCCCCACACACACACACACAACCGAACTAAGGTTAAGTTAGTTAGAGGTAGCCGGTAGGGACTCGATGCATAACAAAAGTGAAACGATAATGATAATACTTGTAATTCATTTGTTTGAGGGATCCAATCCAAAACTTTGAGAGAAACCACAAGGACCAATCTACAATTTACTCTTAACATTAAATAAAACGTAATTTTATAATTACAAATGAAGGTTCAGATGAAACCCCTCTGGATTATACAAACTCATTTATCCACCATCCATTTTTTTAAAATTAATAGTGATTACTATCGATCAAATGATAACCATTGATAATTAAATAGACGCTCCTGATTTGATTACAAAAGTTATAGAAATGTAAATGTTTACATAATCACAGAGTTGTATAATTATAGAAATGATATTAACAAATTAAAAATGAAACCAAAGGCGTTTCTGCCATTGCAGGCGATTGGGCTACACGCTCCCACCAGGAAGGTAACCTCTGCCACCCCTCCACACCCTCCACTGCTACTTCCCCTTTTTAACTTCCATCTTCACCGGAGATTTCTCTCACCGCCATGAAGACGACTCATCATCTCCTCCTTAAAAATGGCTTCTTAGAATAGGGTTTTTTTTGTAGGCCGTGAAGCCCTTTTCTTCTTTACTATTATCATTGCACGAAGCGATCCTTCTCCTTCCTTTTTCCCCGTTCTTGATCTTCTTCATCTATATTATCACCTCATTTGAACCCTGCTCTACTAAGCTTTTAGGGTTTAATAGTCTACTGCATTTCAAAACTTTTTCCATTTTCGTATCTGCAAGCCTCACGAACTCATGTCGTATTCCTACTTCCCAGAAACTTACGCTGAGAAACCCGTACGGCAGCCGGGTCGATCCAACTATAACCCACCACATCTAAGAGACGAGAACATCAAACCATTCGGTTATCAGACTGGGTCTTCCCGGACTGGAAGTCAAGCACCAAACAATGGCCGCGGCCGCGGCCGCTATGGGGGTGGTGGTAGAGGCGGTGGCCGTGGTTTTGTACCCGGTTACAATGAAGTCGACAGACAGTTCCGTGAACCTTACAGGCGAACTCGAGACCAGTATGATGCTCTTGCAGAAAAGCTTAATGAAGTTGAGCTTGTTGATGAAAACCCGAGTATGGGGATTAATTTTGATGCATATGAAGACATACCCGTTGAAACTAGCGGGTCGGATGTACCCAAACCCGTGAACACGTTTTCCGAGATCGATTTAGGGGAAGCATTGAACGATAACATCAGGAATAGGTGTAAGTACGTGAAGCCAACGCCCATACAGCGTCATGCCATTCCCGTAGCTTTGGCTGGACGTGATTTGATGGCGTGTGCACAGACAGGTTCTGGGAAAACAGCTGCGTTTTGCTTTCCGATCATAAATGGGGTTTTGAAATCACAGTCTCCGGCGGCGTCTCAGCCGGCGTTTAGACGGAGGGAGATGACGGCACACCCACTTGCTCTTATTTTGTCTCCGACCAGGGAACTCTGTTGTCAGGTGAAATCGTCATCCCATTGCCTTCAGCCCTTGACCTTTTTGTTTTTGTTTTTTTATGCAATATCTTTCATAAAACATCTTCTATACTTCATTTTATTATAATAATTTTTTCTGGGATGGAACTTTGCTTGATTAACCCTTCTTTTCTGGGATTGTGGGTCACCTTCTTTCTCTTCGTTTTATGGATTTTAAGTATCTGTTTATTTTGATGACTTTCTAGTTGGATTTGTGTTGTATTTTACTGATTCATGGCTTCTAATAGTTCATTGCTAATATCATGGTACATTTGCTCCTTTTCTAGCCATCATTTTAGTTGTGACATGTTTCATGATAATTTGACATGATTATTGAACACTGTTTTGTTAGATTCATGAAGAAGCTAGGAAATTCTGCTATCAAACTGGTGTTAGAGTTGCTGTTGCTTATGGAGGAGCACCCATTGGATCTCAGGTTTATGTATTGTTCAAAGATTCTTAGAATTTTTGTGATCATGAATGCATGTATATATTTGAATCTAATTAGGCTGGTTGCTAATGCTCTTCATTTATGGTGATGCAGTTGCGATCTTTTGAAAAGGGTGTGGACATTTTAGTTGCCACTCCAGGAAGATTAACTGATGTGATCGAAAGATCAAAAGTTTCTCTTACAAGGATCAAGTATTTGGCTCTTGATGAGGCCGATCGAATGCTGGATATGGGGTTTGAACCCCAAATCAGAAAGATTGTCCAGTGTTTGGGTATGCCTCCACCTGGCCGGAGGCAAACCATGCTTTTTAGCGCAACGTTCCCTGAACAGATACAAGTTAGTAATGCTGTTTTCATTGATTTATGCATCTTTGAGATCCATAATTAGTTCAATTAATCATATCCAAAGATGATCATGAATCTTTATGCATTTTCTTGATGAGGATTTCATTTGATTCCTTCATTTAATAGCATTTCAGAGTGAATCTTTGTGGGTTTGTCGAATGTTTTCATGTTGTTTTTACTGCTGAGTTTTCATTGCAGAGGCTTGCATCGGATTTTCTTTCAAACTACGTATTCCTTTCTGTCGGAAGAGTTGGTTCGAGCACTGATCTAATTCTCCAAAAAGTTGTTTATGTTGATGATATGGAGAAACAAGACTATTTAAGAAACCTTCTCCATGAGCAAAAAGCTAAGGGAAACCTTGGAAAGGTAGAAATTCATCATTTATGGTCTGCGTTTGCATTAATTATAGTTCTGTTATGTTTCTTATTGATGTGGTATCTTCTGGATTCTAGAATGCATTGACTTTAGTTTTTGTGGAGACGAAAAGAGGTGCTGAATCGTTAAAACATTGGCTGTGCCAGATCGGTTTTCCTGCCAGCACAATCCATGGTGACAAAGTGCAATTTGTAAGACCCTTTTTTCATCTTCTTTCTTCGATGCCACAATTTCTAGATTTTAGATGCCTGTGTTCATTCTGATATCCAGAAAAGCTTGCCGATAAACTAGTCATGTCTGATAAACCAGATGATGATGTAAAATGACACGAGTAATAACATCAAGTCATGATGGGATTGATAATGATGTGATTTTATATCGTTCAAACATGCAAATTTGATGTAGGAAAGGGAAAGAGCGCTGCAGTTATTCAAAAATGGTGTTACTCCAATCTTGGTTGCTACGGATGTTGCTTCAAGAGGGCTGGATATTCCACGGGTCGCTCATGTTATCAACTTTGATTTGCCAAAGGACATTGACAGCTACGTTCACAGGATTGGGAGGACAGGTCGTGCTGGTAAATCTGGATTGGCAACGGCATTCTTCAGTGCCAAAAACGCATCCATTGCGAAAGCTCTTTCTGAGGTTATGAAAGAAGCACATCAAGAATCACCAAACTGGCTAGCTCAGTATATTGATGGATCTTCTTGTGGTGATCGTCGTTATAGATCCAGCAGCAGGTTTGGTGGTAGGGATTACCGGAGCAGCACAAACAGTAATTCGTACTCTGCAGACAATAACTCCTACTCAACTGGTTATGGCGCTGCTGATTATGGTGGGGAGAACGGCGGATCTGGATATGGCTCTGCAGATTATGGTGGGGCGACTGGCGGATCTGGATATGGCTCTGCAGATTATGGTGAGGCGACTGGCGGATCTGGATATGGCTCTGCAGATTATGGTGGGGCGACTGGTGGTGTGGACTATGATCCTCCTGCTCAGGCCGAGTATGGTGGACATGGGTATGAATCCATTGTTGCTGGTGGATGGGAATAGGTGATGGATAGCCATTATTGGATTGGGATATAACAACACTTCTTCTATGACACATGGTTTTTGCTATAACACTACTTACAAAGATGGTAATATTCAAATGAAATACAAGTGATATGCAGAAACACTTGGAAGCATGATGATGCTGATGATATGGAGATTGTTTCTTTTGGTTATGCTTAAATCTTTTTTGATATAAAATTTTCTACTTTTTAAAGCACATATATATATATATATACATACACTATAAGGATATTCGTGCAATGCAGCGAGATATATTTTTATTTTAATGTTTTGTTTTATTTTTTGTTTTTGTTGATGTAATATGGTTTATATGGTTTTGAGAAAGATAATGTTTTTACTTTTGAATAAAAATAAATTTAAAGATATCATAAAAAATTTAAAAAATATATTGATATTAATATCAAATTAACTATTTAAAAGTTTTTATTTTTTATACAATTATTTTAAATCAATT
>NC_037535.1:4000034-4010283 GCF_001531365.2 Cynara cardunculus var. scolymus
TATATTTGTTTATTTTTATAGATCTAAGTACTATATTGGTTCAAAAAATGTTTAGAAACTTAATCGTTCAAAATATGAAAGTCCATTAACTTTTTTCAGACTTTTTTCATTATTTTACCACATTAACCAGTTGTATAGGTAATAAAAATGTATCTAACAGGTTTTAGAAAGTTCAATGAGTTATTTAACATGTTTTGAAATGTCCAATGACTTATTAGTTCTAAAAAATTGTCCAAGAACTTAATCTATTCTATATTATAAAGCATTTGATAAAAGCTCTTAAAAACAATTGTTTATGCACGAAGTACTGTTTATTAATGCATATTACTTAAAATTTAAGATTACAAGTAAATTGTGCATAAGTACAACTTATTAAAGCTTCATACTTAAATACGTCTAACTAATTGCAGATAAACATAATCAAATATTGGATAAACATCTCATTTTAAATATAAAAAATCTAAAATATAATTAGGATAATCATTGATAACTAACAGAATACTTAGTTATTATCTTTATAAAAAATTATATTATTAAACCAAAAATAAAAAAATGAGTTAAAAAAATACAAAAAAAAGAAAAAATTTAAATAGTTAGTATGCATTGTGCGAGTACTCCAAACACTAAAATCAATTCATCTCGATGGTTTATAATTAGTTATATTTGTCGTTCTTATAATTTAAATTTTAATTGCTTTTTACTTCTCTCTGGTTTGCAATTCATTTTTATTTTGGTCTCTCGTACTTAAAAATGGTTGACCACTTACGGCCTTACTAATTGAGTATGAAAAGAACCGAGAGTTTTATCCGGTAAGAAACATAGCAAAGACCGAGAATCTTACCTAATAAACGCATACCAAGTTTAGGTGCATCTCTTTTCATGTATCAATTCGTTTAAATGCAGAAATAGAAAGCAGCAGGTGGAGTTTTTATGGGTAATCTTTACAAAAATCCACATGAATTCTTCCTCACCTACCAAAAAATCTCTCTTTAATCATAAACCAAATCTTTGATCTCTTTTACCAAACAAAAAACAACCAAAACCTTCGGTTTAGGGTCTAGGGTTTAGGGTTCTTACGGCTCCTCATCTTCTTTCTCCACCAATATCTTCTTGCACGCCTCGTAACACATGAACGAAATCCCGGCAGCCGGCACGATCTTTATACAACTCGGTCCCAGCCCTCGGTACAACCCTCTCACCCCTTCCTTCTCCAGAATGGTTACAAGTGCATGCAACATGTTGTCATAGACTCGGCCGTTAATGGCACCCGCCTGCATATGTTTCCGAGCCACCTCCAGTGGGAACGTTGCGCTACTCGAGATCGCGCCAGCCGCTGATCCGATCAACAGAGTTGCAATGTTCCCGATTTCATCCTGTTTCAAGATTTTCTTGTATGTTTTGCGTAACGTGTCGTATGCGAAATAGTTTGTAGCGGCATATGGGACTACGCCGATTAGGCTTGGCGTGAGGCCGCGGTATAGTTCTGCGGGTCCCTCCTCTTTCACGATCTTTAGAAACGCGTCCACGAGATTCTTGTACACGCCTCTCTGAAGAGAAAACGAGCATGTGAATAGGGATACAAGTTGTTTGATTTATGAGCAAGGTTAGTTGTGGGGCAATGAGAACCGTAAATATTTTGAGAAGATAATGACATTCATCATGAATATAATGAATATTCATGACGAATGAATATTTGGTTCCATGGTTCTTGGAATATATACGGTTAGTTTTTTTTTTTTTTTGTAAGGGTGTCCGGGCCAAAGCCCGACTAATCCCCGGCAAATTTGGAGGCTAAACATGGCCCCACTTAAATGTCGCCAACACTCCCCTCATAGGGCTCGAACTCGGGTTCATGACTATGCCATGCCCAAGCCTTTACCACTAGGCTGGAAGGTCTTTGACTATGCCATCCCCGGTTAGTTGTTTACCTGAACAGTGAGTCGTGTTTTCAGTAACTCGAGAGGGTAGGTGCATATGGTGGAGCTGATTCCGGCAACAGCACCTGCAATTAGTGACTCGGGTACACGGGGTTTTGGCTTTTCTCCGGGTTTAGGAGCCAAGCTTTTCTTGACGGTGTCATAAGCAAATAACTGCAAAAGATTGCATATGGCTTCACACGATGAAAATATAGCCAGTGGAAATGAAGTTAACGGCATAATATCCGCCAAGAAACAGTCACGACCATAGCCAACCAACAAGTTTGTTTTTTTGAAGTATATAATATTTATATACGGCAAATAGAACAAATAAACTCACACACCCTCCTCACCTTCGGTGAGGTTTGAACCCTTGACCTGCTAGGAGGCCAAGGACTCACATACTGCTAGACCAACCAACAAGTTAACGGCATAAAATCCGCCAAAGATGCCTAAATATCCTAATAGACCGCTTTATAGGACTAAAGTTTATAAAACCGTAAACAATTGTGCAGCCTATATAAAGGTGCTACAATAGGATGCCAGGTCATATTCGGACATCCTAACAAGTGTTTTAGAACACTTCTCGAAAGTGTCCTATGAACACATCATTTCAAAGGACACGTGTTTCTATCCGTTTTTTTCCGAATAATATTAATATAAAAAGACTAATAAGACGTTTTATTTCAAAAAATGTCGTAAAAAACTTGTTAGGATGCCCATAAGCGTCCTATCAACTTATTGTAACACCTGTACATAGAACGCACATTTCTTTTTCCTATAAACTTAAAGTTTGATAAAACAGTCTATTAGGATATTTACACATATTTGACGTCCTATAAAACTGATTTTGTTGTAGTACCCTTAACGCAACAATTAGTGATACCATCACAATGTGCATTTAGATTACTGCAAAGTACATTGAACAGTAACCACAAAAGCCATATAGATAAGATCACTTGAAAACGATTCAAATGAGTCGAACAACACACATAAGATTAATTAATCACCAAATTCCGCAAACCCAAATGATATTCAACAAGCAATAAAAACCAGGTGTAGATATGAGGATGCAAGATAGAAGTTAACAAATGAAACCACAAGGGTGGTGCCTGATTGGTTTGAGTTGGCTCCAAAGGTCAAAAGTACCAGGAGGTCCCAGGTTCAAATCCAAGGAGGAATAAAAATCCCTTTGTGGCCACGGATGTTCAAATAAGGTGACTCCGGGCTATCTGCAAAGCAGATGGTCGCCCTAGGATTGGTCGGCTCGTGTTAGAAAGATTAATTGGAAAAACATAAGGGGGCATAATTGGAAATAAGTGAAAAAGCCCCCGAAACTTATTGAAACGCTACTAACCATGGTCAGTCATACATATGAATTATGATCAAACAATTGAGAAGAAAGGCAATGGATGAACTATTCACATATTCATTGTGGGTTTACTATGATTAGTTTTGGGGTAAATATATGAAGATTATATAGAAGCAAGTTGTACCTCGATGGCCTTGCTGGGGGCGACACGAATGACATTGACCAAATTGCCCCTGAAGAGCCCTGTCCAACCTTCAGTCTGCATGATATCTTGAAAAACTTCAGTAGTAGAATGCCCACAACTCCCTACCATCAAATGAGTCCTTATCGTCTCCAATGGAGCAACAGATGTTCTTGAAACTGCCCCTGCAATTGCCCCACTAATTAACCTTCTCAACGAAGGATTCCCAATCTTGATCTTCAATTTCAACCCATCTTTCTTCTTCGAAAATCCACCTTTCTCACACTCCCCATTTGCCTCCATTTTTGGCACTCGAACCGCCATAAAACTGGACTCCGGTGTCGAAACAACCTTCGACAAACATGGAAGCTTGACACCTTCATCATCATTTAGATTTGTGGAGTTTCTTGAATTAGGGTTTATTCTTCCAAAATCACCCCTACCAGTCTGCCCAACACTTGCAAATAAACTCCCAGATTGAGAAAGATTATCATCTCTAGAACACCAAAGAAACCCTATTCCAGAATTTGGGAATAACTTATCACCATTGTTATCCAATAAACTTCTTGTATCCATTCAATTCAACTCACCACCAAGATTTACTGTAAACCCCCCCAAAAATTGCCTCTTTTTCTACAATAACATGATTATAAAACAATGAATACATAAATTAAGCCCCAAGATAAGACCACGGCTGTGTCATTAAGCTAAGAATATCCTAATGGAACAAAAGAAATCTACCCTAAAACCGATGGTAGCAAAAACTTTAGTAAAATTCGAATCTTTTAAAAGAAGCCCAATTTGGTGATGAATGCAATGAAGAAATACAAATCTTTAAACTGGGTTTTTGACGACAGAAAACAGGGGAATAATACAAAACGATGAAATGGGTTTTACTCTACGAAATATGATGGAAATATAGAGAACCAAATTCAGCGATGAACAGTGTGAAGAACTGCAAATCTTGAAAATGGGGTTTTTGATTAAGAAAAGTAACAAGTCATTAATGGAGAGTATTACCAGGTGAGTTGTTTGATGACAATGGAGGTCAGACGCCTAATCCACTCATGCATTTACTTCTTGGTCTCTCTCTCAAGAAGAATTGAAGCGAGAGAGAGAGGGGAGAAAACGATGGGGGTGTTTGGTGAAAAGGTTGGTGTTCTTCTTCTTCATGTATATAAACACCATGACCTAATTTCGTATCGAACTACAAGATACTCTTTCAAAGTATATGAGGTTTTTAATTGTTTTTGGTCATGATTATATTAATATAATAAGAATCATAATTATTGGAATGAAAAAGCTAACATTAAATCATATAAAAATGCACTTTTAACAATAACATAATTTAAAATTATGTTTGTGTAGGTCTTTAGGAGTATTTGAGATTGTTTATAAAAACAACTTATTGACATATTTTGATGTGACATCGTTGTTAAACACTTATAAATGTTTGGATAAACAACTTATACAAGTGTCAAACCGGTAATAAGAAGTTTTTGAATAAGTTAAACTCTTCTGACTTATGATAAGTTGATAAGTATTTTTGGAGAAAATCACAAGTTATTTCAAATAAGCAATCCCAAACACCCCCTTAAACTCCAACCGGCCGGCAAAAAGAAC
The DNA here is from genome assembly GCF_001531365.2 of Cynara cardunculus var. scolymus. Classification (NCBI taxonomy): domain Eukaryota; kingdom Viridiplantae; phylum Streptophyta; class Magnoliopsida; order Asterales; family Asteraceae; genus Cynara; species Cynara cardunculus. The sequence goes on from NC_037535.1 coordinate 4,005,067, forward strand.
CTGATTTTACAAGGCACAACGGATATATCAATGTTATGAAATGACATAAATGTTATATGTTTGGAGATGAGATGATTTTTGGTGTTCACGAACTCACCAATTTACAGTCTTTTTTGTTGTTAAGGTTAAGAGTTTTTAGTTTTAAAATATTTAGTAAAATTCAATATACCTACTAAAGTTATAGGATTTGTGTTTTAATTTGAAAAAGAGAAAGAAGGATCCATCACCAAAAGTAATTAAGTTATTGAGCTTTTTTTAGATAAATAAACATTGGATTTTTTTTTTTCATTTTAAATAACTAAGGGGCCATTTACCAAACATTTACTAGGTAAATGTTTATCAGTAAAATTTCAACAATATCATTTATTTACCATGTAAGATTTAGTCAACAGAACGGTATCGTATGCAACAATTTACTCGTTAAACACTAACCATGGTAAGAGTCGTCGCCCTCACTTACTAATTAAGATTCTCGATCATTGTCTTGCTCTTATCAGGTAAGATTCTTGGTTCTTGTCATATCCATCCATCAAGGTAATATGAGTTGGTAAATGGCCCCTAAGTCATTGAAATTTTTTTAATAAATAAATCATCAAACTTTTAAAATTTGATGACTTACATCATTTAAATCCAAAAAAAAACTACATGTAAAGTTGCAATTGATTAGAAAGGTGTTGAAGTAAAAAAAAAATCTTTAATCAGTTTTACTGTTTCCAAAACTCAAGTCATTCAAACTCGTCGAAATCAATGCCATCGCCATTCACTTAACAACCGTCCATCATTGTCATTGGCCGCTGCCATCGATCCCCCTATTTTTGATCTGTCTACACATACTCATGAAATTATTGGAAAAGAGGAATAACCTAAAGACAAAAAACATATCAAGAAGAGGGAGATCGATGGCAGGGGCCAATGGCGGCAATGGACAGTATGGAGAACTGACGACGAGGGGAGCATTGTCAGTGGGTGAGGGATTTGAATGATGTAGGGTTTGGGAACGGTAAAATTAAATTAGGTTTTCTTATGTTAAACCTTTTATAGCCGTTTACAAGTATCTTTTTTGGGTTAAAAGAATGTACGTGACCAATTTGAATGCAAAATGAGAAAGTTTAATACATTATTTATGCAATAAAAAGTTCATCAAGTTTTTCTGGGTTACAAGTCTGATGTAGGTGATCGATTTGGATTAAAAGTGCGATGTTTATTTATAAAAAATATATATCAGAAACTTAATCATTCAAAATGAAAACGTTCATTTAGTTTTTCTGTATTTTTTTCATTCACAAACGCTTAAAACTATGTAGTCAAACAAAAAAATGATGATGGATAGAAGCATGTGAAAGTCATTATGGATTTAGTTCATTCAAGTAGACTCTACGAACCTATGGAATTCAATTCAAGAAAATTAAGACTAGTTGGTTTAAAAACGTCAAAATCACACATACACGTAAAGCCATCAAGATTGAGGGCAGACGGTGAAAAAAAACACAAAGCACTACAACGAGAGTTGAGAGGGGACACGACGGAAAAGCAAGAGCCAAGTTGTAACTCACAACATGATTGAGGGTTGCAGGATGAACAATAACAAATTGAAAATCTACCCACGGGGGTTATCTAAACCGCCTACATCGCATAAAATCACATGTGATAAAGATGTTGTACTTTCTTGCAAAAATGAAGGTGTTCTCGTTGGAACCCTTACGTACACGTGCATGCACACACATACACACATATCTATATATATACTATATTATAAAGCATTTGACAAAAACTCTTAAAAACCATTTTTTTATTAATGCATATTACTTAAAATTCAAGATTACAAGTAGATTGTGCGTAAGTACAACTTATTAAAGCTCCATATCTGAATTCGTATAACTAACTGCAGATAAACATAATCAAATACAGGATAAAAATCTCATTTTAAATATAAAAAATCTAAAATATAATTAGGATAATCATTGAGTTCTAACAAAATACACAATTATTATCTTTATAAAATGTTATATTATTAAACCAAAAAATAAATTATTTCGTTATTAAACTTAAATTAAATTATAATAGAAAAACAAATTAAAGAAATCATATAAAAAATGAGAAATTTTAAATAGTTGATTTGATATTAACATTGATATATATATTTTTTCAAATTTTTATAATATATTCAAATTTATATTCTATTCAAAAATAAAATCATTATTGATTTCTTAAAAAAACATAAAATCATATTATAACATCAACATAGACAAATAATAAAATAGAACATTAAAATCGAGATGTGTCATCGCTGCATTGTGCGAGTACTCTTCTAGTTATATTATAAAACATTTGACAAAAACTCTTAAAAACCATTTTTTTTATACATGAAATACTGTTTATTGATGCATATTACTTAAAATTTAAGATTACAAGTAATTTTGCATAAGTACAACTTATTAAAGCTGCATTTTTAAGTTCGTGTAACTAACTGCAGATAAACATAATCAAATAGAGGATAAACATTCATTTTAAATATAAAAAATATAAACTATAATTAAGATAACCATTGAGTTATAACATAATGTTTAATTATTATCTTTATAGAAAATTATATTATTAAACCAAAAATAAATTATTTTGTTATTAAACTTAAATTAACGTATAATAAAAAAAATTGAATTAAAGAAGTTATACCAAAAAAACGATAATTATTAAATAGTTAATTTGATACTAATATTGATTTATTTTTTCAAATTTTCATGCTATATTCAAATTTATATTTCATTCAAAATTAAAAACATTATCGTTTTCTCAAAATCACATAAAATCGTATTATATCGATAGAGAAAAAAAATAAAAACTAAACATTAAAATGGAGATTTATCTCGCTGCATTGCGTGAGTACCCTTCTAGTATAATTAGGATAATCATTGAGTTATAACAAGATACTTAATCATTATTCTTATTAAAAATTATATTATTAAATCAGAAATAAATTACTTGTTTACTAAATCTAAATTAAATTATAATTAGAAAATTGAATTAAAAAATTACACAAAGATGGAATTAAAAATTACTTGTTTACACAATTATATATATATTTTTTTGAAATTTTATGATATTTTCAAATTTATATTTTATTCAAAAACATTATCTCTTTCTCAAAACCACATAAAACCCGTATTAAAACATCTACAAAGATGGAATAAAACTAAAATCGAGATATATCTCAATGCATTGCGCAAGTACTTTTCTAATATATATATATATATATATATATATATATATCAAAAAGAAACGAAGTGGCTTAGACATATTTGAAAATAAATGAATTGCTAGTTGTAGAATATTTCCTAACGTTTGTCTCACATCATGACATAAGTAAGCAGTTATTATGTTCATTTGTGACCTTATAATGCAATCGCATTCTCTGGTCCAATTGCCTCTTGCCTGCCAATGGATTCAGCAGCAAAACTGTCTCACGACTTTCTGAACCAAGCTATTTCTGGGAGCAAACTCCGGACATATTTATTTCTTTGTTCTTATCAATTCCTGTAATGTAAAAAAGAACATCCAATTTCTAAAAAATCCCAAATGTTTCCATTTTTGAATACATATATATATATATATATATATATATATATATATATATATATATATATAATGGTCCATTCAAGAAAGAAATGATTAGTTTGTGGTAACCGTGAGATCCAATCTCAACCACAAATCAAAGATTAAATTGGAAAATAATAATTTTGGCAATTTTAACTAAAGTTTTAATTAAGGGCATTTTAGTCATTTTAGATTTCTCTTATCTCCTCTCTTTCCTCTCAACTCTCTCCAACGAACATCATATTGACACATGATACACACAGTGATACGCTTCATAAAATAAAGAAAAAACACAGTGTGATACACTTGGTAAAGAAAACATTACCTGATATATTGTGTTACACTTCGTAAAACAACAAACATATATTGTGATACACTTCGTACAACGACACAAATACATTGTGATACACACTATGATACCAGATCTGGTTGATGAATACAACTGTGATACCACTATGTTATCAGTGCGATACCCAATAACTTTTAATAGTAATAAATTATATATTTATTTTCTTAATTGTAACTTCATAGAAAGAAACTTCTATAATTTGTTAGATTAATAAGGAAATAGTACCAATCTCTTTGATTGATAACCTTTAAAAAATATTGATAAAATTACTAATATACATTTTTCTTAATTAAGGTAAGACAATTAATATAATAAAATGATTGGCTCATATTAGACATTCTGATCACGGTTACCACAAACTTATTAGTTCTCATTTGATTACGACCATATATATATATATATATATATATATATATATATATAGACTTGGGATCATGTGAGACCAATTGTTTTTCGTGAGACCACTAAGACCAATTCTCAACCCTTGGATTAGATCTACAATCGTCAGATCTGAATATTCATAAATGTCACGAGACTTCTCAATAATTACAAAATTGTCACCGTACAACTTTAGACCATTAGATTATATGCTTATAAAGTTGATCAATAAACATAAATTGGTCTTACGGGTCTCACGAAAAACCTTTGGTCTCACATGAACCCAACCATATATATATATATATACTATATTATAAAGCATTTGGCTAAAACTCTTTAAAACTCTTAAACCCGTTCATCCCTAAACGATTTCATCCCTATCCGATTTCATCTCATATATGAATTCGTGTAACTAACTGTAGATAAACACAATCAAATACAAGATAAACATCTCATTTTAAATATAAAAAATCTAAAATATAATTAGTATAATAATTAAATTCTAATAGAATACTTAATTATTATATTTATAATATTAAACCAAAAATATATTGTTTTATTAAACTTAAATTAAATTATATATAAAAAAATATATATATTCTATATTATAAATCATTTGACAAAAACTATTAAAAATATACATTCTATATTGTTTCTTAATATAAGTTTTGATAATGGCTTGTATAGTTTGTTAGAATTAGATGTTTTATGAATGAAACGTTTCCTATATAGGGGTGTGTGTGTGTGTGTGTGTATATATATATATATACACTATATGATAAAACATTTGACAAAAACACTTAAAAACGATTTTTTATGCACATACTGTTTATTGATGCATATTACTTAAAGTTTAAGATTACAAGTAAATTGTGCATAAGTACAACTTAAGCTCCATA
>NC_037535.1:4015829-4017094 GCF_001531365.2 Cynara cardunculus var. scolymus
ATTACATAAACTTTATATTTTGGTATCACTTTTAATCTTCTTCATGAAAAATTTCTAATAATATATTTTGTTATAAAAAATATTTATTTTATTATAATTTAATAAATTAAATAAATTAATCAAAATGGAGAAAAGATATAAACAACACATTATGGTAAACTGACCACTTTACCTGTCTTGTCATGTTCAGTTATATCTTACCAAACGCTGAACATCCGTCATTTCTTTTCATGTTCTGTCTTATCCTATTTGGATACGTAGTGAATATTGCATTAGATAAAAATGGATGTTCTTTTTCTCAAAATAAAATTTCACAATGAAAAAGTCACATTTTTTAAAATGTGTAATATTTATACTTTATAATTAATAAAATGACAATTTTACCCAAAAGAAGTAGTTTCCAATGTAAAAGTAGATTTAAATCTTTCTTTATTCCTTTCGATACTGTTTAAACAGGCTCCAGCAAAATACTCATCCACTTTTTACTAACTTCACATGAGATAATATCAATTATTTCACTACAACAAAATCGGGTTTATAAAACACTCCCAATTTCTAAGTGTCATAATAGACCTCTTTATAAGACTTAGTTTATATGACCAAAAAATATAAAGTGTCATATCTAGAGGCGTTGTAATAAGTTTATATTACGTTTTTTGACGTCGTAATAAAATTTTTTATGACACTTTTAAAACAACATGTCTCATTAGCAACTTTATAGGACACTATTTGAAAAATTGTCCTATAAAAACAAATGTCTTATAAAAAAATTGAGTTTATAGAACATTTTCTCAAAAGTGCCCTATAAAAGTTGATAATGCGACACTTTGTATTAAAAATGTATTAAAAAACTTGTTAATACGCCCAAAAGCGTCATATAAACTTATTACAACATCTTTAGATAGAACGCTTTATATTTTGGTCGTATAAATTAAGTCCTATAAAACGGTCTATTGGGACACTTAGAGATTGAGGGTGTACCTGTATATAGCGTGTACCTATAAAGCGGCCCTGCAGTGAGTGTACCTATATATATATATATATATATATATATATACTTGGGATCATATGAGACCAAAGCTTTTTCGTGAGACCGGTAAGACCAATTCTCAACCCTTGGATTAGATCTACAATCTCAACATTCATAATCACAAAATAACCACGAGATTTCTCAATAATTACAAAATTTTCACCGTGCAATTTTAGACCATTATATTATTAGCTTATAAAGTTGATCAATGAACATAAATTGGTCTCACGGGTCT
>NC_037535.1:4017259-4021006 GCF_001531365.2 Cynara cardunculus var. scolymus
TAATTAAGGAAGTTATTAATACATATTATTTAAGGAAATTTAATAAAAGAAATAATGAAAAAGGTAACGTTTCAACATTTAAATATATTATATTATTAAAATCTTGATTTTATTGATTTTGTATTCAATGAATCATGAAACATTTTATGAAGTTTTCAGCAAATATAGGAATGAAATCGTAGGTTGATGTTGGTTAGGAAAAAAAATGTTCATGAAACTCTTGAAACATGAAGAGGTTTCATCTGTCAATGACTTATTTGCTTCTTCAAATCATATGGTATACATCAATGAAATAGTGTCATGATGGCTAAAAATTTTATATTCTAATTGATGAATGATTCGTGAAATATTTTCATAGTGTTCCGTATTGCTTTGTGATTCAAGTTGATTCGTTTTATTGGTATAATGAAATGGGTTCATGATAATGAAACAGTTTCATTTTGTAATTGATTCGTGATTGATGAACTAGTTTCATCGTGAGCAACGTTGCATTGTAATTGAAATTGATCCGTTTAGTTTGCAGAATGAAATGAAACGGGTGCATAATGGATTTTGTTCTTTATGAAATATACGTATCGTGAAACAAGTGCATAGTATATTTTATTGTACATGAAATTAATGTGAATGTAAATGTTTTCATGTGAAAAAGTTTCAGTATGTAATAGTTATTTAAATAGGTTCATGTTGGTAAAACATTTTTTATTTTATAATTGATTCAAGATTAAAGAACTAGTTTCATGGTGAAACAGTTTCATTTTATTGTACATGAAATTAATGTTCATGTAACTGTTTCGATGTGAAAAGATTTCATTATGAAATAGTTAATCAAATAGGTTGATGTTGGTGAAACATTTTCATTTTATAATTGACTCGATGTTGAAGAACTAGTTTCCTGATGAAAAAGTTTCATTTTTATTTTACATGAAATTAAGCTTCATGTAAATGTTTCATTGTGAAAAGGTTTCATTATGAAATAGTTAATCAAATATGTTGAGGTTGGTGAAACATTTTCATTATGTAATTGATTCGTGATTGATGAACCTGTTTCATCGTGAGCAACGTTGCATTGTAATTGAAGTTGATCCGTTTAATTGGTAGAATGAAATGAAACGGGTGCATAATGGATTTTGTTCTTTATGAAATATACATATCATGAAGCTGGTGCATAGTATATTTTGTTGTACATGAAGCTAATGTGRATGTAAATGTTYCTATGTGAAAAKGTTTCATAKTATAAAAAGTTATTTAAATAGGTTCATGYTGGTGAAGTATTTTCATTTTATAATTGATGCGAGATTGAAGAACTAATTTCATGGTGAAACAGTTTCATTTTATTGTTTATGTAAATTTTTCTATGTGAAAAGGTTTCATTATGAAATAGTTAATCAAATAGGTTGATGTTGGTGAAACATTTTCATTTTGTAATTGTTTTGTGATTGATGAACTAGTTTCATGGTGAGCAACGTTGCATTGTAATTAAAGTTGATCCGTTTAGTTGGAAGAATGAAATAAAACAGGTGCATAATGGATTTTGTTCATTATGAAATGAGACTCATATGAAATGGGACTCATTGTAAAATAATTTCATGATGAATGATCGAAAAATGAATATAGTTTATTGTCAAATGAGCACAATCAAACAAGTTATTGTGTAATCAAAAAATTTAATAAGCTCAGTATATAATGAAAATAGTACATTATCTAAATGTAACGAATCTGTGTACAAGTAAATTAAAAAATAAGAAATATGATCGGTAAAAAATTCCTTTGATTGTCAATTAAATTTTGAAACCATTTCATTCATATAATGTCATTCTTTTATTTTACTTTTTATTGAAAAGATTCATTAAACATTATTTAATATGTTGCGTTTTATGTATGATTTTGATATAACTTATTGATGGATGTTATTTTAAATTATGTTAACATTAAAATAGTATATTACTTTACAAATTAAATCGGTTTCATTAATAACATAATTTACATGATATGGTTTCCGTGATTAAAAAATACTATGATTTAATTTTATTTAAATGCATCGATTGTATATATATTCATATCGTTTAAGCCACAGAGAAATACGTTACTCTACGACAATGAGTGATCAGCGAGAAGGTATTAGCTCGAATGAAATTCATGACAAATACAGTAATGATGTTGCGAATGAAGTTGAGTGTTATGGTATGTCTTATCTAATATAATTTTTAAGTCGATGTACCTTCCATAGTATGAATTTTTGTATACTGTTCATCCGTCTTTGTTGCCTTGAATGCGTTTCGTAGTTGGAGTATTTTCATAAATCAGTTAGTAGGATTTGAGAATATGGTTATGGTTTTTAGCAAAGTAATGGACACCGTTTTTTAATGATTTCGTTCAAATGAGACTAATTTGCGAGGTTATTTTATATTGTTGAGTAAAACTATGGAACTGAGTAAGGAGCAATGTTACATGTGTTTAATAATGAAACATTTTCACTTTGAAACAATGATTTGAAGATGCAAAATACGAATAACATGTAGTATGCATATGTTGGCATGAAACAATTTCATTACCATCTACAAAAAATCCTGGAATAAGCAAACGAAGGAATGTATAATTGAACCTTTTGATAGTGAAACTGTTTCATTTACATGCAAAAAACATAAACAAGCAGATGAAATATTTATGTAACAGGTTCATCATGTAATTTTAAAAAAGTTGAAAAGTATACATAATATAATATTTCTATTGTAATGAATAGTTTCATAAACGAAGTTCAAAAACTTGAGCATGTTGCGGATAACTAATAGGAGGTAATGAAACATATTAATCATGTTAAGATTCATAAGTGTAACTATCTTGTATTATCTTTTTGCACTTGTTAGATGCATTATCACAAGAAATGGGGGAATCACCAGGGGGCACGAAGATATGGGTCCCTAACGTTGATAGCAATATATGTCCAAAGGTTGGTGACTTCTTTTTATCGGTTGAGTCCGTAGAAAATATGTATAGGAAATACGGTGATGTTGCTGGGTTTGATATCCGGTTGGGAAGCAAAAAATTGAACTCGTTGGGTGGAGTGCAAACCCGTTATTTCGTTTGTAGCAAGGCGGGTAATCCACCGAAAAAGGAATTTGATTCATTAGAAGTTTCATCGGGAGAGAGGAAAAGGCGTAATACAAACTTCAAACGTACCGGTTGTAAAGCTTGCCTTAAAGTACACTATGTGAAAGCGAGTGGCCGGTACGAGGTCTATCATTTCATAGAGGGGCATAATCATATGCTTTGTCGTTCGGATGAGAAGATGTTCACTCGTTCAAGACGACAACTTGATTACAAGGATTGAAGGAATGTTTATCACGCATCCAGTTCTAAAGTTGGTATCACTCAGTCGCGCAGAATGCAATTGGCAATGAACGGGGGTTTAGTAGCATCTGGTGGGATAGCTAGGGATCATATGAACTTTAGAAGAGACATTATGCTCTTCGTTGGTAACAAAGATGCACAGATGTTAATAAATAAGATGAGCAAACGGCAGGAACATTGCCCTGAATATTTTTTTGAATATAAGTGTGATGAGAAGGAGTTGATTGCAATATTTTGGGCAGATAAAACAGCGAGAATGAATTACAAACATTTTGGAGACACCATATCATTCGACGCTACATTTCGGACAAACAAGTAAGTGTGACAACAGTCAAATTCGAAATCTCAGGTTAGCTTTTATTAAGATTATATTAGTGTTATTGAAGTTAATTTATAGAT
>NC_037535.1:4025107-4032607 GCF_001531365.2 Cynara cardunculus var. scolymus
TCTGAGATCAAAGCTACGTACAAGGTGATGTTCAATTATTTGATTTAATTTTGACAAATAATTAAGTATAATCGCATTTCATAGTAAATGATTATAATTTCTCTTCCTTTATGTATGATATGCTAGGTGGTTCATGATGTAGGGGATGATTCTTTTGATTGTAGCTGCAACCATTTTGTTCGCAATGGTATACTATGTCGCCACGCGTTTAAGGTAATGTTAAATTTTGAGGTGCAATGTATACCCGAGAAGTACATCTTACCGCGATGGAGACGAGAGTTAGTTCCAGTAGAGCTGTTGCCGGCTCGTGTTAGGTATGGTGAAATGGATGTTGAGAAACAAGCTTTGATGAACTGGGCTACGTCAATGTTTGATCTTATTATTGGGCGTGTACGGAATGATAAGGGATCATTGACAGAGTTTGTGGAGCGATTGGAACATTTGGGTGATGAAATTTCGGTGGACATTCCAATATTGACAGGTACTGAACAGAAGAGAAATGATATTCAGGAGCTATTATGTGTTTCCGAACCTGAATCGGTTGATGTSTTACCACCAAAAGGGATACGTAATAAAGGTTGTGGGACCGGAAARCGTCTTGTTGGTATGTCAGAGAAGATATCCATGAATGCAAAGAAGCCGAAAAGATTGTGCAGAACTTGTGATAAAATGKGGTGGCATGATTCCCGCAACTGTCCATCAAAAGGTGATAGTAACAAATAACGGTTTAGGTGTATGAATTATAATTGTTTGATTTGTGAGGAACATTGTTTTTTGTTTCATTTGATTTATCTTAGCTAGTAACAGTTATCGATGAAATTCTGCTGGCAGCTAAAATTATTGGGATGATCATGTTCATGTAATGGTAAAACGTTTAGAGTGGGATGCGATGAATGTGTTAATGAGAAATGTCTGTCACGAAGAAAATAATTGTGTACGGAATTTGTTTGAAAAAAATATCTAACGTATTTCCCCTCTACACAAACTGATGAAACATTATACAAATAGGGTCTAAACTAGCGTTTAATCGACGAAACACTAAACAACGTGTGAAGCAATGTCCATTCATGATAGGAATGTAAATGTTATAATGAAAATGGAGTTTGTTTGGGACGGTGCAATTGAAATGATGTATGATGTCTTATGTCATTCCAACTGAATTCGGTAGTGATGKGTTTGATTAGTAGTATCATAATGTGCAATGATAAAGTTTCATTGTAATATTTAATATATGGACTATTCAATGAAGATAAAATAGTTTCATTAGAAAGATATATAACACAATCACTACAAGCAAGGACTAAAGATACGGTTGATTGTAATATGAAAAAAGGTTAAGCATTAAGTTGCTTATAAATATTTGAGTACTTGCTAAGACAAGATCAGTTAATTCAAAAGAAAATGAACAATACATAACTGAATACTAAAAAACACTATAAAATCCTTGTCATAACCTCCGAAAATAACCCCAAAAAAAAGTTTCGCTAGTGAACCAACGTTAAACCAATGTATTGCTATGATTGAACGTTAACGCCTATGGCAGATGTCTTTGTTGCTTTTGCTTGCTCTATTGCTTTCTTTTTGGCTTCGTGATCCATTGCATGAAACTGATCAACCTCTTTCACGATTGACTCCCTTCTTTTGCTGAAGTTGCTGAGTACTAACTTCGTTGTGTATTTCTTCCTTAGATCGGTAAGCTGGGTTCTTTGATTCGGTCCTTCTGTAGTGAATCCGGTCTTCCATGACCTTTCATCTCCCATCCAAGTTTCCATATGCCTCATCAAGAACACACCTGCATCCTCGAAATTGTCTTTTGTTTGCCAACTCATTTCCAAGCGTTCATGACCCGTTTCATCTATTTCTTGCCAACTAGGATGGCCTACAACTCTTAGATGTTTGATCATAAGGCGATGCTGGGGAAAGAAATAATCAATTGTAAAATGTATTTCGTGAATAACATTCAAGTACAAGAGTGATTGTCAAGTTAGTATACTTACTAATAAGTCTACAACGTGTTCATACGACCCCATATCGTCTTCGATCTGACAACCTTTCGAAATTTTGTGGTCTATTACAACAACTGATGGCTTCTTGAAGTTAAACACCACCATGTAATAGTGACCACAATCCATAATAGGAAAGAAAGCTTGTGTGTGTTAAATTGTTACGTAATGTCATGTGAAAAATAAATGTCTACGTACTTTTAAATGCAAAAAAATGTAAATAGTGAGCATACGAGATCCATATTGCGCATTTTAATAATTTCCATGTTGAACCGAACTGATTTTGCAAGGTAAGTGCTGAAAAGGTCAAACTGAACATTAAAATCTGTCTGATGAGTCCTAAGCTTCGGATCTCCCTGTATGATAGTCATGTAGTCAGACAACATTCATGAAATCATGTTTTGTTCCATTAGAAATCACTTTGTTAATATTATATATCTTACCAATACAGTTGTATTGAAAAAAAAAACGACGCGGTGAATCTCGACTTCTGTACATTTCCTCCATGTTTAGCAATTCTGCCCCTCCATCTATAACATTTGTGTAGACAATTGATTTGGATGCTAGACTTGCCAAATTCCCCCGCAATATGTTCGTGGAATTCTCCAATTCGAATACAATGTCGCTACAGATTTGCCACGTAARCATACTTATATTAGTCGAATCATATGTCATTGATAATTTGTTAGTAAGYGCATTTGGTAACAACGAACTACAGTGAAGATATAGTAAAAACWTATTYTTACAAGGTTGATCCAATTTMTGCGATCKYCCAATCATGTATACGTCTATCCTCTGCAGTTACCTTCATGTCTATAGCCCGCCGAAGGAAAGGTGATCTAAGGTGATCTCCCAACCGAACACTCCGCCGAGAAGCTGTAACGTATTTTGACTTCAGGTGGTTGGTGGTATCGTCTTCACCATGCCATCCGGTGAATCGATTGGATTTCTTTAACTTTGCATCATCAACGATGCAGACACCTTTACCTTTATCCTTTGAGGGTGGCTTCGTGACGGTGGACTGTTCAGCTGTCTTTATCGGACTAATTCCCAAGTCTAATTTCGGTGGCCGTATATCTAATGACTCCTTTGGTTCTTTACTGGAAATTGATTTCTCAATGGTTTCATCGCATATCTTGTGCAATGTTTGACTCAGCCAATATTGGGATAATGGTGACTGATTCAGGTCATTATCAATCGGGGTTTCATGTCCGCCACGTTTACCAACACATAACTCGCTTGATGGACCAACAGCTGCAAGGTCTACATTATCGTTTAGAGGTAGATGACCTAAAACATTGTGTGTAGAGGATCTGAATATGGCATTCAGATCAGCAGCAAGAGCTTCGAAATCCTCATCCGCATGATACTTTGCCTGACACGCAATGAGACGCTGTTCGATTTCACGTCTTGTATCAAGAACATGACCTATCATGTCTTTGATCGTCTTGATTTCAACCTACACATGATAGGAAGACGTACAAATATTAATTCGTTAGTAAGTATGAAACCGGTTCATCACACAGTTTCATATTGATAGCAGTATTGGATTATAATCGAAACAATGTCAAATGTTTAGTAAAAACAATGTACATATTAACAGTCGCATAATAGCGGAGCTGTGTGATTTTAAATGTTGCGTAAATGTATCAGTTTATAATAGTGAACCAACTACATAGGATACAGTTTAATATGACACTGGTTTGACATGAAACAGGCTGATGGTAACATGTACCATATGTATTGAGATGCTTTGAGATGAACAATGAGAATATAATGAATTAGTTTCATAAGAACAATTTTAATATGATACGGTCGTATGTTAAACTGTCCAATATGAGTAGAAGTGATACTGCAATTAACAGATGAAGTAAAAAGTGAACCAGTTTCTTAATAACTAGTTGCATATTATACAGTGAAATACCATGAGCTAGTGACACGAACCTGTAGTCATTGCAATCAATAGTCTGAAGGTTACCTATACGTAAATGTATGCAACTAACATGTATGTAGTCCTTTAGGGCGAAACAGATTGCAAAGTTTAAAACTGTCATTGAAGAGTTGAAATGATCAAAGTGAACCAGTTTCATATAAAGAACAGTTATAATAGTGAACAGATTCGATGAAACATTTACATATGGTTCAGTGACATTAGGGAACTCATGTTAAGTAAACTGTTTCGTACAATAATATTGAAGTAATTAAACGAAAACGTTAACTCATGATAACTAAACGGTTGCGCTAATAGTTAACGTTTATTACTACCGCATAAATTTTATTCGCTAACTCGAAGCGAAAAGTTTAAACTATATTAAAAGAAGCTAGATAATTACCTTTCTTTCAACCGCCCTTGTAACGTCCAATAATTTAGCCGATCCTAAGCCTCCGTTGGCTATCTTCCAAGACTCCCGTTTTCTTAACATGTCAAAGCTCCATCCGATTGTTGCTGGCCGCATGTGGTCAACTACTTGATCCGGCCATATTGTTGACTCAACATATAGTAACTGATTAAAAAGTATAATCAAAGAGGTTTACTCTTAGGATTAAAAACAGTTCATGCTAATTAATAAAGTAAATACACTTACAGTCAGATAAGTATGTGGCCCGGCGTAGAAACATACGTTACTTGATCTGCTCCAATTTTCCTTACTTGTTCGCAACATATCATAAAGGTATTTGCACCAGTCTATCTCGTGAATTAGTTTCAAATCCTTGATGGAAGATAAAAAGCTAAGATTGCAACAGCCCATGCGGTTATAATCTATCATCAAGTTCACGAACAATACCAAGAAGTTGATTTTAAATGAATCTAATGCATCTCCAGAACCTTGGATAAGTTTCATGACATCCTTCGGTCTCATCTTCTTCTTATCAAATTGCCTCCTAAACATGCCATTAAGATTTGGCTCGGATTTATCATGTTGAGTATTAAGTATGTCAATCCCCCCAGTAGGCAAGACTAGTAATTCATGAATTGAGGCTATTGTAATTGGAATTGACCCATGACGAACATTAAGCCTCATATTAACAGTGTCTAGGTTGTCTACAACGTAAAAACCCAAACGAGATGTGACACCATCTATTTTTATGTCAAGCAGGCTCCCTAATCCCATACTGGTAACGTCAGCCCGTTGTGAATCGTTTAGTGTGCGCACTGTTTCATGAAGTGTCCTGGGGGATGTCCTAGTCCTTAGTACCCGATATTGTACTGCATTCGGGTCAACTGCACGTTCATCTTCTGTCCCCTTTTGCGGTTCCTCGTTTATTCCTTTTTTTTTATTCTTTGTGTAGGCTGTCATCGACTCGACCACCTCCAACTGTTTGGTTACCCAAAGATCCTGAATATATTAATTATCATTTGTATATACTTTTAAGGTTTAGGAAAAACGTAAGATTTTATCTACCTTTTGCTTCCTGAGGTCCTGTAGCGGTTTTTAATACTTTGGACAGTGTCGTATTTTGGGGGACTGGATCCTTTCGACCGTGGCTCGAGGAGGCCTTCTTGGATGTAGAAACCATAGATTTTTTTGTCACTGTAATGGTCGGTTCTTGCACGAAATCGCTGTCTGAATATGTACAATATATTAGTATATCGAATCACAACGTATAAAGTTTCATGAAACAAATAAGTTAACATAAACAAACTAATGTAAACAGGTTGCATAATAGAATTAAAAATGATGCAATCTATATATTATATTTTTATTAATACACAGTTGCATAATGGTATGAAATATCCATTAATTAGAATAAAATCATATATTCTTCGGAAAATTTCAATGTATACAACGTATATTTAAATTGTACCTACGATGGGCGGATTAACAATCGTCTTCCCAGTTTTCTTCATCTTAGCAGTTGCATCTTCTGTGTTGGCATGTCTCGTTGAGGAAGTTTTGTTTAACGTAATTTTCAGTTTCTTGATCTTACCATCATTTGGGTCATGGAGAATATCAAGATTTGAATGTATACAATGCATTAGTGTATGTGACTTCAAAACACATATGATGTGCACCTATATCAAGCCAAGTAATGTATAACGAAGATGTAGCTATCTGGGTTATAAGGGCAGCAATGGGAACTGTTTCTTCATGAAGATGTGTTATGAAACTGTTTCTTCATGAAGATGTGTTATGAAACTGTTTCTTCATGAAGATGTGTTATGAAACTGTTTCAATCACCGGTTTCATCCTACCAATTAAATGGATCAACTTTACACAAAACAACATGTATTGTGTAATGGGTGTCTTTAATTAGCATGACCCTGTTTCATTGAACTGTTGCATATTGTGATACATATAAACTGTTGCATATAAACTGTTTCATTGAAACTGTTTCATATAAACTGTTGCATATTGTGAAACAGACTATAGTTAAGTAATTTGAGAAGTACATATTCAGTTGCAGACTTTACATCACTTGTAACCTTGGGTCGTAACCACCACTGACCCCTGCACTTTGACAAATATAGCCCTGCTCTAATTGGTTTGCTACATTTATGCATATTTTAAATTTTAATGACATAGTTGCTTTTAATCAACATGAAACCTTTTCATATGAACAATACAATATCAATCACCGGTTTCATCCTACCAATTAAATGGATCAACTTTACACAAAACAACATGTAATGTGTAATGGGTGTCTTTAATTAGCATGACCCTGTATCATTGAACTGTTGCATATTGTGATACATATAAACTATTGCATATAAACTGTTTCATATAAACTGTTGCATATTGTGATACAGACTATAGTTAAGTAAAATGAGAAGTACATATTCAGTTGCAGACTTTACATCACTTGTAACCCTACCAATTAAACGGATCAACTTCACACAAAACAACATGTAATGTGTAATGGGTGTCTTTAATTAGCATGACCCTGTTTCATTGAAATGGATAATAGGACTAGAGGATTACTTTGGACAATATGCCTATAGTAGTAGATAATGAACATGATTCTTCATCATGATGAAAAGCAACTATGAAACAGGTTCATTGATTAAAGTGGCCCATTACACATTACATGTTTTTTTNAGTAGATAATGAACATGATTCTTCATCATGATGAAAAGCAACTATGAAACAGGTTCATTGATTAAAGTGGCCCATTACACATTACATGTTTTTTTGTGTGAAGTTGATCCATGAACCTGATTCATTGAAGTGGATAATAGGACTAGAGGATTAATTTGGACAATATGCCTAGAGTAGTAGATAATGAACATGCTTCATCATCATGAATCTGTATCATACTCAAGTGACCTATTATACATGTGTATTGCTTCTGGATGAAATCAAGCAGAATAATAACTATGCTGCTGTTGATCATATTGAAGACTGTATGAAGCATATGATTTATGAAATCAATTTGAACAACAACATGTAACATTTTMAGCTGTAAGAAGTTTTAAAGTTCATATAAACTAGTATGGGAACCGGGCGTTGTGCAGTAACAAGAAGTAGATGTCTTTAATCCATGAACCTGTTTCATT
>NC_037535.1:4034379-4035811 GCF_001531365.2 Cynara cardunculus var. scolymus
AGTCTCTAATCTTCAGTTTCAGTCTTCGACGTTTGCTGAAGGATCTTTGGTGTGAGTGTTGTTTTCTTGAAGTATCGTTGTCTCTGAATGAATGTCAAAACAAGTTCTTCAGCAATCACTGAACAAGCTCAGTGTATGATCACTGGAACTGAAAGTACAGATACATAAATACATCGAAAGGAAAAAGGGATTATCATCAAATCRCTGAGAGAGAGGATCAACACCTCCTGATACTTTTGATCTTTGAAGCCAAGTTCAAACCAATCAGACACAACCCTTATGGTTTACATGACTAATTTTATTATTTACATAATCAACAATGAAAATATGTTTCATTTTAACTTGGTTTAAGATTTCTAAAATTTTGATATCTGATTTTAGTATTTTAAAATATTTAGTTGTGGTTTTGTTTTGGTCATCCAACAACGATGGTGGATGATAAACTAGAGACACTACAACAAAATCGGGTTTATATGACACTCTTAAATTCTAAATGTCCTAATAGACCTCTTTATAGGACTTAGTTTATAGGACCAAAAAAATAAAGTGTCATATCTAAAGGTGTTGTGATAAGTTTATATAATGCTTTTGGGTGTCTTAACAAGTTTTTTAGGACATTTTTAATTCAATGTGTCGCATTAGCAACTTTATATGACACTTTTGAGAAAATATCCTATAAACTCAGTTTTTTATAGGACACTTGTTTTTATAGGACAATTTTTCAAATAATGTCCTATAAAGTTGATAATGGGACACTTTATATTAAAAGTGTCCTAAAAAGCTTATTATGACGTCAAAAAACGTCATATAAACTTATTACAACACCTTTAGACACTTTATTTTTTTGGTCCTATAAACTAAGTCTTATAAAGAGGTCTATGAGGACACTTAGAATTTGAGGGTGTCCTATAAACCCGATTTTGTTGTAGTGAGAACAGACTTCAATACTTAAAATGATGAAAAGGTTTTTAAAATGTATAAATGTACATTAGCTAAAAGAACAACAAAAGATGATGAGGTGGTTTTTATATAAAGTGAAATAGTGATTCTTATTAGTTTAATAATCTAATACGTAAATTATTTTCAAAAAAAATACCTAATATGTAAAATATCAAACCACTTAACTCGTTTCAAAAGAAATTCGAAAAAAAATTATCGTCATCGTGCAACACACGATATATAACTCCAAAACTTCAATAATTTTCTTTTCTGAAAAAGAATTTCTAATATTAATTATATATATTATTATTATCTATACTATATTATAAAACATTTGACAAAAACTTTTAAAAACCATTTTCTATGCATGAAGTAGTGTTTATTGATGCATATTACTTAAAGTTCAAGATTACAAATTAATTGTGCGTAAATACAAATTATTAAAGCTTCATGTTTGAATTTATGTAACTAACTACAGATAAATATAGTCAAA
>NC_037535.1:4035996-4068477 GCF_001531365.2 Cynara cardunculus var. scolymus
CAAATTATAATAAAAAAAATGAATTAAATAAATTACATAAAAAGAAGAACTTTTAAATAGTATATTGATACTAATATTGATATATTTATTTTCAAAATTTTATGATATCTTCAGATTTATATTTTATTTAATAATAAAAAACATTATCTGTTTTTCAAAACCACATAAAACCGTATTATAACATTTACAGAGACTAAATAAAATGAAACATTAAAATCAAGATATATCTCGTTTCATTACATAAATACTTTTTTAATAATATTTAATGCTCTAACAAACTTTATATAAAATATGAATTTAATGCACGCTCTCTCTCTTTTACTCTTTGCAAAATAGGTAATAAAAATTAACGTATTTATCCCTCTATCAAATTTAATTTTGGTGATTGTGTCGAAAATTTGTTTTTTTAGGGGGTGTTTGGAATTGCTTATTTGAATTAACTTATATTTTTTACAAAAACATTTATCAATTTATTATAAGTCAGAAGAGTTTAACTTCTTCAAAAAAAAATTATTATCGGTTTGGTATCGGTATAAGTTGTTTATCCAAATACTCAAAAGTGTTTATTACCGGTGTCACACCAGAACAAGTCAATTTTTTTATAAGCAATCCTGAACACCTCTTTAATTTAGATAATATTTTGAAGATCCTATTTAAAAAACTCCGAAATATATATCTTCTTCTTTTCAAAAATTATGATAGAAATATTCTCATTAAATTTTTGTAAGTTTCTTAGTTTGTAAATAAAATAATTGATAATTAGGTAACTTGTAGATTTGTTAACGATCAAAACTAACATTTTTAAAGTAAAACTATGTTTGCTACATGTGTTATAGATGCACACCACATTTGTTATCTGAATTCAAATCGAGCCTTGCTTGAGAATAAGAGCTAGACAGGCCGTTCTTTCAAACACCAAGCCAACCCTTCGAGTCGAAACAATTCCTATTTTACGAGACTTAACCGGTTAGAAATCAGACTTCTGGTCTAATCAAGGATTAAATCGAGCCTAGTCAAAAACCATGTCAACACAATGGTTAACTTTAATATGGAGTAATTGATTTATGCATCTCCAGAAGCAACAAAAAGAAATTTTTTTTTTCATATTTCTTTAAAATAGAAAAAATAGGTTCTTAAAACCGGTTAGCCTCGTTGGACCCAGATAGTCATAGTGCAACGATCCTTAGAATGACCAATCTTTTTTTATATTTTAGTTTTATCTTTTATCCCATATTCAGAATGTTTATTTCCATTGTAGGTAGTGTATAATCTCCCAAGCAGTGGGAGGAGTCCCGGGCTCTGACCGTGTGCCTCTTGAAGTTTATTTATGGCATGAAACAACCCGTGGCATGGGTATAGAAATAATCACATTAAATCTTTTGATCGTCGTAGGTTCGAATCCTACTTGACGAGATTTGAACAAACCCAAGAGGAAAGAGTCTAAGGATCAATCATAACCGGTTCTTGTACATTTTTAACGTGGATCAACAAGATAATATATATATATATATTGGTTTGTTTAATCATAAAATATTCAAACAAACGAATGTTTTAATATATTAACACATATATACGACTCATTTAGCAGTTATTTAAACAACGTTTATCAACTATCTATCAGAAGCATCAGTATAATACATTGACCTTCTACTATCAAGTTCCTATCGACCTTATCGAGTTTGTACAAATGTATGGGAGAAAAAATAGAGAAAACCTAAATAATCATAGATTGAGTTGTTATTGAACTCAACTCACACATGACTTGAAATATAAAGCATATCTCTTAAAATATAAAGCAGATTTAACAATTTTGACCCCATCGAACATACTAAACTCGACTTATATGTTACTTAAACTTTAAAGTAGATCAAACTACATCAAACCCATCGAGCTCATACATATTATTTGAAATCTAAAAGTTGATCGAACAGTTATCGAACCTATCAAACATATCCATCTCATACATATTACTTGACACTTAAAAGTATATTTCGTGAATATAAAGTAGATCAAACAGTGATTTTAATAAATCCATCGAGTTCATACATATATAATACTTGATACTTAAAATTGTTGATGCAAGTGTGCCATGACTCTCTCTCTCTCTCTCTCTATATATATATATGTGTACGTTTGTTTTGATGATTACAAACAATGTGCATATGAATAATAGATCCTAAATCAAGTAAAGAACCATTCTTAAAATAAATATTCCATGCGTCATCCTATAAAGAAATATGTGGTATTGCCTCAAGATTTATGCCAAAAGACGAAACTCGAAGATTGCAATAAAACATATGACGTTAAATGTTCGAAGATCAAATATGAGTCAAGTCGAAGTCGTCTTGTAACATTCAATTTTCAATATGCCCAATTATATGCTTAGTATATTTAATTATTGAGTTAAATAGAACTTATGATTTAGTGGGAGTTTGGGTCTGAAATTTTAGAATTTTATTTCTTAAGAATATATTAGATGAATTGGAAAATATCACGTCAAATAGATACGTAAAACGGATTTTTTTTGGGAGATATTTTATGGAATATTTTTATTGGATGTTATAGATTATCTCTTTATGAACGTGTAGGCGAAAACCTCATAGAAAACAGAGGTCCGAGCGAAAAGTTATGAATATTTTAAGTGTTGATAGTCAAAATAGGTACCTAGCCGGGCCAACCCGACCCAACTCGAGTTTTAGCATTATAAATTAGAGTTTTGGCCCATTTTTTATGTCATCTAAGTCCAGAACTCACACACACACTAGAGATGTGATTTTCACACACATAGGCTTGATTCAACTCAAATCAAAGAGGAACTACAAGATTTTTGAAGGATTTGATCATCAAGTAAGGTATAATATATTTTTGCACTTGTTTTTGGTTAATATTCTTGTTATATGGATTGCATGTTGAGTTAGAGTTAGGGTTTCATATGAGTTTGATCTTAAGTGTATAAAATGAGTGCATTTTAGTGTTTATGGCATGAAATAGTTATTAGATTCAAAAGATTATCAAGATTTATGCAAGTTCATCATATGAACTTTGACTTGATTAAGTCAATGATTTGAGAGATAATATAAATGATAAAATAAAGATTGAATTTTGGTTGTTTATGTCAAATATGTTATATTAAGTTGAGATTCAGAAGTTGGAATGGTTTGGAATCGAAATGGTTTGAGRAAAATGTATGAAAATGAGAATTTCGACTTTTGAATGCATTGAAAGTGTGTAGACTTTGAAAAACTGTATAAAATCATAGAAAAAATCCAAATAAGGTGAGGCCAATTTCCTTAGTTAGATATTTGAGTCTAGTTTATTTTTTATTTTATGATCAAGGCATCAATTCGAGCTTAAAATGGGCAAAACAGTTCTGTATGCAGCAGCTGTACATAGAAATTTAGGTAAAATGTTCAAATAGGATATGTGTATATCATGAGTTTCTTATATTGGTTGCTTATGAGATTTTGTACATTTACTCCAGGGGGTAATTAGGACATGTTTTGATACTTTAGAAGCAATCTAAGTGTGGTAGATTGGACTTGCTTTGTGAGCTCATTCGGAGCTTTTCAGTATTGTACGGTTTCCCGGTGAGTTATATAGTTAATTGTTACATATTGATTTGAACATATATATTTTCATATGAATGTTTTTGGTCTTGAATGGAGTCACACGATCTTGATTTATCTTTGATTCCGTCTCTTGAGTCGATTCCATATTACTATCTCGGTACATCGGTTTGCTTTCTGAATCCGGATTCGTTGTTTTGTTTCTTGAATTGTACGTCATAGTACGGGTACTACTTCGTGTGGCACGCCGGAAGTTAATGGCGAAGTCAAGATCCCGGGGTTGGACCGGTGAGACTTTCTGCGGTTGTGAATACTCATTGCTCAGAAAGGAGGAAGAACAATGAGTAGGGAACCTTGGCACATACCCGGTAGAGGAAGGCGGGCAGTGCGAGGTTTCCCGTAATGTATGATTCCGACTTGGACTTTGGCATGAGCCCGGAAGGTGAAGGACGGGGTGATGCACTGTCCTCGTTACGTTTACCGATTCGATCTATTGGTTCTTGATATTTATTGGTATTCTAACGTTGCTGAATATATTTGGTCGTTGATCCTGTCTCCTTGTTGTATTGAGCATCAATGGTATGGTATATTATGGTGATTTGAATATGGAATCCTATGATCTTAGCATCCGGTACATAATTGTTCACTCGGTTTCTTGTAAGTCTTGGTTTGAATCTGGATGATGTCTTGAACTCTTTTATTGATAAGAGTTTATTATGTATATTTATAAACATGTGCGATATTGATATGTAATGTTTAATTATTTAACTCACTAAGTGTTGGCTTACCATTTAAGTAACAACCTCTCTCAGGAAAGAAGACAGATAAAAAGAAAGAATCCGTTGTTTGACTTGAAGATTTGTCGGGGAACTTGAAGATATCGAACTTGCTTTTGGGTAAATAGTAGCCTATTACCGTATCTCATAGTTGTAGTATGTGTAGCTTATATATAGTCTTGTCACGTATTCTTTTGCTACATAATTAGGGTTGTAAGTAAAAACTCCGTTACACCCGGTTTAGAATTATGTTTCGGGTGGTTTTATCACTAAAATAGAACGGATATTTCGAAGTTTTTCTAGAAAATTAATATCCCATATTTTGAGGTTAATTAATGTTATGCCTAGATTTGTGTGATTCAAAGGGTTGGTCCATCAATTGCCTCTGGTCCATCCATTGCCTCTGGTCCTTCATAGCCTCGCCTCTGGTCTTCTTCCAAACTTAGCCATTTCAGCAGCCTCTGGTCAATTGTCTGCCTCTGGACCAATTCATTGTCTCTGATCTTCCTCCAGACTTAGTCGTTTTAGCAGCATTTTCAGATTTTCCATCCTTGGCCCCGATTGCTTTGACAAAACTTTTAGAATAATTAGGATCAATTTTGGTCTCAATAATCAATAAATTATATTTTATTGAAGATTTTATGAAATTGGTAATTTAGGGTTTACTCAACGCCTGTTACACGTCTTACCAATTCTACATGATATGGAGTAGTATATGATCTTAAAAGTAAATTACAAAATTTGTCCCTACACTTTTATGAAAATTACAAAGATGGTCCCTAACCCTATAGAATTATGATGAGGGTCCTCATGGTCTCATATTTGTTATGGATCAGGTCATTTACCCGAACTCTACTAACTTTAGGTTTGTAATGAAAACTAAACCATAAGGACCCTAATAATATTTTTTTTGTGTTAGAGATCTTCTACGTAATTTTCATTAAATTAAACCATGGGGCAAAATTTGTAATTTACTTTAAATTTAATCTCGATTTGGAAATATTAATTACAGAATACCTTTTAAAATTAAATTTTGAATAATCTTATATAACTTGTTTTTTTTAAGAAAATATTTTTTAGATCAGCAACGAATGTCTTGTATCTATATGGAGCGGTAGGCTAAGCCGGAAATAGAGAAAGATGTGATTAGATTAACACGAGGAAGGGAAGAATCTTGGTCGTGATCGTATATGAGCATCCACTTTTTCAAACAATTGAGCCTTCATCATGGGAAGGTTAAGGTTGTTGTAAACGAAAGGGACATCTGATAATTTTATCCTAGCTCTCGGACGGCATAATGAAAAAAGGTAAAGAATTCATTGTACCCCTAGACACAAGTCATCCTCGTACCGGGCTTGGACCATGTCTCCCGAACAATCTCAGTACATATGGCGCAAGACGATTCCACATATCGAAGTCGGAATGGGATCGGGTGTTTTCACGTTTCACTGGGCTGCCCGTTTTGTCTTGATTTCCTATTGATGAACAATATTTTATAAAACGGGACAAATTTGTTGAACATTTTATTTCTTATAATTGATTCATAAAATCTATTTATTTGAATTGTTTGAATTCAAATTTGTAAAAGTTCAAAAAATTAGATGTACGTGAAAGGTTTGATTGTTCTTCTTTGTGCAAAAGGTTCAAACAAGAACGTTAATTAAATAAAAGAACACAAAATGGTCAAATCATATACAAAATCACATGTAATTTTACAATAATGGTCAACGCAAGGGTGTGCAGCCAATGTGAGGTCGTGGGCAAAGTCCCTGAATCACATGTGATTTTTACACACAATTTTAATATAAAATCACATGTGATTCGACCGTTTTTTTATTATCTCATTTGGTTACTGTTCTCGTATAGACCCGACTCTCTCTATGTATATTATCTTCATTACATAATCGATTTATACAGTTTTTTCTACAATAAAGAACAACAACAGTGAAGTAACTCGAATAGTATCTCAGATGTAAACGTAGCCAAGTTTGACGAATCATGATAAATCTTGTGAAACATATTTCTAACTTAATCTTTTTGCTTATTGCAATATTAATTGTCTGTATGAAATTTGTGGTTCATACAATTCCTTTTGTTTTATGAATTTTCTGAACCAGTTAATTTTTTTTTAAAAACAGTATTTTTCTCCCGATACTTATAGCCTTTTTCCCACTATCAGAAGCATATATAATGAATTTAAAGATTTCTTGAATTTAATGTAGATTGAACATCTATCGAACTTATCGAGCTCATACATACCACCTGAAATTTAAAGTATTTATCAAACATGTCGATTGAACAAACACGTCTATTTCTTCAAATTTGGAGTACATCGAATACATATCAAACAATTATCGAATCGAGAATTTTCGCAAACGAGGATGGTCAAACTGTAGGGACTATAACTGTTACAGTCGTCAAACCACAGGGACCAAAATTGTAGTATACTCATAAGTTTTTTTTTAACCGACGAGAATGTATAATTGTAGACTGTTCCATTGGCAAACGAAATCGTTAAAACCCTAAAAGAATCGAGAGAAATTGTTGTTCAAAGGCAATTTCGAGAAAGGAGAGGAAGAAATCGAGTTTTCGACTCCAGATCCGACATTTTAAGGTACTCTTCGAACACCAAAGCTTTGATTTATAGTTTTTCAATGTTAGAGATTGCAGAACGAGTCGATTGTTTGGATTTTTAATTTGTAATCACAGTTCTAAAACCTCCTAATGGTCGTAGTTCGACAGGAGTTTAAGAGGCTTGTTTGAGGATCGATTAAGCAATTATAAGTTGTTGTATCGATATGAAAGTTCATAGAATAGTATCTGAGATGAAATTTATCAAGAATCGTAACAAAATTGGGTAGAAACGAAGCTTCAATTTGCATGATTATGGCTGCCGTATGTTGCTCTCTGTTTTTAGGAGAAGAAGATGCCAAGTGTGATTATGTGATTTTAGGGAGTCTGCTCCTGTGTAAGTTGAGCCGAAGTAGGCCCAGTCTACTGCTAAATTGACACCATTTCTCTTATTATTTTATTGGGAGTATTATATAAAATAATTAATCATTATAAATTTATAAGGGTGTTGCTATGTGTGTAATAAGAACAGTTTATCAAAAGTTTATCTTATCGGATTATATGAAAAAGGTCAAGAATCTTACTCGATAAGAGGTAAAACAAAAAACGAGAGTCTTACCCGGTAAATGAGAATGACAGACGCTTAATGGGTAAGATTGTTGTATACAATGTCATTTTGATGGTTATAAATTTTACACTGTAAAATTTAGGAAGATGAGTCTTATCAGTAAGCACTTACTAGGTAGCTCTAAAATTACACCAAAATCGCTTTCTAGTTACATCAAAATTAAGTCAAATCATAAATTTAAATGTAAAGATGTTTTATTTGTGAGGATAATATTTATAAATTTGTGTGCGTTTAGCAAATAAAATCTGTATTCTTAGGGGCCATTTACCCAATTGCTTACCCGGTAAGGGTTTACCGATAGGAGTCAACACTATGATTTATTTTGATGCGTAAGATTTTACTATATCAAAACATATTGAATGCAACAATTTAGTGGGTAAGCGCTTACCTGGGTAATAGTTGTCATCCTCACTTACCGGGTAAGACTCTTCATCATTCTCATCGCTCTTACCCGGTAAAATCTTTGACCTTTCTCATGTTCATCCGATGAGGAAATTTATCTGATAAATACTTACCAAGTAAGTGTTTAGTAAACGACCCCTTAATCTACTCATTATTAAAGTGACACCTATTTTAATAATATTGTTTTATAATCCCACTTTGGGGCCATCTTTTTGGTCCACAAATAAAGGTACATCAAAGTAACCTTTTGGACTTTATTGAATATCAAAAGATGTCGAAGGGTTTAGATTTTTGTAAAAAGGATGTTAAGGATAGTGCTTTGACATCATCGATATTGCTTTGAAATTATCGTCACCTCGGCCAAGTTTGGACTGATTCTCTTAGCATTTTATGAGGAGCTGATTAAATAATGTAAGTGTTAAAGTTTACTGTTAAAATAGTTATAAGGTGATAGAACTTAATTTGAACAAGTCTAAATGAAGTTTGATGCAACGGCAAGTGCCAATCACTTTGTTGGGAGAAAAATAACCTTCCAGGATTATTCTGACATTGTAGGGAGAAGTTCTTAAGGTTAAGAATCTAAGGTGAGTTTCATTTGATATTTTTGGGTTGCATAGAATAAACGTTTTTCATTTGATATTATGATTTGTTTTTGCTTTGTGAAATGAGATTACGAAAATTTGATGCAATAATGCATGAAAGTGGTTATAATTGCACATTATGTTATGTGTGGCAGTCGTTGACTCACATAGTGGGAGTTGGGTATTTGGGACAATGATGGTCCATAAGGGAGTTGCTAGGGCCAGACCTACTAAGGGCCGAGGGTCTCGTGCTATCATTCACTTGATTTTCGTCTTTTAAATTATTTGATATTTCGTCTTTTAAATTTCGGCTACCAGGGATAGCAAAGGTATAGCTACAAGGATAACTATAAGCATAACTACTACCATGTCGGAGAGGTTTTTTGTTATTCTTTCTCCTATTTTGATTTATTTACTTTTCTTCGTGATATATTTTTCTTCTCATTGCATATCCATCTTAAAATCACCGCTTTTTATCCCGCTTTCAAGGCAACATATATTTATTTTAGAGGTAGGTCGATTCCATTTGAAAAAAATGTATTTTATTCCCCAAATCAACATAATTGACTTTTTATTGAGCCAAACCGCATCGACTTTCCCTTAGGTCAAACCGTGACTTTGTGGGTTTTTGATCCACCTTTAAGGTGCATCAGATGAGAGAAATTCTTTGGTCTGACACTAGGAGTTGCTGTAAGAACAAGACGAATGTGTTTTCTCGGGCTTTTTTTGTTATCTGTAACAGCAAGACAAACGTATTTTTGCCATGATATGTCATTCATAAGAGCATGAAAAGTGTATCATGCTAGGAAAAGAGAAGAATGAGTTGACGCTAGATTTTCACAACCAATGTGTGTTGTCAACATAGTCAAATATGATTATTGGATAATACATGTATATTTATGACAAAGTTGCACATATGATATTTTACAATGTGTTTCTAAAATGAATGACCCCATTATTGCATAAATCCATAATTGTCACTAGGCTTTAAGCTTACCCAACTCCTTTAAATGATGCAACCTAGGCTTATATGAATCTAGACGAGAGTTATGACAAGAAGTCACTTATGGATCTAGACGTGTAGTTGGAGTCCATATAATAGCATTATCTCGTGTTTGAGGTTTTTATGTTTTGTTGGGATTTAAGATTCGATCAATATTCATTTTATGTAATTTGAGATAGTATTTCCATTATGATGTTAGTATATGATATTGGGATGATTTTTGATGGAATATCTGAGTGTCTAAAATTTGAGATGTTACAAGAACCGATGAAGCACTTTCTCAACATACCCTTTCCACAAGGTATAGCTTTATCGTCTTTCTATCGCAGATAATCTCCATACCAAGAATTCTCTTTGCGGCTCCCAGATTCTTCATATCAAATTATAAATTCAAAACCTCTTTCATATATTTAATTGTTAAGAGCATGTCATTCATATACAAGAGTAAATACAACAATGACCCGTTATCATAATTCTTGAAATAAACACAGTTGTCATATGAAGAAATTTGATAAGTCGTATGCGGTCACAAAGACATTGAATCTCTTGTACCGTTGTTTGGGAGACTGTTTGATGCCATAAAGAGATTTCAATAGCTTACATATGTGAACTTTACCAAAACCCACAAACTATTTCAGTCGTTGTATGAATATCTCTTCCTTAAGTTCACTATTTAGAAATGTGGATGTTACATCCAATTGCTCAAGTGCATACGTTGGACGCAACCATCCTGAGCAATGCACGTATGGAAGTATGTTTCACCACCAGTGAGAAATGTTGTTATAGTCAATGCCATGAATTTGACTATACTCTTTTGTGACCAACTGAGCTTTATACATTGGTTGCTCATTTGGAGTTGTCCTTTCTTTGAACTTATAAACCCATTTATATCTAATCGACTTCTTGCTTTTTGGAGCTGGAACAAGCTCTCAAATGTCGATTCTTTTGCAAAGATTTCAACTCTCGTGCATTGCCATCATCCATTTATCCACGTCTTTAACTTTCAGAGCCTCACTATAAGAAGTAGGCTCAACAGTGTTTTTCATTTCTTTTGCTACGCTCAAAGCATATGCTACTAAATCCGTTTCTCGAGTATACTTCACTGGGTGTACAATTTGGCTCATCCCTCTATCTCACGCAATGCACGACTCGGGCAATTGTGGTAAAGGTTGTGATGTACAATTACCCACAACTTGAACACTTGAATACTTGAAGAGGGTGAAGAAATAGATTGTGAATTAAGATCATTAGTAACATAAGTACTCGATGTTAGGTAAACTCTTTGTCATAAACAATTTATTACACCATATTCTATAAGTTGTTTCCTCTCCAGCAACATCCTATAGGATATCATTAAATAAATACAATCTAGTTTGATGTTCTCAAGTCATTCAATTCATTATCCTCTTCTGTCCAAGCATTTGGCATAAAATCCGATCTAACTCACATTTATGCAAACTTTGTTGGACAAGAACATCTCTCATTCTTATCTTACATAACAGATATTGAGTATTTTGATTCAACAAAGGCAAATTAAAATTCATTGTCTACATAACCAACACTTAGCAAATAGATTCTAGAGCTCTAATACCAATTTTTGTAGAAATAACAAGACCCAAGTAGCAATAAAATGTCCAATGATTGGTTGAGTTTGTATTAAATGTTTTTAAAAAATAATTAAGGTTCATCATCTTGTTTATAACATACCCATGATGGTTTCTTGAAGTTTATCGATTAGCATGTTGAAATTAGAAACAACATTCAATCATAACTGACATTTCTTGTTTATTTTTCTTTGATATCTTGCACATAGCATCTAAGAATGTCATATGTTGTTTCAAGGCCGGGAATGAGCTCCAACTTTATCAAGATTGCTACATAATATTGTTGAAATACTCACACTTCTAGTTTAGGGTTTGTAAACTTTCAATTATATTTTCTATAATATTTGTTTATTGCAAAGGCTAGTCCATATATACTTAAGATTGCTAGGGTTAATTAATACGCAAATTATTCCAACAATCCTAAAGTTTCTTCTATTACTTGGTCAAATGAACGGAGGAAAAAGGAATCTCTTTTTCGCTTTGCAAGTATTGTTTAGTGTCGTTTGATATGAAAAAAGTTTTGTGATACCAAACTGGACTTCATAAATCGGAAAGACTTTATTCTCGTGTTATCCCTTGATATATCATATAATGACACAAAAAATTGAAATAAGTAAATAATTTGTTGATTAATGAAGAATACCTTTGAATATGAATACTACAGTTGAATTTGTGTTAGTTTACTGATCCATTTTATATACATACCATATGTCAGTAATAGTGTGTTACTTTCATGGTTGAAAATATAATAGTCGGGGTTGATTAGTTTGGTGAAATCAATTAGGGTTTGGATCTTTTTTCTCAAAAGATTAAAAATCTGAAAGTTGTTTTTTGTTTTTGATTTATTTATTTTTGGAAATGCATCAATATGCAACTCTGTGAACCTTTTCTTTATTGTTGCATTCTAATCTCAAATACAATGCCACAAACATCTACTTTTGCTACTTATACACACGAATAGTGGTGAAAGATCATCGACAAAAGTGTCTAAACCTCAAGTACTTGGTTTTAAAGTTTATTGTTTGCTTAACGTTTTATTATTATCTGCCCGTTTTGTAGATTATGGAAGGCAGAGCCAAAGATCAAAATAACCATGTTGGTTGATACTAGTTCTGATCATCGTTCTTTTAGTATGGCCTCAAGACTGGTTGTCTCTAGACGATGCCTTCCTAGATTCAGATGTCTGATTGTCTTAATGATTGTGCCAGTTTGTTTTACAATGATCTTTAACCACTATGAAAAGATCACTTACTTTTTGCGGCCGCTTTGGGACACACCTCCACGCCCATTGACGTACGTTCCACACTATTATGCAGAAAATGCTTCTTTGGCCACCTTATGCCGCCTTCATGGATGGACCTTACGCTCTGAACCCCGAAGGGTCTTTGATGCTATCATATTCAGCAATGAATTGGACTTACTTGAAGTTAGATGGGGTGAACTCTATCCTTATGTCACCAAGTTCATCATTCTTGAATCTAATGCAACGTTTACTGGTATGCCAAAGGCCCTCACTTTTGCTTCAAATCGTGAACGGTTTTCATTTTTCGAGGATAAAATTGTTTATGGTTTTCTCCCTGGGAAATTAGCATCCGGCGGACAGCGTATTAATCCATTTTCAGTGGAAGGACATCATCGATTTTCCATGAATGAATTGATTAGTAGTTCTGGTATCTCTAATGGTGATCTTCTTATTGTAGCAGATACTGATGAGATCCCAAGTGGAAACACCATTAAGCTACTTCAATGGTGTGATGGTATTCCACCAGTGTTGCATCTTGATATGAAAAAGTATTTGTATTCTTTTGAATTCCCAACGGATCCCACCTGGAAGGCCACAAGCCATATATATCATCAGCATACTCGATATATGCATTCACGACAAACAGATCTTGTACTTTCTGATACAGGATGGCACTGCAGCTTCTGCTTCAAGTATCTGAGTGAGTTTGTGGTCAAAATGACATCATACAGCCACGCAGACCGTGTGAAAAACAAAGAACACTTGGATCACTCTAGAATCCAGCAAAAGATTTGTAACGGAGATGATCTTTATGATATGTTGCCTGAAGAATACACTTTCAAGAACTTGATTGGAAAGATGGGATCAATACCCCATTCAGCTTCAGCAGTTCATCTACCAACCTACTTGATAGAAAATGCAGAAAAGTTCAAGTTCCTTCTTCCTGGGGGTTGTCTTCGCCCTCCCGATTGAAACCTTATTGTCAAAAAATCCTCTTAAGTAGCTCTCCTAGATCTTCATGAGGATAAGTACCGTTTAAGAGACATTTATATGAATATCAAATATATAAAGTTATAACTTAGCCAATCTTTTTGATTTGTTGCATTGGTGTTTCTATCATTCCCTAATGTGCCATTATGTTATTCATTTGGTCATATTATCTCCACATATTCATCTTGTATCATATTTGTTAAAATAGACTTGGGTAGTTAGATACATTGCAAATGACAAAGCCTGAATGCTAGGTTGTTTGATACTAGAGGTTGTCTTCAAAATAATTGCAGTGTACTTTGTATAGGGTGACAAAGGTTGCCACAGATAAAATTATGTACATCTTACCTCTTCCATACCCCACTTTCGAGTGGGAGATATCAGGTATGTTTGGATTGGTTTGGTTTACAGTCGCACAATTCTTGTATTTGTATGTGTAAGCATGTGATTTGTTTGGAAATTGTTTATGTGATTAAAAGTGTGCATTTTGCAGACAATAATTTGTATACCATAAAGACAATAGCTTTTGTTGATATCCAGTAAAATATCATAATATGGTCAATTGATCTCTTAATATGCATTGTTTATATGGTAGTTAGCGTTCTATTATCATCTTTGATTGAACTTTCTTTTCAATATACTATTTTCCAAAACAAATTATTTCTTGATGAACATAAAGCACTGTGTTGGTATTCTTGAACATCCTTCTCTAGTTAGTAATTATGTTTGTTGTTCATTGACACAAACCAAAGCAACATTCTTTTGAGTAAGTTTTCAATAGCAATGACTATAACATATAATATGTTATTTGTATAAGTGGGAGATAAGTTCTCGGAGATGTAGACCAGGAAACAGACTTTGGGTAGGGACTTGTAGCTTGAACGGGAGGAGGGGAATTACAAAAAGTTAGAGGGTGAGTTAGGGTAAGGGTATTACGATGACAATTAGGTGGCCAAAGTATTACATCAAACAAAGTGTTCGTCCCAAACGGATCTACAAGAGTTTATAGGTAACAGTTTGTAGAAAGGGGGATGAATACAAACACATAGTTTTCACTTTTTAAATTATTTTATTGATAAAAGAAGATCAATACATAATTTACAGATTATTGCGGAAGAAGATAAGATTAAGAATTTATATAAGCAATCTTGGAAGCACACAAGTTACACAAAAAAGCAAGAGAGAAAGTGCTTGCTCAAGAAAGATCTTGAGAAAGTTTGTGTATGCTTGTCTTAGCTTAAGTGTGCTTTGCTTTGCTTCGCTTGCTATGAAAAGAGTCTTCTTAGCTATAGTCAGAGGGTGCAAAGCACGTGGCAAACTTCTAGAGGAGAGTTTGTCTTTTGTCTTCAGATATTCAGGCTTTTGGCCATATATGAACAATTGTCTTCCAAAAGTAGGTAAGCACACTTGGAGACAATAAAGTAACTATGTACATGTGTTTTACTATGTGACGTATGGGGTTGTCATTTTTGTGTAGAAGGACAAGACAAAAACTAATCTTGTAGAACAAGATTCATTTCATCACTGACACTTGCTTAATTATTGAGTTTCTTCAGTGTTTGTTGAATCTTGATTATATTTCACACATGATGTAGACACACTTGTTATCACTGAATTCGTTTCAGATCACGAACTGTTGTCTCTATTTTCAGCTATATCTTTGACATTGTTGAAGGTTCCTTTGATGTGAATTTAGTCTTCTTGAAAAATACTTGTCGTTTAGAGAAGTTTGCAATACATGTTCAACGATCACTGAACAGACTTAGTGATGACTGCTGAAACTGAACAAAAACAAAATAAGTATTTTTTGCTAAGTATAAATGATTGGTAAGTTATTTTTCACACTCTTAGACTTATAAAATGAACCACAAAACAAGTATACAATTTGGTCTAATGTCGTCTTTTCCAAGTAATAAATGGTAAAAAATCGGTTATCGTCCACAGAGATTGTAGTAAAGGCTTAATAAGAGTCCAATGAAAGAAATGATTTCAGATGATGAAATTGAAGACTTCGGTTGGATATGAGTTAACAATAATGAAATAACATAATATAAAAGGGTAGCATAGGTGTAAGACTTGTGATGAGATATAAACACAAATTCCAGCAGACAATGTTGTAGGAATGCTACAACAAGCAATAGGTCATAACTAGTTCCACCATCTATTTTGAAGGCATTCCTCTCGGACTTCCACCATTGCACTATATTATAGCTTTCAACTCATATCTCTATGTGGTATCCGGACCAGGGATAGTGACGAAATGGCGTCTTCAAAATTATATGGATAAACAAAC
Organism: Cynara cardunculus var. scolymus; assembly: GCF_001531365.2. NCBI lineage: Eukaryota > Viridiplantae > Streptophyta > Magnoliopsida > Asterales > Asteraceae > Cynara > Cynara cardunculus. The sequence goes on from NC_037535.1 coordinate 4,051,654, forward strand.
CTATTTGTTAAAAATCACTCTTTCGAACCGATTCCCATATCATTCAAGTTGGCGTGTAGGTAGTTCATCTCTGAATCTACCACACTTTAACACTTTTAACAAGCGACCAACCTATCCAGAATTAATTAGTTTTAAAGATATAAATGACAAGTCTCCTTGTCGGTAACTTTCTCAAAATACCTCTCATATCATTCAAGTTGACGTACATTTAATGACTCAATGGCTTATCTCTAAGACTATGACACTTCAACACTTTCAAAGTGATCAACTCGTCAAGAAGTGTCATTGGTTTTTATAAAATCTTGAATGGAATTGTGGAACATTGTTATTGCGAAACAACGTCCATTTTCCTTCGGTTTAACATCTCATCCTTTGTCTCACACCCAAACTAATGGAATTAGCTACTCATTACGGAAAGTAAATGACAAGAAATATAAAGAACAGAAAATAAATACATAAATATAGATGATGAAAAGTAAATGACTGAATGTAAATAGCGTAAATTAAATAACAAGAAAAGTAAATAAAGTAAAGAAAAGAACAATGTTGTAGCAATATATCTTAAAGAACAATTTTTAAAGATATTCAAGAACTAACTTGAATATAGAGAGTAACTTCATATCTGAATCTGACTAAGGGATGAACAAAATGAGTTCTAAAGGGTGTTATTTATACAAAAATACCAAAAAAAAAGACAAAGCTCTTGGGAAAACAAGGGCTCCTAAAAAGGAGATAAAAGGTATAAAAGTAGTATCACATTAAGTTCAAAAAACACTTTTTCAAAAGTCTTTTACTTCAGATATTTAGTCCTTATCCAAGAGTTCAACAAAAAATTGTCTTTATCTTCATGCAGCAGTTGAATTCATAAAGCCCTTTCAAAAAGTCATTTCTTAAAGATCAATGCTGGAGGAATGCTGCAGCACAGAACAGTAGGCATTCAAGTTTAAGATTTAGCTACTATAATGATGTAAAGACAAGCCAATCACTTAATTTAGCTATAAGTATAAACAAAAGATAAATAATGTAATAAAAAGGACTCCAGGTTGGGATAAAAGAAAATAAACTACCTAAAAGTAAAGAAATAGACGTTTCATGCCTTGAATAATCAATGCATATCAAGGATCGTCATCAAATCACTGAGAGAGTTTGGATCAACAATCTCCCTCTATTTGATGATTACAAAGCAACTTAAAAGAAAATTGCTTAGTTGTTACAATATGGAAAAAGAACTTGTAAGATACATGTCTTTTTTACGGTTTTTGGGATCTTTTTCAGTGTCAAAGTATATTATGGAAATCCATATATTTGTAAAAGATTACAAAAGAGAAAATGAAGTTACTAACCGTAATAACTCAATACTGAGAGCATATTAACTGACAAGATATAAGTCAGAGAATGTAAGAGAAATAGCACGCATAAGTACTTGTGGCATTTACTCTTTTTAGGGGTTTTTTCAGTGAACCAACAAATACATTGAAATTTCATGCAAGACAAAATATTACAAGTGATTACAATTGGTATGATAAGTTTAAAAAAGATAAAAACTATACACTACAAGAAAAGAAAAGTAGAAGGTTACAAGATCGAAAGGCTTCATTCGAGATCTTTGAAGGAGATGTAGTCAGGAACATCTTCTCCTTAACTCTTTCTTTTCAGCATTTCTTTTCGAATCTTGCGGTCCATCATCTCTCTAAAGAGGTCTTCATTCAATCAAGTATGAAGATACTCTAGATGATCCGTTGGGCATAAATGGAACTCAGGTACTCGTTGGAACCTGTATTAACCGTCATAATCAATGAACATAAGTCTATACTCAAGTTTCACGTGCATTGTGTTGGGAGTGAAAGGTCCATTCTCAACAGGTGCTAGTTTCATTATATCACAAGGATGTACCACATCTGTTATCCACCTCTCACTCGGAGAGTGTGGATATTGAAATAAGTAGACCGTTGCCCCACTCTACGACATCGTTTGTATGCATATCAAGTCTAGAACCTGATAGCTATTAGGACACGTACAATTGGAGCATCTGTTGCCCAACCAATGGTTCTTGATGAACACACTGGAACATCCAGAGTGGTATTTTCTACAGATACTTCATGAGGACATGATGGAAATCCTACCAGTGCTACACCATTGCTAACACTGTATGTAGGTCATACAGTTGATTCAACTGTCATGTTAATAGGAAGGCTAAGTGCCCTTGGTGGTCATTTACTCGAAACAACGACACATATGTTGGCTGGTGCTCTAGTTGCCGTCCAAGCCTCCAATGTACAACCAGGTGGATGAACTAAAGCAACTACTGAAGGTAAAATCGGTCATGGAGCATGTGAGTCCAACTCCACCGCCACGACGACCACCTACTCTTGAGCCTAAACAACCAGTTGAGTGCTCAACTAAAGAGCTGAAATCTCTCTTATATGCTAAGCTGTTGTTCAAGGCAGATGAGGGAGGACAGGTGGAAGCTAATATCATCGGCACCCAGGGCACAAACCCAGCCTGGGTATGTCACGAGTCCGAAGTTCAACGCATTTCAAGATGAGTCCTAGGCAGTTTTCGAGGTCTCACTGCACAGCTGAATAACGTGGCAGACACCATTGGATCATGTTTCCAGACCTTGTCCAAGAGGATTTTGATCTTTGAGGACACATGTAAGAGTCAGGCAGGTGGGTTAAAAAGACGACATGATGACGGGGATGACGACCCCGATTACCATGAGGGGGAGAAACGACAAAGAACCACCAGCCATGACATCTCCCTACAAATCCAAAGACCGAGTCCCAGTGCAGAACTGTTACAAAAACAGGGTAAAGGTCATCGTCAACAATCTGTCGAGATGGAACTAGAGCCAATGGTTGAAAAGTCAATGGCTGCTGAAGATCATTGTGCTCAAACGTCTAATGTTGTTGCTGAGGTCCCATGCCTAATTACCGACATTGAATCCGATGAAGAAGAGTCTCAGCCTCAGCAAATCAAGGAAGAGATATACGATTTCTTCACGTTCTTACACGACGAGATGCTCGAAGAAGGGGATTTACCACATCAACGATCTCAACAGTGCCTTACCAGATTCATCTCTAAGAGATCGATCGATTCCCCAACTTCCAACGAGTAAGAAAATTGCATCATATGTAGAAAGGTGGGAGAGAACGAGAATCAAAGTTCCATTCCTTGAAGATACAAAGATCAAAGTCTTCATAAGAAGAATTGTGGAATTGGATCCGGTTCGAGTTCTCCAGATCACTCACCTCAACAGCTTATAGGTCATCGAGTACATGCACATGTTTAAGGCGAAGGCTCAACCGCTCGAGATGGTCAAGTCAAGGCATGAAATTGTGGGGATAAAGAACATCTACACTGACAGACTCGTGAACGTCCGTTTCCCAGTATTCACCGTGATCAGAACTGACGGTAAGGAATGGAAGTTCATAGAAGCTGACTTCAGGCCTTTATCTTTTGAAGACTTTGAGACGATGTACCTGGACATTCACTAATGGACTATCAAACCAAAAGACGTACAGATAGCTCTAGAAGCTATCAAGCGATTCATGCTCTGCCTATTAATGCTTAGGTACATATCGGACTTGCAGTTGGGCATCAAGAGCAATCAACCAAAGATAAACATGTTAAAGCCAAAGCAGAGTCTGGAAGACATAGAGTCCATCCCCTTGTTCTTGTTAATAAAGCAGCCCGAGTTTGTCATTGTGTACTCCAACATCAGAGAAAATAAGTTCATGTGATTCAACGAGCTACTAACCTACTTTGATGGAACCCTAAAGATAATCAAATTAAAGTTGTCAAACAAGTTAGAGCTGGAAAGAAAAGGACTTGACAAGCTCGACCTGCATGACAAGAACATGATGTTGAATGCTTTGGACCTGATTGACAAGAAGTTGGAGTACCGAAGAATAATGCGCATATTCGAAGTATATTTTGGCCACCGCTCGAGAAGAAGAAGATTTGTCTGAAGTGGTTTTATTACAAAAGGGGGAGAATGTTAGGTTTATATTTTGTTTCTGATAAAGTAGAGGGACGATGTTTGTAAATACTTTCAAGGTATATATAGGTCCCTAGTCTCTAGAGTAGGTCAACTTATTATTGTATCATCATCTTACTATTGAGAAGCAACCACCAAAAGGTAAACCCAGTCTTTTGTATTCCATGATTTGAATCAATAGACAATACGGCAGATTTGCTATTTGCATTATGTTAATGTTATATCATTGTTTCTTGTAATCATTTGGGTAAACAACAGGGAAGGAATTGGAAATTCTTTCGAAGTTATTGGATCCTTTTGGTAGCGGATTTAAAAACCAATCTACATGTAAACCAAATATAAAGATGGCGACTGGGGTTGTGAAGTTCCTACGGGGTGGAGATGATGGGATTGGTCCATGGATTTTCCTTCAGAATCTCATGAGATAGTTCGATCTATATCTGGTGTGATATCATCGATCTCATAAGCATCATACCAAATCCCATCAACTGAATCACTTTTTCGACTGTATTCGATAAAAGTCGTATATACGGCTTGGAGGGAGATCTTTCATATCTTTCGAGGTCTGATAGAGCTTCCGTAGATAAAGGCACATGAACAACCATTTGATGTCGTACATACAACTTTCATCGAATATGGCTTTTTTTGTATAAGTATTTCAGATTTACAATCCCTATTGGTCCAGGTCATTTCGGGGCAAGAGGATCACTTATGATGAAGAGGATGAGCTTCAGGACAATGATTCGGATGCCCTATATCTCTTATCCCTAGGAGGTCTTCCTCTACTATCCACCTTACGTCCTTGAACCATTAACTATCTTTTGGCTAACCTAGCCTCCTCCGTCCTTCGGGCCTAACAAGGGGTAGTATAGGAATATTCACACCCCTAGATGTCTAGTCAACTGTTGCGCCTCAACGCATTTCAGACGTCTCTTTAGGAAGTGTCCAACTCCAAGTATGCGGTCCAAGCACCTAGAGATCAGAAATTGTTGAAGAAACTACAAGATCTTTCTTTTCTCAGGATCATACCATGGGAGAAGCAAGGAGGTCAACCTCTGGGAACTTGATGAGTCGATCCACCTACACGTCTTCCTCCTCCGTCCCTCGGGACCAATAAGGGGTAGTACATAAATATTCACTTGTTGTTCATCCTTCCCCAAGGATCCCCAATAAAGGAGCTCTAAGAGAGCCATTGGCTCCAACTACCGTCCATGTACGATCCATATTGTTCCATGAATCCAATTTGAATTTCATGGCTTCAAATTTATATTTTTTGGGAATTAGTTGGAATAAGAGAATTTAAATAAAAGCAATAGGACAAACTCGGGGTAATGGTCACTAAGACCATACATTCCTTGGGTTTGAGTCTCATCTTCGTTTTGATGGTTTTCAATGTTCGAACTACCACCAACATCACCTTCATCGCACATAAAAAAAATCGATGTACACATAAATTGTAGGCGATTTATTTGACTCGACTGTGAATCCCATGAAACCACCACCATCTTCATTGTTGGCTAACTCAAAAATTGAAGCATCGTACCTGTACAGTAACCTGGTTACACCAACAAAACTTTTGATTCCACATTTTCTTTGAACATGAGCGACCAAACATTGATGTTTAATGTTTGTGTGCAATTGTACAACATGGTGTATCGTATCATCAGAACAAACATAATCTTACCCATCGTTTGCTTGCACCCATTAACCACCGGCACGAATATGTAACTTAATTTTGTTGACATCGAAACTCATTTTCAAATGAATTGAAGGAACAAAAATATATGATGAACAAAGAAAGAAATAAATGAAGCTATTATGCTTTTTCTGTATATCTTCATCCTACTATCGGTTGTCATTTAATAGATCAGATGAATTAAATTCATCCAACCAACCATCAACCAATTACTGGAAAATGTTACAATTAATGAACAACTTCACATCATTTTTTCATGCATTGTTGGAAAAAATAGTGCAGGTCCGCAATTAAACATGTATAAAACACCTGAAAAATGACAATTTGTTGAAAAATAGCGCAGATCAAAGGTGAAAATTGTGGATCTAGATATGGTCAATAGATAGGGTTCGATTAGGATTTCAACCGGGCCCGACACATGTAGGTCCGCAAAAAGCCAGGTCCATAATTACGGACCAGTGTAGAAAGTGTAAATCTTGAAACTCCATGGGACAGATCCACCATTGCCGATTGAGGATATTGCAGACAGTGGTATAAAGTGTAAATTTTTTTATTGTTTAGCTGGGTCCTCAATTGCGGACCTAGTGTTTTGCGGACCTATGTCTATTTTGGTAAAAATGGGGAGAACATGGCTAATAAGTGAAACCAACCTTGAAAAATAGTTATTTTAATTAATTTCCCGAAAACATGTAGGTGCATGTTTTCCAACCTGGCCAACCCAACCCAACGCAGAATAACCCAATGCGAAGCAACCCGATATTTAATCGAGTCGAAAAATCTTCAAAATGTAGGTATTGGGTTGAGATTATTTGAACCCAACATAAGTCGATGAATCCGACATCCTTTTATTTCTTTAATTTAATATGATTGTGAAGTTCATATTAATATATACATGACAATTATACCATCACGTAGTACCGTCTCCATATACATATATTTTTAATTCTCTTCTCCATCTCTATATAAATCATTCGTATATATGTTTGGTAAACATGAACATAAATATGCAAATTGGGAAAAATAGTTGTATGTGATATACTTAAGATTTAAAGAATATGGATAAGTTGTACTAAATGATTGATGATGAAAAATGAATTATGAATAGAGAAAACATCATATTTAAGGTTAGGAAAATATTTTGATATACAAAAGTATCAATCCGACCAACCCGTACGGTTGAGGTTGGATTAGGTTGCACTTTGGTTTGGGTTGGGTTGAGATTTTTCAAAAAAACAAACATTGTGTTTGGTTTTTCAAATGTCTTCAACACGATCACCCATAAAGTATTTACGAGGACCCCTAATCCTAATAGAATACTTTATAGAAGTTAGATTTATAGAGTCAAACAATCAGCGTTACATCTAAAATCGTTACAAAAGGTTATGGGATGTTTTTGGATGTTTTAACAAGTTTTTCAGACATTTATAAAATAAAGTGTCGTATTAGTTATTTTATATGACACTATTTAAAAAATGTTCTATAAAAAAGTGAATGTATATGGCACTTTTAAAAAAGTGAATTTATATGGCACTTTTCAAAAATCTCCTGTGAAATAACTAATACAACATTTTATTTTAACATTTTTAGATAAAACATATATGTGTGTGTGTGTGTGAGTTATTATGTAACTTTTTACATTTGTACAACCAATACAACTTAATCTCAACCGTCTATTTAATTTGATGAATATGTGATTTCATAAAAGTTTTGATTATTTCTTAATATAAAGTATTGATCATAATTAATGAACCCTAGTCATCTTCCATAAATATTCAAATCATAATAAATGAAATCTCATCATTTTCATTAATATCTCAATTGATTGGGTTACATTAGTTATACAAATGTGATGTATTGCATTTTAAACGTCATATATATATATATATATATATATATATATATATAGGTGGAAGTTCAAACGAGAACACCTCCATTTTATGAGAACGCGAGAACACTCTTATCATATATGATAATATGCGTGAGGGGACCCTGTGATGTGCGGATGACGTGTTCTACGACTTAGGTTGCGCCAAAGGTTGTCTGCATCTATGATTTAGCATCACATGTGATGGTCTTGATGGATTATAGTATCATATCAACAACATTTTTATCACATGTGATAATACTTATGAGGGGGCTTAGTGATGTAAGGGCGACTTAACCCGCAAGCAAGATCACATTGAAAATCGTCCGCGTTTCTGATTTAGTATCACATGTGTATCATATGTGATAGAATAATAGTATCACATGTGATTGTCTATAGTAAAAGGGTGTTCTCGCGTTCTTGTAAAATGAAGGTGTTCTCGTTTGAACTTTTCCATATATATATATATATAGAGAGAGAGAGAGAGAGAGTATATATATATAGTATATATATATATATATATATAGAGAGAGAGAGAGAGAGAAAGACTTAATCATTTGAGAACTCGAAAATTTGTGAGATCCATTAGACTTCTACTTTAGGGCTTCCTTTAACATGATTTTTTTATCTAAGTATATAGTATTTAATATTTTTTTTAACATATGTTTGTTTCATATGTATTAGTTTCATAATTTGAAACTTTTTATGTGTATTTTTTGTTTCACAAAAATACCAAAAACGTTCACATTGTGAACCAAATACATGTGAAACAAACACATCATAAAACAAATATATGTTAATCGATATTATAAATCTTAGTCTTAGATGGGAAAAAAATCAAATGGAAAAACATAAAATGCACTAGTTCTCAAGGTTATCACAATTTCATGGAGTTCTCAAAAGAAGGTCCAAGGTCCCCTTATATATGTTATAACCGGGTTTTATATGATTTAGAAATGAAGGGGGTTTTATGTATTATTTTCATTAGGTGAAGGTTTCTTTATAATTTGAGTGATGTCATCACCTCCTTCAATTAGGTTTCCAGAAACTTCAATTAGGTGAAGGTATCATTTTCTTGTTTTCCTCTTCTGGGTTAGGATTAGTTGCAGGTATATTTCATGGTAAAAGCTTTTTCCTTGTTGTTTTAAAATTGGTCTTGATAAGCTTCCATGATACTTATTAATAGATTTGATTTCTGCAAAGCAGGTGGTTGTCCTGAGATTAGTCGGCTCACATAGCAGGTTGGATGTCCAGGTTAATAAAAAAAAATAGATTTGATTTCTTGGTGTTGTACTGGATAAATTTGTTTTGGTTAATGTTGAATCATTTGGGTGAGCAGAACCTTATAGTTTTGGTGCAGATCAAAGTGTGGCTCGAAACATGGTTGGAGAAGAAGAAACAGTGACCTCAGAGACTTTTGCACGCAACTTTAAGTCGTATGGCAAGTCATGCTAGACACTGTTTTTTGTAGTTTGAATTTAAATGTGTATGTTATGAAATAATTTTGGATATGAAAAAGTGTGTTATTTGTTACAAGAATATGAGGATGTGATGTTTGGGGTCGGGTTTAGCAGACGTGTACTTATGGTGTCGTGTATATATAGGTGAGGTGTATGTGATGGTGTGGTGTTATGAAATAATTTACTCTTGATTTTATAGATTCTGATTTGGGTGGTGAAGAAGGGATGTTTATGGGTTTTTAATTTGGGTGGTGGTTTCTTCTCCATTTTTTATGGAGAAACAAACACAGATAGATGAAGATGCAGATTCAGATTCAGATTCATAAGCTTTTTAAAGATGCAGATAATTTCGAAAATGCAAATGGATTTTTAATCTGCTAGAGCAAGAAACGGGGGAAATATCAAGAATGTAATTCACTCAGTTTACCTGTTATATGGGTCACTGGTCATTATTTTATATAATAAAGACTTATTTATAATATGTTTTCTTATTTGCATCAAATTTATCATGCGTTTCTTTAAAAAAAAAAAAAAAAACTTCTCAAAAGCATATTTTTTAAAATAAGATGTAAAATAAAGTATGCTTCGCTTTATTGCAATTTCTTTTTTTAATTGTTGGTTAAATAAATTATCAAATAGAATATGATAATGGGATGTTTGGATGTACATTCAAAATTACTGCAATTTTATATCGATTACAATCAAATTAATTATTAAAAGGAGACTCAACTTATTTATTTACATTCTTTTCTCAATTTTAGAGACTATTTATTCATATTTTTCAATGAATGTTGTAAACCGTTTATATATATATATATATATATATATATATATATATATATATATATCTCTATTGTCATATTTTTTTCACGATGATCCACTTATTCTTGTAATAACCAAAAAAAGAAAGAAAAGGAATTGGTAGTCATTAAATTTCAAGGACTTATAGTGTAAAGCGATCAAAGTGAAGGGTTTAGACACTAAAATTAAATATAATTAAATGACAGGAAACCCAATGGTCATGAAACCTACGGCCATTAATCTTGGCTTATCGTTTCATATTCCATGAAACCGCCGATGACTAAGTATATATATGGGGAGGCCTTCAAGCATAGAGATGACAAATTGTCGGGGAAGGAAACTCGTATAAGTAAGGTGAAAGATGAGGATGATTTGGTGAAGCGCAACAAGTTTGATGTGTTTTTTTGGGAGAACATGAGGAACTTCGAGGAACGGTTTGGAGTTATGACCTGTATGGGACACGTGATTTATTTTTAAAATGGTTGCATGCCTTATTATCCAAAAGTTGTTTGAAGTTTCTCGAGATTTTTGATATGCTATATATGCGTGAAAAGTTCGATATTTTTATAATATGTGTTTTGAGTACTTGTGTGTCAATAGGGATGTACTATGGTATGATTTTGTAAAGACGAGCATGCTTTGTGAGCTTGTCTAAGCCATAAGTGCGGACATGTTGTGTGAGTTCGTCAGGTAATACTGTGTGAGGTAGACATCTCTCATGACGCTGTTGCTTTGTGATGTAGACACGCACTATAATATATTTATTTTGTGAAAAATATTATTCTCATCAAGGCATGCTAAATTTATGAAGTTTCGTGAAAATTGTTTATTATAAAAGTTGTTGTTCATACATGAAAACCGTGGATTCACTGGGCCTAAGGCTCACCCAAAACTCTTTTAAAACTTTTTCACTCAGGCGGCTATTAGACTGGAAAGAAAAGTTGGATAAAGAGAGAAATAATGATTATCATCAAAGAAGGACATGTGCAGATCAAGGCATTGTTATATCGAGCAAAGTATGTTCGTCAAGATTGTAAGTTTAGATGGTGATATAAATTGTAAGATTAGAAATTTTATTTCCGCTGCAATGTAAGTGTTTGATCTTGGAATACTAGTTTTGTTATATTTAAGTATTCGAAATTTTGGGATGTTACAATTCTATAACATAACAATATTTTACTTAAGGGTCTTTGGCCTAGCGGTATCGTAGTATTTGGTCTCGGAGGAGATCAGGGGTTCAAACCTCACCATAGGTGAGAAAAGTGTGTAAGTTTATTTGTTACATTTGTCGTATATAAATATTATATACTAAAAAAACATAATAATATTTTTTTGGTCATTCTATTTATTGATTTTTAAATAAGAAACAACTTGTTATTTTATTATCATAATGTTAAGCAATGGAATTACATTCAAATATCATCTTTTGTAGCATGTTTTATTATAGTTGATATTGTTACTCTCAACCATCAGATTTGATAATAATATTTATAAACATCTGATCATACATTTAGAAATAAATATTATTGTTTACGTTGTTTCAACTAGGTATATATCCCATGAACTTTGCTCATCAAATATTACCTCATCATCCGACCTTAGTGTTTTAGGCTTTGGATATTTCACTTATCAGATCTCTAAACAGTTGGTTGTAATTATAACTTTCACCATATCCTAATCTGATATATTCTTCTATTGGATAAAGGGTTCCAGTTTTACCAAACTCAAAGACTATTCGATGAAGAAACCTCATAATGTTCTATAGCTGGTAAATCCAATGTATAGCTTATATATCGGATATAGTTAAAGGTAGAATTTTTACTTGTAAAAGTCTTATACCTATCTGTATTGATCCAAAAGAAAAATACCTTCAACAAAATTGAAGACTAGTTAAAGTGAGATCAAGATTGTCACCAAAGTGAATTGGTTTGTCATCTAGCCGAAAGAAAATCAGTACAAGATAAAAAGGCAACTAGTAGTCTGACAAATACTACAATGGCAAGTTGAATCTTGAAATACAAACTTGGCCATCAAGTTTGGCTCACTAATTTTCTTACTTACTTTCTTGGTATGAGAATATGTTCAACATGTTAGCCTAAGCAAGTACAAAAGCACTTTGGTATTTTGTTTGCTTTAACGTTCCATCGGCATACTAAAGGATGGAGTAAGTTAAAATAGTGTCTACATCAAACTCAAAGGTTGAAATGAAGAGTACTAAGATACATGGATCAACCAACCAAAAGAAGACATGCATCAAAGTTGGACAGATAACAGTAAATGTAACGATGGCTATAAAAAATCGCATTTGGTATTCAATGCAACTCACCTATTTTTCCAAAGAACATCCTTGTGAGTGTTTCTGCAGTAAAACCAACGTCATCCTCCAAAGAACTTCCTTAGTTCTTTAGATTTGAAAGAGAATCTTCTTCCCCCTTCTATGTCAATTCAGCAAATTTGTCACGGCCAACTAGTTTAGGATCACATGTCTTACCTTCTTAGCTTCCGCTACACATATGTTGTGTTTTTAATCAACCCAGCCCCTTCTACAAACAACTTTATGTATAAGTCATTGTAACACACATGTTACCGAAGCACAATTACCGCATAATTCTTAAGTTCAATTACAAGGTAAATCTCAACAAAATACGGGATACATGTATAGACCATCAAAAGATAAGTTTTGTACCAACATTTACGTCTAAAATACCGAAGAGTGTTCATCGGGAAAACATCAACCCGAAAAAGCGACAACTATACAAGTACTACCCAAAAGTATAAACTACCATGTACCAAAAGATGACGATCCTTGCATCTAACGCAAACAATCCACGGTCAAACAACTTTCTTTTTACCCCCTATCTTCTTTTTCTGAAATGTTTACCACTAAAAGGATAAGCTAACAAAGCTTAGTGAGTTTAAATGGATGTCATGTGTATCATGTCTCACGTAAGTTCACATACAAGGAAAGTCAATGAGTACAAGAGTCAATTATCATCAAAGGCATGTGCTATCAAAGCATAGGTTCTCAAGGAAACAACAAAGGCAATAAACTTTCAACGAGTACTCGTTCACATGAACTTATCTCACAAACATATCAAATACTCATAATCATGATATGCAAAGGTAGTACATTAACCAACAATTTATGTACAAATCAACCAACAAACATTATGTTTGACTAACCAATCCGTGTTCCTCCATTCCCGGATGGTGTACAAACCCTCTACTCATCTTCCTGCAATAACCATCATCCATCCCCGCACAGATGAGTAGGGACAGCCCCCTCCGGTTGTCTCACCCAGATCCAAAGGTGCCCGACAACCGGCACCCAACACAAGAACAAAGCAACAAACAAACCATTACAAGGAGTGATCATGGTATCACAAGCATCAAGACCATAAGGATAGCACATATACACATACAACACATAATAGACCCATATCCAAGTAAACTCACATTACAATTCGGTTGTATTAAACCAAATGCCAAACCGAGTGGTCGAATCCCAACTCCAATTCAAAGGTTGAAAACCACCTCCAAGACTTCCTTACAAAATTAAACAACCCCTGGAATTCATATTAAAAGTCACATTAGTTATGCACATCAAGAACTCACACAATTCCCATTTCAATTAAGGCACTCTACTTTGAGTTCCATTCTAAATACTCAACTTGCAAACCTGTTTTGACCCTTTAAAACTCAAAATCACCATTTAACCTCTAAAGATAAGTTGTATCCCTTTCTCTTACCTTTTCAGGGCCTATTTATACATAATTTTAGGAATTTTATACGAATTTATATGATTTTTCAAAGACAGAGTTGTAACCATGTTGACATATGCTCAAAACATCCATTTTTCATTCAAAAACATGACCAATACTAGCTTAATCAATTCCAAATTCATATGTTCACTTATTTGTACCATATTACAGAATAAATCAATCATAAACCATGATTATAACATCAATTTCCTATCAATTTCTTCATATTTCACTTTGACTCCTAAAAGTCAACACATGTTCTTGAGTTAACATTATAAATTCTAAGAAATCTTACAATTCATCCATGGATTTCACATACTAACAGATAATAACACTTAATCTTAACATAATTTCATTATTAAATCATCATATGCATGGACTCAAAACTAATCAATTTATGTACAAAACAAAAACAAGACTATGAGGTGAGTTTTACATTTGATTTCTCCACAAATCCTTCAAAAATCTTGTTAAATCACTTGATTAAGGGTTAGATTAGCTCCGGGTGTGTGTGTGTGTTCTCACCTTAAAACACCAAGAACTGATTTTGGCTTAAATGTGGGTAAAATGAGGCTGTTTTGAGGGTTTTCACGTCGTAAACCCGAGTTGGGTCGGGTTGACCCGGTTTGGTACCCATTTTGACTACTAAACACTAAAAAATTGCATAACTTTTCGCTCGGAACTCCGTTTTCGATTAGGTTTTTGCCTATGCGTTCATAACGAGATAACCTACAACTTACAATAAAAATGTTCAAGAAAATATATCTCAATAAAAGCAGTTTTACTTATTTGTAATTTAGACGTTATACTTTCCTTAATTCAATTATTTGACTTTATGATCGGAATCGCGTAAAAAATTCTACAACACCTCTAATATCTCCTAAATGATTCTAAACTTAGTTCCAAACCTTCAAATTCCATAAAAGTCTTTCGTTCGACCCCAATGCTCAAAACCATACCCAAAAAAATGATATTTTCAACACATACTTAGCCAAAACACAACGTACTTTGATTTCTTAACATATAACCACTCCAAAATCTTACTCAAACATATTTAAGGATATTCCAACCTTTAGATCACATTTAAGCATAAAGTTAAGACATATCAGAAAAATGGATCTTACAATTATCACTTCCGATGAACAATAAATATCGGATTTTAATTATTTAATATCATGCAATCATTTCCAATATATTCCATGTATGCTCAAGCTATGTGTGTGTTTTTTGGTAAATTAACCTCAATTAGAAAAAAAAAAGTTAAAGATAATTTTATATTCTAGTACTGAAAATCAGTTAAAACAATTCTAATTGTTTCTAAAAAAATCCAACTATTTTGCTTCTAAACATTAAAATCCGATTTGTTAAACATCGCATATGGTGCGTAAAATGTTGTCTTTTAAAATGGAAATGAAACACCACCAAACACCTGTTGAATACATTTGGTGTTTAGAACGACATTTTTTAACAATGATACATCGTTACATTCATCAGAATCATATACCATTCACTGGAACTTTTTATGTTACTTTGGTATCATATATTATGTTCCTTAACAAAATCAAAATGGTATTATTTTGTGCATTGTATAAATATGATGTCAGTGATGTTTATACTTTAAATAAAAATAGTATTTCGTTTATACTTTCGAAGGTCATGTTCTTTTTTGCTTCTTTTTGAGACTTGTTATTCTTCCTTGTCCCTTACGACACAAACGAAGTAGTACTGCCTTTTTGATCATTCACCCAAAAAAAGGGAACATTTTTCACTCATTTAAGAGACATGTAATGTTTTTTATAAAGTTATAATTTAATTTAGGGGTTGGATGGTTGTTTTTTCATTAAGCTGTGTATGGATAAAGTTGACTGTGGATTAAATTGTCTGTGTAAATTGGACTAAATTGTTGTTTGGTTCTCGTTAGTAATTGTTTCTTAATATCAGTATTTGATAACCTCTGTTAGATCCACCAAATTTTTATGACTAGTCATTTATCATCTTTTTCTCACGTTCCGTGAATAGCTGGGACATTGAGGAATATCCAGAAAGGCATTGCGGGAATTGGTTTGATTCACTAATTCGAAACTTAATTTGGAAGCCATATTTCGACCTGGACATTTTCGCCAAATTCGCTAATTTTTTTGATAGACGAATAATTGATGGAATTCGATAAATATAGCAAATCAAAATATAAAAACTCATTAGGGATAATCACGCTCAAACTAATGACTTCCACCATGTCAACATGATACTCTATCGCTGAGTTATATCCCTTACTTGCCCCCATCAAGAAATAGACCCGACTAATTCTAAGGCAAAGGGTCGAAAACTCAACGACACTATTCTGGAACAATTTGGGGTCGGGCCTTCTTTTCGTTTTCACACCCATCCCTCTATTTCCTTTTTTCGCCCCCATGTCACCACAGAAAGGGCATTGGGACGTAAAAAGAGGATGCCCCAATCGAGAAATAGAACTAATTAATCATAAGCTATGAATGATCCAATAGCGGATACTGATAATAATATCAGCAAATGAACGCTCTCATGTGTTTCCAGATATGTTGAGTTCCACATTATTTAATTAATTTTCTTTGAAAATATTTTTTATAGGTTACAAATTCGAATCTTTCCAAGATTACTGAGATTTTTTAACTGTTTTTCAAGATCTCAAGGGATTAGTTGAGGTATACGTAAGCTAATCTGGACACTCGTAATTATATTATATATATATATATATATTGTCATGTAGTTTAGTAAAGTGAATTATTGATGTCTAAGAAGATAATATTCTAAGGGTTTTTTCTAACCCCACCCCCTCCTATGGGTGCATGTGAGGGGGGTGAGTATGTGAGGGTGAGAGTGAGGGTTGATGTGAGGAGAAGGGAGTGAAAAGTGATATAGGGAGTGGGGATATCAACCCCCTATTCTAAATACTTAATTAATTTCACAACAAAATAATTACATTTCAATCTAAATAAAAATAAAAAATGGTAAAGTGCATAAAATACAATGTGCTTAGCAAGTATTACATTTAATGTAATATGCTTTTAGACCATCCATACGCAGGTTTCAATTTGAGTTGCATTCACTGTTGTGTCAGGAAATTGAAAGCCACGTGAGATTTGAGTTTCAATATTTGCAAGTCACTTTGCAATGCCACATGGCTCCCACTTGCCTCCAATTTTCTTTTTCTTCTTTTAATTATTTAAATAAACTATTTTTATATAAAACAATTAATCTTATAA
>NC_037535.1:4069197-4074242 GCF_001531365.2 Cynara cardunculus var. scolymus
TATGAAGTATTAATAAATAATTTCTTTTATATTGTTTTATATTATATGTTGATATTAATTTTATAATCATTTTAATTAATATAAATAATTAATCTATACTATATTATAAAGCATTTGACAAAAACTCTTAAAAACTATTTTTTATGCATGAAGTACTGTATGTTGATGCATATTACTTAAAATTCAAGATTACAAGTAAATTATGCATAAVTAYAAYTTAYTAAAGCTCVRTGTTTGAATTCGTATAACTAACTGCGGATAAACATAATCAAATAGAGGATAAACATCTCATTTTAAAATATAAAATATCTAAAATATAATTAGAATAACTATCGAGTTTTAACAAAATAATTAATTATTATCTTTCTAAGAAAATTATATTATTAAACCAAATATAAATTATTTCGTTATTAAACCTAAATTAAATTATAATAAAAAATTTGAATTAAAAAATTACACAAAAAATGAGGAATTTTAAATGGTTAATTTGATACTAATATCGTTATATTTTTGTCAAATTTTTATGATATCTTCAAATTTATATTTTATTTAAAAATAAAAACGTCATTGCTTTTTCAAAATCACATAAAACTATATTTGACATCGACTGAGATATAGACTAAAATGAAATATTAAAATCAAGATACATCTTGCTGCATTGCGCAAGTACTCTTCTAGTAATAAATATTATATCTTATATACGCGTCGAGTTTTTTTTGTTGTTTTTTATTATTTTTTTACTTTTATTTAAAATAAATAAAAATTCTTATTTATATAAGCATTACTATTTTTTTAATAATTATATAATTATAAAAATAATATATAATTTTTAAGATTTAACATAAAAAGCAAAAAATATATAAATAAAACATAAAAACAATATTACTATTTTCACTTTTTCTAAAATGATATCATCTGTAGTACAATGAAAATTTAAAAATTGTGTGTACTTATTTATTTGATCTAAATAAATGGTAGTCCATGCAACATTACACAGATAACTGATATGGAAAAAAATGTTTCATATCATGGTTACCATTAAGGTATCCAATTGCAAAGGTAACATGTTGATGTAACTTTTTATAAAGATAATAATTAAATGTTCTGAAAAAACTCAATGATTATCCTAATTATATTTTAGATTTTTTTATATATAAAATGAGATATTTATCATGTATTTGATTATGTTTATATTTAAAATAAGATGTGTATCATGTATTTGATTTTGTTTATCTGCAGTTAGTTACACAAATTCAAAAATAAAGTTTTGATAAATTGTACTTACGCACAATTTACTTGTAATCTTGAATTATAAGTAATATGCATCAATAAACAGTACTTGTGCATAAAAATGATTTTAAGAATTTTTGTAAAATATTTTATGATATAATATAGATTCATATTAATTATCAATGTTAAATACATATATTAATTTTTAGATTTATATACCACTTCTTCTTCGTTACATTTTCTTTATCTTTTCTTCATTACATCTTGTTCACATAGACGCATACAAGACAAAATATATTTTGAAGTCAATATTGGAATATAGTTTACAACTATTTAAACTTCTTTCAATTAGATCAAGTTGCTCTGTTTAAACACTGGATTACAATACTGAAATATGTGTCTTGATTGCTTTAAAGTTAATTTAATAATAAAAACTTGAATTAAAGAAATTACATAAAAAAATTAAAAAGTTAATTTAATACTAATATCGATATATTTTTCTTCAAAACTTTATATATCTTTAAATGTATGTTTCATCCAAAAATAAAAACATTATCGTTTTCTCAATCCACATAAAACCGTATTATATCGATAGAAACAAAGAATAAAACGAATTAAAATCGAGATGCATTTCGTTGCATTACACGAATACCCTTCTAGTTATATATAACAACAATATAAATAAAAATGATATATAATATAGTGTTGGACATGAGATCGGACTGTTTTCATGACACGCATGAGACCATTTTTTTACACTTGAAACTTTACAGCAAAACAATGTGAAGGTAACCTTCACTAGTGTTTCAGCTGCGAAGGTTCGGATTTTTTACCTTCACAGTGTTTTGCTATGAAATTTCATATGTAAAATGGTGGTTTCACGAAAACATAACGGTCTCACGTGAACCCAACCCATATAATATATGTATATACATATATACAGGTATATACATATATACAGATATATAAAGGATATATGTAGGGGTAAGTTCAAATAAAAACTCAATTTTTATGAACATGAGGAACAATCTTGGTCATTGATTAAAATTTAGATAAGTAATTAATTGTTAAAAGTTAAAATATAAAAAGATTAACTGAAAAGTGATTAGGAGAAAAATGAAAGTTATGATTTGCCCCTACTATATTTGACTTTTTATTTTATTTTTTAATTAAATTTTTTTACCCCTTTAACTTTTAAACTGAATTATTTTTAAATAATTAATATTTTAATCAAACAAATTATATAAATAAATTGAGCATTTCATTCTCTTCGATTTGATATCCATTTTGATATAGTTTTTTTAACGTTTTTTTATATCAAATAGTATATCTGTGTAATATTCATTATGAGTATTTATGCACGTTCATATGTTTATATACAACATTTTAATATTCATACATTAGTATAATATTCATACATTAGTATAATATTCATCATTAATATATAACTTACTATAACATAATCATGTTTACTTATGTATTCAACAAATCTTCAATATTCATACACCATTATGACATTCATCATCAATATGCATTTTCAATATAATATTCGTCATGGATATATATATATATATATATATATATATATATGTTCACGTATATATTCTTCAGTATTCATACGTCAATATGTCACATATCATTCATTATGAATATTTATATATGTTCATGTGTATAAAACAACTTTTTAACATTCATACATCAATATGATACTTGTCCTGAATATACAATTTCACTATAAAATTCATCACTAATATACATCCTATTCATCATGAATATTTATATATATTTATGTGTATACAACACTTTTCAACATTCATACATCAATATGATATTCGTTACGAATATACATTTTCACTGTAACATTTATCGTGGATATTTATGTAATGATTACGTGTGTACAATAACTCTCTATATTTACATCAGTATGATATTTATCATAAATATTATTTTCTCTATAATATGCATCATGCATATACATATTATTCATCATGAATATACTACAGTTTTAACTCTACATACTTTAGTTTTTCTATCTTTTTCTTTTTGGGGTTCTCGATTGATTTGGATGAGTTCCCGCTTCGTCTCGATAGATTTTCCGACCCATCTCGATAAAAATTAAAAGTGGTAGGTTATGATTTTACACAAAAAAACATACATTAAATTAATCAATAGGTTCTCAATCAATCGTGATGAAAAATGAAGGTGTTATGTTATGATTTTAATATACAACCACACACCAAGTTAATGGATGGGTTCTTGATTGATGTGATCGGTCCCAATGGGTTGTCGATCGACCTCAATGTGTTCTTGATTGGTCTCGATGGGTTCCCGATCCATCTTGATAAAAGTTGAAAATGGTAGCCTATGGTTTTACACACACAAACAAATAGTAAATCAATCGATAGGTTTTCGATGAAAAATGAATGTGGTAGGTTATGGTTTAACGCACATAAACACATATCAAGTCAATAAATGGATTCTCATCCTTTCTCGATCGTTCTTGATGTGTTCTC
This sequence comes from Cynara cardunculus var. scolymus, assembly GCF_001531365.2. Classification (NCBI taxonomy): domain Eukaryota; kingdom Viridiplantae; phylum Streptophyta; class Magnoliopsida; order Asterales; family Asteraceae; genus Cynara; species Cynara cardunculus. Next base: position 4,072,941 of record NC_037535.1, read on the forward strand.
ACTCAGTATCAATGTGTTCTCAACCGGTCTCAGTGGGTGTTGGGTTACGATGATGAAGAACATAGTGTCTTACAATGTTGAAGAACGTATTACAGAAGATGATGTCAAGTTACAGACTTACGATATCGAGCTATTGTACACACTTGAACGTACATAAATATTGTACACACCGAGATTGGTTCTCATATTAAAAAAATGAGTTTGTAAATAAACTCTCCTCTTTTTCTCTCTCTACATATAATTCATATGTGTGTATACATACTTAAAAAATATAATGAATAAAATATATATCTTCCTTTCTTTCTTAAAAAACCAAATAAAATTGTAATTAGAGAAAAGCAAATAAATAAATAAATATATATATATATATGTATATATGATAATAATAACTAATATGAATTATATATAGAGGGTGTTTGGGATTGCTTATTTAAAACAACTTATGTTTTTTTGTAAACATGCTTATTAATTTATGTGGTATTAAATCGAAGTTTTGTAAAAAGTGTTTGGATTAGCTTATAGCGGTACCAAAAAACAATAAGTTGATAAGTTGTTTTTTAGTGTTTGACAAAGTTTGCTTATATATGTAAAATAACCAAAAAGGACAGTCTTCCATATTATTGACTTATGGGAGTGTTTGAGATTGTTTATTAACTTATTTGATTTTTTAACATGTAAAAATTTATTTTTCATCATTTATAATAATATCTTTGACAAAAATTTATATTAATAAAATTAATAATTTATATCAATAAGATTAATAATTAACAAACATTAATAAAACATGGTTAAAATGGTAAACTGGTAATAAACAGTTTTTCATAAGTCAGAAAGGATTAACTTATCAAAAACTGCTTATTACCGGTTTGGCACCCGTATAAACAGTTTTATTTTTTCTCATCCAAACACTAACATTTAGCTTATCACCAATATCAGACTAAAATAAATCAAAAAACATCTAAAATAAGCAATTCCAAACACCCTCATAATAATGAAAATAAAAATAATAGATATAATAGTTTATATAAGATGACTTCAAATAATAATAATAATATATAATATATTTATTTTATATCTAATTTTGATATTTTCTGGTTTTTAATGAAAATTGCTATTTACACCCTTTTAATATTGAAATAAAGGTTATTGAAAGTCTTGACGTTTGTTAACCATGCTCTTAATCCTATTATAATCATTTATTCTTTTTTTATTTCTGTCTTTTTTTATCTTCTTGCTATCTTATTCTTATTATTATTTTTTTCTTAAATATTTGTATTAATATAGTTTATTAATTAATTCTTT
>NC_037535.1:4076687-4079903 GCF_001531365.2 Cynara cardunculus var. scolymus
AAAAAAGTATTATATGAAACAATTTCACAAGATTAAACAATTTCATGAAAAAATTTCATAAGATTAAACAATGAAATCGACAGATGAAGGTGGTTTGCATGGTTTACACAAATGAGGGCGGTTTTCATTTGATCACTCCTATATATATATATATATATATATATATATATATATATATATATACGAGTTACAATACAAACCGTCCAGTTCATGAAAATTATGCAAACTATTTTCGATCAATAGGAAAATTATGTTTTTTTCTCTAATTTTAATAAGTAAGGGTATAATGGTCATTTGATTGTATATTGGTTAATATTGTAAGGTAATAATTACTCTTAATTATGGAAACATAATAATAGAAACATTAAATCTAGAAGGTGGTAAATCAATTTTTCTTAATATAATTTTTTACCATTAATAATTTTTATTATTTTATTAAATTATACCTATTAACATATGAATTGTAAAAACACTACAATATGAAATCTGATTTCGTTTCATTGAAAAAATATACGTAGTTTGAGTGATGAAACGAATGTCATGATCAATAGTGACCATGAACACAATTTCACTGATGAATTTAATTTAGTAATATTTTGAAACGTTTTATGCATGAAAAAGTTTCACTTACGAAAATAAAGTATTCAATTTTCAAAATGTTTCATTTAATTTTCATAAATGTTTCATTCTTTATATGTTTCATCGTTTATTAGGATATTCTTTGCTTTAAAATTAGTTTGATTAGAAATTATTAAGAGTCCAATCCTACTTCAATAATCGTTAATGAAATAGTTTCATGTATCGTTCACTACTAAATGTCAAAGGTCCATCTTTCGTTGTAGCTGACAAGGAGTCATGTGAGTTCATAACATAAACGGTGAAACAGTTTCATTCATTCATTTAATGAAACAAAATATTTCATTTAGTATTCAAAAGGTTTCATTATTTTTTGTTGATGAAAGTATGTTTTTATATTTCATAAATTTAATAGGATATACCTAGTTTCATTGCTCCTTACTTGGATCTGTTTTTAATGTGAATGTTATTTTATTTATAATATTTAGTCATAAAATGAATATACTTTTTATCAAACATATAATTTGTCAGATTTATTCTAACATTTTTGGTTAAAATCTTTGTAATGATAAAATGATATACAGAGATTTTAAAACAATAATTTTGTTTCATTAATGTTAGGATATCCACAATCTGGTTACCTCGTATACAAAATCATACAAATTAAAATTTTGACAATTTTGCTTTTTTTAATTAAAATTAAACTTTTTTTTTATTTCCTAATATAAACACATTTATTCTTGACCATTGATCAAGAAAATTGATGAATGAGATTGGTATGTAAGGTTTTCACAAATGAGGGTGGTTTGCAATTGATCGCTCATCTCTCTCTCTCTCTCTCTCTCTATATATATATATATATATATATATATATATATATAACTTAGAATAATGATAATATACAATGGACATAATATATATAACACTAATAATAATAATAATAATAAATATAGTATGCTATCGATTGAGTTTGACATTTGATAGAAATTAAAATGATTACAATTTTCAAAGCATTCAACACCCCTATCGAAATAGGGTCAATTCATGTATTGAAAATGTAAAAAATGAGTTTTGATATTGATGTGCGTGAAGAGGAAATTACTAGGTAGAGGTGCATTTAGCAATATTAAGGATGCAATTAGTCTCCCCCCATGACAATACCTGCTTTTGAAACTTTCGTTTTAGATTTTTTGTTCCTTAGATGTGACATTCCAACCATATAGCTATTAAAAGGGTACTCGCGCAATACAACGAGATAAATCTCCATTTCAATGTTTAGTTTTTATTCAGTCTCTATCGATATAATATGATTTTATGTGGTTTTGAGAAAACGATAACGTTTTTATTTTTGAATGAAATATAAATTTGAAAATAACACAAAAATTTGAAAATAAATAAATCGATATTAGTATCAAATTAACTATTTAACATTTCTTTTTTTTTTGTGTAACTTCATTAATTCAATCTTTTATTATAATTTAATCTAGATTTAATAACAAAGTAACTTATTCTGGGTTTAATAATATATTTTTTTATAAAAATAATAATTAAACATTCTGTTAGAACTCAATAATTTTCTTAATTATATTTAAGATCTTCTATATATAAAATAGATGTTTATTCTGTATTTGATTATGTTTATCTGCAGTTAGTTACACGAATTTAAAAATTGAGCTTTAATAAATTGTACTTACGCAAAATTACTTGTAATTTTGAATTTTAAGTAATATGCATCAATAAACAGTACTTCATACATAAAAAATCGTTTTTAAGAGTTTTTATCAAATATTTTATAATATAGTATAGATATAGTTCACAAATAAAAAAAAATCATTGCATTTAATACAATTTATTTCAAAAAGTAACATAAAATAAAAATAGTGTACTTTTATGACGATTTTCTTTTTAATTATTATTTTGGTTAAAATTAGACATTTATTAAAGGATAAATATAATATTTATTGTGCGGCAAAAAGAGTATTATATTATGTGGTTATCTTGCAAAAAAAGGAAAGCGACAATAAAACTGCAACATGTGATGGGGATTACATGGAAAGCATCCATTTTGAAATTTAAAAAATTGAAAAAGAGACGATATATTGGAACGACACGATATATTGATAATTAAAATATCGTGATAAAAAGGGGGACTTTATCCAGTGGGGTGCGAGTCGTGTGATTGTGGCCAACTGCCACAAAAAATGTGTCTCTGTCACTTTTTCTACGCCTCCCGTAAATTAATTATTATTTCCTAGATTAGCATTCTTTTTTTTTCAATATAAATAAAAAAATCATTTAAAACTTTTCATATTTTATTTTCAAAAATAATTAATTAATTGAAAAATATAATAATTATTTATGTCTGAAAAGCTATTGCAGGTCTTTTATAAATATTTATTTTCAAAAATAAATAATTAATCAAATGGTTTATTTATTACTAGAAGGGTATCCGTGTAATGCATCGAGACACATCTCGATTTCAATGTTTTATTTTATTCTTGATCTATGTCGAGATAATACAGTTTTATGTGATTTTGAGAAATCGGTAATATTTTTATTTTTTAATAAGATATAAATTTGAAAATATCATAAAAATTTGAAAAAAAATATATCAATATTAGTATCAAATTAACTATTTAA
>NC_037535.1:4079920-4102033 GCF_001531365.2 Cynara cardunculus var. scolymus
CTTTAATTCAAATTTTTTATTATAATTTAATTTAGGTTTAATAATATAATTTTTTATAAAGATAATCATTAAGTATTCTGTTAGAACTCAATGATTATCCTAATTATATTTAAGATTTTTTATATTTAAAATGAGATGTTTATGTTGTATTTGATTATGTTTATCTGCAGTTAGTTACATAAATTCAAAGATAGAGCTTTAAGAAGTTGTATTTACGCACAACTTACTTGTAATATTGAATTTTAAGTAATATGTATTAATAAACAGTACTTCATGCATAAAAAATGGTTTTTAAGAGTTTTTGTCAAATGCTTTAAAATATAGTATAAATTATACTTCTTTATGTCGAGTAAAGCCATTGCAAATATGCATGTTTAGATTGCTTTCGAGCTACGCTTATTGCTTATAGTTGGTTTAACTGTTTATTTTCTCAAAATAGTTCAGGAATAGTTATTAAAGTAGTTTGCTTTTGAAAGAAGTGCAATGCGTATTATGAAAACGACAGATTTGATGATAGAATTTTTAGGATCCCATGCATTATCTGATTTAAAACCTAACTGTCAATGTATTGCTAGCTCATATGCATTTAGATATTTGTGAGTTGTGTTGGTTAAATGTTAGATCAGATTTTATTTTGCAAGCAGTTCTAATCCATCAAATAAAATTTGGAGTTCTGTTTGTTGTTTAAGCTTTTACAATCGAAAGAATAGAACAATCCGTGTAGGATTGTGTTGGTCTCAACCATCGTATTTGTAAAATAATATAACTAGCATCTGATTCAACACTTAGAACAAAATTCTTAACACTTGCCTTGTAATGGTTATATCTGATATACAACATTTATCGGATCTGACAAAAGGGACTGACATCCAAACCTATCATTCACTCAAGGTTTTGGATTTCGATCACCTTCAAATTTGTATCTCAGATGGTATGTCGGGATCAAATCTTAGATTCGATAAATCTTCATCTGTGTGAAGGATCCGATTGATTCATTAACATGGTCATTCAGTCTTGATTCTCAAGAACCCACAAATACTCAAAGTTACTATTAGCAACTGATGTTCCTACTTCATAAATAGTCTAAGCTGAAATTCGATCCATAACTTATATTTCAGAACAGATTGATAGAATTTTCTTTGTAAAAGTCTTGTAACTATCTATATTCATCAAAGACCAAAAGGTTGTCGACAAAATGGAGAGTAATTGAAGTGAGGTCAAGATCGTCACCAAAGCGGATTGAATTGTCATCTAACCCCAATAAGATTAATACAGGACAAAGTGAAATAGTAGTATGACAAATACTACACCTGGCAAGTCGAATTTAGAGTGTGAACTTGTCCAACAAATTTGACTCACTAACTCTACCAGCTCTCATCCATGTATGGAAACATTCTTAGCATATCAGTCAAAGTAATTTTAAAGTATTATTTTAATAGTATCATACTTTTTTTACTGTTTCATCTGTATACAGAAGGAAGAGTTGGGTTAACAAGTGTCTATATCAACTTCAAAGACTTAAATGAAGAGTACACGCATGCATGGATCAACAAACCATATAAATACACGCGTTAAAGTTGGCAAACAACATTTAATGCAATACTGACTATAATTTATAAAAAGGTCATCCTTGTCATATGTGGCCTCTCATCTGTTCCAAAAGTCTCATCTGTTCCAAAAGAACTTTTGTTTGATAGTTTCTTAGGCAAAGTCGACTCCACAATCTGAAGGACTATCTAAGTACTTTAGATCTGAAAAAGTACAATCTTTTCTCTCTTTCAGTTGTTAGCAACTTTGTCACCAGTCAGATTGTTTATGATCAAGCCTTATCTTTCTAGCTTCTGCAACAACCCTGTAATTCTTGTTTTAATACAAAATATAGAATTAAAACACATCTTGTGTAAGTCATTATATTCCAAAACGAACAGATCAATGACTAGTTCTTCATACTTATAATAATTTTAGATCTTATAAAAATATATTTTCATGTTCGGAAAGATTTTATAAAATAAAAATAACGTGGATTAAAATCTTAAATATTATTTATTTCGATATATGACGTTTTTAAAGTGTTAAAAGATTACAAGGTTATAAAAATCAGTATTTGCAATAAATGGACAAAGAAAGCAATGGTCGTCTGGGTCGACGTGTTTAATTCAATCCAATCAAATGCATTTGAGTTTTGATCTATACGGACATCTGGATTTCTTTGAACTGCACTATCCGCCAAAAGTACATAAGAAGACAAAACTTCATTTAACATAAGAAAATAATATATTTTGTATATTAAAAATATATATATATCAGTACAATAAAACTGGATTTATAGGACGTCACAAATAAATAAACGTTACTAATAGATCATTTTATAAAACGTAATTTATAGAAACAAAAAATAGAACGTCATATCTAAAAGCGTTGTAATAAGTTGATAAGTAGCTTTTAAACTCTTTTAATATTTGAAAAGATTTGTAAAATTATTTTTATAAAAACCAATGCAGTTTTGATTTTCTCTTTCTTAAGTGTTTACCGTCAATAATCTTTAACATAGTCTTGATTTAGGTTTGATGTATGTCGTTGATTGCTTCGTGACATGTGATAACATCGACTTCGATGTTTATTGACATGCCACATTCCATGCGGGGTTTACCTTGTTATCGAGTAAATTAAGCATCGTTTTTACAGTTATTGCAAGTATTGTACATGAATTACTCTATTAAGCGAACTGTAGAATCTAGGAATTTGATCTTAATTTGGAGCATTCATAAAGTCGGAGATCTGAAAGGGGTATTGAAGATTGTTTCCTAATGAAAACTGCACTAAAATGACACTTGAAGCCAACCAAATAGAAAGATATGTTGACCCAAGCCGCGAGCCACAAAAATGACATGCACGACTCTCCAAGCGACTTAATAACCCCTTAGTTTGCATTTTTTTTATTAACCTGGATAGTCAACCCGCTATGCAAGCCGACTAATCCCAAGGCGACCACCTGCTTTACAGATAGCCCGGAGTCACCACATTTGAACCTCCGTGACCATAAAGGGGATTTTTATTCCTCCTTGGATTTGAACTTGAGACCTCCTGGTACTTTTGACCTTTGGAGCCAGGCTCAAACCAATCAGGCACCACCCTTGTGGTTTATTAGTTTGCATATTTAAGGCTTGCAACCAGGGTTTTCCAAATCATTCAAGACCTAACTTGAAAACTCTCGGGTTTTGGGCTATAGTTAAGGAATAAAGTGCCAGAGAAACATTAAGGTGGCGTTTGTTTTTTAAGAGGTGCTTAAGTCTGAAGTCTGAATTCACTTCTGAATTTTAAGAGGTGATGCTGAAGTCTGAAATCTGAATCAGTCAGACTGTTTGTTTTTACGTCTGAAATCTGAAATCTGAAATTTGAATCATTGAAATCTAGACTTTCTTTGCAAGCATTGGAAGCTCTAAAAGCAATTAAGAGGTTTTAAGTGAAAATGTTACCTCTAAATAATTCAGACATAATCAGAGCTTTTAAGCTCTTAATTGAAAAAAACAAACAAACACACTTAATACCCTAAGGTCTGACCGATTCAGACATAAGAGAGTATTAAGTGCTTTTTAGGTAAAAACAAACAGGGCCTAAGAATTGAGATTTGAAGCTGTTTTCAACTATTAATCGTGAGTATTTATCGTAAGAAAACGGGGGTTCTACTTTGTTTAAGATTTTGATCGAGAAACCATATCTAAACTTATGAACTCTTCTATTTTTTTTGGTTGTTTGCTACCATCTCCAATATGAAATAATCTTTACCTGTTGAGCGCTAGATGAATTTTGGTTATGGAATCATATGCGTACCAAAAGTTGTGGCCTTTACTGGTGTTTATGATTAACGAAACATATGAATTCGTGTTTAATGCTATTGCCCATTTGCATGTCTAATCACCTTGCAATTGATATACTGACTGTGAACTGTCTTTTGAGAGAAGTGGCTTAACAATTAGATTCAAAATCCATGTGCCTAAACTGAGAACATGAATATAGATATACCAATTTAGTTTTAGTACAATCTGGCATCTTGATCTTAATGAAATTCCGACTCTGTGTTAAAATCAAGAGATTAACTGCGTTTTCAAGAGATAAGCTTGTCATAACTCGGGAGAGAGGTTAATAAGTAAAAGGGAATTGTGTATTCATTTAATCTTGAACCAATAACTGTCGCAACCCGAATACTATATGTAAAAACCAAATGGATTCGACCTCCTAACTGCATTCCTTCCTGGTAATGTTCCAGTCTTTGTTACTACTTTGCCTAAATTATGCTGTTTCAATTAGTAGTTAACTAAACTAACCACTTATTCGACAACCTAGTTAATAGTTGACATAGTCATCGTAATACTGACTCTCAATTCATTTGGTTCGATATTCGTATTTATTATGCGTTACTTGTTTCAACATTGCAGATTTGCCGTTAGATTTTAGGAGGTGTAAACCCGCCAATCAGCATGCTTTCCAATAAATGAATTATTTGAGTTTCGCGTGAGACACTTCCTAACCATGACTATTGGTTTATTGACTTTTTGATACATTAAAGACATGACAATATTTTCTAACACATAAATGAAAATATTACTTCATAAAGACAATTAGAGTTGTCTGTACAAGATTGTCTCACTATAAATTAATTAAAAAAAAAAACAGAACCTCACACTTGTCTCAACATAAACAAAACAGACGTGACCAATTCTGTGAACTAGATACGTTTAGGGCACATGCATCGAGTAATTGCATCTCGTATTACTCGGTGCATTCCCATATGAACCTTTCATGGGTATATTGCTACAACTATTTCCCACAAGTATTTTTTATGTCTGCATCTTACATGCGACTCGAATAACTGTTAAATAAAACCTATCGTTAACCACAAGGGTGGTGCCTGATTGGTTTGAGCTTGACTTCAAAGGTCAAAAGTACCAGGAGGTCTCAGGTTCAAATCCAAGGAGGAATAAAAATCCCCTTGTGGCCACGGAGGTTCAAATGCGGTGACTTCGGGCTATCTGCAAAGCAGGTGGTCGCCCTGGGATTAGTCGGTTCGCATAACGGGTTGGATATCCAGGTTAATCAAAAAAAAAAAAAACTATCGTTGACGAACGTATGTATCAACTTGTGACATCTAAAAAACAATAAACAAAAATGTAACACAAAATGTAGCACTAGATTTTTATAAAATAAATTTAATGCAATACTGAACATATAAGCAAATGGTAATTGAAGCATGTCTGTTATCTTTTGCCCTGCAAAAAAAAATGCAAATTTAAATCAAAACAGAAGCAAATGCTATGTGAACCGAATCCATTTATTTGCAAACTACTGCATCATATTCTGCTCAACAGATTGTTGCCTGAGTCCTTCACGAGCATCTGGTTGAAACTCTTCCAGTCACCCATCGTTTTATCACCGGGTCTTACTCGTGACATGTATAAGTACCTTACGTTATCATAACATATTCATTTCATATATTACACATAATATTTAATAAAATAATACAGTTTAAAAACGTATCTATCAATCTTCGGTGTCTAAAAACAGTAAAACATAATATTATGTGATTAAGGGGCCGTCTACCAAATGCTTACATAGGTAAGCGCTTACCAAGTCATATTACCATACCAAATGAATATGACAAGGACCAGAAATCCTACCCGGTAAGAGCAAAAGCAAGGACCGAAAGTCTTACCCGGTAAGTGATGACGACGACTCTTATCATGGTTAGCGCTTACCGGATAAATTATTACATACAATGTTGTTTTGGTAGACTTAAATCTTACTCAGTAAGTAAACGATAATGTTGAATTTTACCAGTAAATGCTTACTGGGTAAGTGTTTAGGTAAACGACCCCTAAATCTCGTAAATGAAATAAATAGCTAATAACAACCCTATTTATTGTTGATGTTTTTTAAGTAATTTCTTAATATAATAATTAAGAAATTATTAGAGAATATGCAAAAATAGAAATACTTTCATAAAGCTTAAATTTGAAATAAAAAATTAAAAAGAAATTTAATTAAATTCATGAGGGAGATTTTGGATCCACGCAACTTTTGAAACAAAAAAGGACGGTGGGTCCACTGCAAACAAACACTTTGACGTGAGGTCGTGTACACCTTAGCATCCCCCACTTAAATAAATTATTAAAAAAACTATTTATTCGTAGAAAAATGTAATAAACAAAAAATAATAATTAATAATTAATTAAATATTTTGAATTTATGAAGTTATAATTTTCAACGGTTTAAATATTTTTATAAGTTGATTTTATATTTATAATAATTTTATGATATTCTAAAATTTATTATCGAATATTTTATTTCTATTTTAACAAATATAATAATCAGGTTTGTAGAATTATTTATTTATTTATTTATATTTAAATTAATTTATGCAACATTTAATTAAATTAAATTATTAATTTGCATAAAATGACAAAGGTGCATTAATTATGCATTAAACACACGTTAGTATCCTGAAACAGTATTAGTTTTTGATATTTAAATAAATATTAATTTAATGAGTAAAATGATTAATTTATAAGACGATTGACTTATATATGATAAGCGAGTCTACTTATCATTCTTGACCTATCATCTCGTACTACTCGTATTCTTCGCCACTATTTATATCGTGTGTCTTTGTTCTTCGATTCACATCTCTGTACTTTCTCTCTCTAGAAATCCCTAAAGGAGGTGGGAGAGAAATTAGTATCAGTAAAAGGGAATTCGTTTCTCTCTCTACAAACCTTCAGATCTGTCTCTGTAATCTTTCATCATCCAATTCGAAGGTACGAAAGCTCTAATCTTGCATAATTTCTGCATACACATAAACCTAGTGATTATGCCTGTGGGTTATTATCTACCTGTGCGTAATTATATGTGTAGATTATCCATACATGGATGTTGATGATTTCGTATGCGTATATAGTCTTTTTGTTTACGGAAATTTTAGGTTTTGTTGATGAAAAATTGGAGCTGTTCGTTAGGGTTTTGCTTGTTGAGTTATTGAGCTGAATTTTATGGAGATAGAGGTTGAACTATTGTTGTTCGATCCGTGAGGATTTTTGAGGGTTTTTGTTGTTTAATTGTATTTAAATGCTTACGTTTAACAATAATTTTATGCAGCCTCTGGGAAGAAAGGAAAGCGATGTCGTCCCTTAGCAGAGAGCTTGTGTTTTTAATCCTTCAGTTTCTAGACGAAGAGAAGTTTAAGGAGACTGTTCACAGGTAGGGTTTATGAATTTGACGATTTTCTTTTACATATTTACTGCTGAATTTAGATATACAATTTTTTTTAATACTTTGGTATTTACTGTTCCGAAAATTGGTTGTGTTGTTGTCTTTATGTGTTTATTGGGTTTGTTTTATTGTTGAGGTTGGAGCAAGAGTCGGGGTTTTTCTTCAACATCCGTTACTTTGAGGAAATGGTGACAAATGGCGATTGGGATGAGGTGGAAAAATATCTCTCTGGATTCACAAAGGTGGATGATAACAGATATTCAATGAAGATCTTCTTTGAGATACGAAAGCAGAAGTACCTAGAAGCTCTAGATAAGTATGTTACCGTGCAGAGTTTTATTACATTGAGTGCGTTCATACATGACCGCTTTGCCTTGGCGTTTATTATTGGGGTGGTTATGCTACACAACTAGAAATCCATTTAATGTCAGATGAAGCCGAAAGCTTTTTAATGCTTTGTTTCCTTATGTCTCTCTATTACGGTCTCTAATTCGTCTTCTAGTGATTTCCTTATTTAAACTTTTGGTTGGGATAAAATCATCTCCAGTCACAATGGAGATCAGATTGATGTGCTAAATTCTTTTTATCATTCAACTTGCAGGAAGGATCGTGCTAAAGCTGTTGAAATTCTAGTGAAGGACTTGAAGGTGTTTTCAGCTTTTAATGAAGATCTTTTTAAAGAAATAACACAACTTTTGACCCTGGAGAATTTCAGGTGTGGAAGGGTTATCGATGAGGAGTTTCTCTTTCCATATTAAAAGTGGTATAATTCATCTGAATTATGCTGTAAAACTTGGATGTTTTCTGATACAAATACATGTGTGCAGAGACAATGAGCAATTATCAAAATATGGAGACACCAAGTCTGCCAGAAGTATAATGCTGGGTGAGCTTAAGAAGCTGATTGAAGCAAATCCTCTGTTTCGTGATAAGCTAAACTTTCCAACTCTAAAAAACTCGAGATTGCGGACCCTTATCAATCAAAGGTTCGGATATTCTCTGTATTTGGGGCTGAGTTTTCTTGATCAAGTTTATTATTTCATTTTGACATTTCCTTTTAATTTGTAGTTTGAACTGGCAACATCAGCTGTGTAAAAACCCAAAGCCGAATCCCGACATAAAAACTCTGTTTGTTGATCATTCTTGTGGACAGTCACAGCCAAATGGTGCAAGGGCTCCATCCCCTGTAAATAACCCATTAATGGGTGCCGTACCGAAGCCTGCTGGCTTTCCACCTCTGGGGGCTCATGGTGTAAGTGGAAACAAGTTGCTTGGTCTTCACTGTTTGTGGTTTGAAATCTGCAATCGAGTGTTCTAATGTATATTGTGTTTCTTTTATCCTTCTCTTCGTGTATAAAGCCTTTTCAGCCTGCACCAGCAACTCTGCCAACATCTCTTGCTGGTTGGATGGCAAATCCTTCCCCTGTGCCTCATCCGTCGGCTTCTGCTGGCCCTCTTGGTTTCAATCCACCAAATAATGCTGGTACATAGTTTGTTAAGTAATACTAACTTCATGTGGAGTGGTTTACTTTATGATACTAATGCTGTTGCTTGTGCCCTTTCCCCCTTTTACATGCAGCTCTATTAAAGCGCCCTAGGACTCCCCCAACCAATAATCCTGCTGTAGACTATCAAACAGCTGACTCTGAACATGTACTGAAGAGAACGAGGACATTTGGCATATCTGATGAAGTATGACACACTCTGGCTATGCTTTCTCTAATTTTTGTGAACATGATGAAGACAGCTTCTTTCCACTTCCAGAATTATATTGCTTGACTACTTAAGCTGAATTTTTTGCATAGCCTCCTCATGTGTGTAAATTTGAGTCGTTTGACATCTTAAAGCTTAAACCCCTGGCTGATGAAAATAATATGATTAGGGACTGGCTTCATCCCATCAACCTAGCATTAAGTTCCTTTGCAGCATCAGTTTTTATCACATATTGAGTTATGTTTCATGATCTAGAAGTGTGGTTTCATTAATCTGGAAATGGATTAACGTTGAAGTCATATGGTAGTCTTACCTTCTTAAGGGGGATCAACTTATCCAATGTTGGAATTTAATTGATACTCAAGGCTGACATGCCTATGTATTTTTAGCAGGTCAATCATCTGCCTGTAAATATCTTGCCTGTTGGTTACAGCGGCCAGAGCCATGGTCAAAGCTCATATTCGTCTGATGATTTACCTAAAGCTATGGTGATGACCCTAAATCAGGGTTCATCAGTCAAGAGCATGGATTTCCATCCAGTACAGCAAATTCTGCTTCTCGGTTAGTTTTCATATGCTCTATAATTTAAGTTATGCTTTCTTGCTGGTTTCTGCTTTCAGGACTTCTCATTAGTTGCATATTGTCTCACCATCTTTCCCCTGCTTTGATTAATATCAGTTGGAACAAGTACCGGAGAAGTCATGATATGGGAACTGGGTAGCAGAGAGAAGCTTGCTCATAAGAATTTCAAGGTTTGGGATCTTGGTGTTTGCTCAATGCCTTTGCAGGTTTGAATTCTAGCTTTAATTAGATTTGTTGGTTGGAATGAGAAACAATTTTATCTCCATAACAATGGAGGGTATTTTTTAAACATACATTGCATACCATCTTGACTGTTGATACCCTTTTTTAAATCTTATATATTTTCTTTTGACTCTGCTGTGCACTTCTGTGTTGTGCTAGGCATCTTTGACCAGTGACTATACTGCATCAATCAACCGTGTAACTTGGAGCCCTGATGGAACCCTCTTTGGTATGTAGTTGGATATTTTTTCTTTCAATAAGATCTGTAGCAAATGTTCCTTAATGTGGTGAATGAGTTAAAGTTGGGATAACTGTTAGAGATTTACATCAGCATCTTGAACTTTCATACAGGCGTTGCATACTCAAAGCACATAGTGCAGATTTACTCTTACCATGGCGGTGATGATCTCCGAAACCATTTGGAGGTTTGTGTCCTCCCATTGTCTGTATCTTTTGCTGCTTTTTTCCTTTTCTTGGGTGGTGCCTGGTCTGATGCATATATTCCACATAAGCAGCATTCTTTACTTGGTTGTTATACAGATTGAGGCTCATGTTGGCAGTGTCAATGACCTTGCTTTCTCCTACCCAAACAAACAGCTTTGCGTTGTAACTTGTGGAGAAGACAGGTTAATAAAGGTTTGTCACTTGCTGCTCTTGTGTTGTTCAGGATTGTGATGTTTCGAACTCCCTGATGTATGCATTAATGTTTATGCAGGTCTGGGATGCGGTCACAGGGGCAAAACAGTATTCATTTGAGGGTCATGAAGCACCTGTATATTCCGTATGTCCACATTTCAAGGAAAACATTCAGGTATAATGTTTTCTGAAATTTAGAGACTTCCCTATGCTTTAAATGCTACAAAAAAGTAACTAGGAGTTTACAGGTGCTTGATTAATCTTGCAATTCACAGCCTGTAGCATAACAATATCGATAACTTGGAGATAAATTTCCTTTATACTCTTTTCTTTTCTCGTAAGTTGCAGTTAAATGCTTAATGCATCCACTACATTTGAAATGTGGCACCCTTGCTGTTCCATCTGATAAACAGTATTCAGTCCTATGCATTGAATAGCAATCGCTAATGTCTCTATTGATTTCTTCCTGTACCAGTTTATTTTCTCGACGGCAACTGATGGAAAAATAAAAGCATGGTTGTATGACAATATGGGTTCAAGAGTGGACTACGATGCACCAGGTCATTCATCGACCACTATGGCCTACAATGCAGATGGAACAAGGTTTGAAAAATTCATAAATGTGCTTCTATTGTATAGAATTTAGATTACACCCCTGGCTGCTTCTAATGCTAATGAGAACATCTCTGATATCTGCACACCTAATAGGTTATTCTCGTGTGGTACAAATAAAGAAGGAGAATCATACATTGTGGAATGGAATGAAAGTGAAGGAGCTGTCAAGCGCACATATAACGGGCTTGGGAAGCGATCTGTTGGTGTTGTGCAGTTTGATACTACCAAAAATCGTTTTCTTGCTGCTGGTGATGAGTTTTTGGTTAAATTCTGGGATATGGACAGTGTTAACTTATTGACAACCATTGATGCTGAGGGTGGTCTACCGGTACCCATCATATGCTTTCTTTTAGATATGATCTCACTGATATACATTTGTGACTTTGTGCTAAGCGGTTATGTTGGTTCATAAAATATCTGCAGGCTTCTCCTTGCATACGGTTTAACAAGGAAGGAATTCTGTTGGCTGTCTCAACAAATGATAATGGTATCAAAATTCTAGCTAATCCTGATGGGATTAGGCTACTAAGAACCATGGAGAATCGTTCATTTGATCCCTCCAGAGTTGCATCTGCATCTGTTGTGAAGGTAAATGGATTTTTGGCATTGGGATCTCTTCTGTGGTTCATAGTCCCTCCATCACAAAATAAATATCCACATTGAAAAAGGCACACAGTCTAAGAAATTTGTAATTATTACACTTTTATGGCAATTTTATCGTCTATAATAAGGGAGTAATGAATATCTCCATCTCATAATTAAGGTAGAATTCGAAAGTAGACACTTACTTTTGAAAGGGGACCCTAATTTTGGGACAATTGAAAATAGAAATATGGACATTTGTTTTGGGATTAAGGGAGTAATTATGTTCTCGGGCCCTATCTTGGATAGGTCTATGTTATCTTACTTATCCGAATGCTCTAGCATGCACAGACTTCTACGATGAATACATTTGGTGCTGCTAATGCATCTGCTGGACCAAGCATCATGGATAGAGTTGCACCAATGCCTTCAATGGTAGTGATGGTGAGATTTTCTGTTTGTGGAATTATGATGATAATGTTCCTTCCCTTTGAATGTCTGTCCATATGTTGTCATCCACGGATGACTGATGTTGAAGTTTATGTGGTTCTGATAATGTGCTCATCTTACACAATGATAACCGTACATATTTTGAAAACCTGAGAACCAATTATTCATGCTTTATTCATGATGAATGAAGCGGTAGATATACATGATGAAAGTTATTCATGATGAAAATACATGGTATTCATGATAAAAATACACGATAATAACGATGAAAATGCATGATATCATGAATCATGATATCTTGGATTATGAAAATGAATGATTTCTTGATGAATGATATTCATGATTATTCATCATGAATAATACATAAAATAGGTCGTAAGTTGGTTCTCAACATATTTATGGTTCTCATTTGAACTTTCCCCTTGATATTGATATGTCCATATTAGTAATCACGGCGTTTAACTTTTTTACATGTGGTGTACTTGCAGAATGGTGATAATCGAAGTTTGGTTGATGTGAAGCCTAGAATCGGAGATGAGTCCATGGACAAATCTAGAATATGGAAACTGACAGAAATCACAGAACCGGCACAGTGCCGCTCCTCAAGGCTTCCAGATAATACATCTTCAGCAATGCGGGTATTTCATCATCTAGCATGATTGCATCTCTGGCATGGTCTATGTTTCTTTCAAAGACACGTATCTTGCATGTTTGCCTCAATCATCATCATTTTTCTTTAGTTTGATTTATGTCGTTTATAACTATTATCACATAAATATGTTCAAATAGGGTGTAGGGGCAATTCGGTCATTTTAACAGTTTTGTCCTGTCCTGTCCAACTTACCAAATACTATATTGTCTAGTTCAGTCCTGTCTGTTACCAAACGCTACCTAAGTGCCATTTAACCGTCGTGTTACACCCTATTCTTTATCAAACTCAAGCGACTTCCTCCATATCCCCATTACAGGTTTCAAGGTTGATTTACACAAATTCGGGACTTGCCATATTGGCTCTAGCAGCCAATGCTGTCCATAAACTATGGAAATGGCAGCGAAATGATCGGAATTCAACTGGGAAGGTATTTTTTCTTTGTTCCTAATCCCACTATAAGATGTTAACCTAAATTTGCCGCTTACTCTTTCCTTCCTCTTTAGGCTACTGCCAATGTCGCCCCTCAGTTATGGCAACCAACAAGTGGTATCTTGATGACCAATGTTATCAGTGATACAAACCCTGAAGAAGCTGTTCCGTGCTTTGCACTGTCGAAGAATGACTCCTATGTTATGTCTGCTTCAGGCGGGAAGATCTCTCTGTTCAATATGATGACATTTAAGGTAACAAAGTTTTTTTTTTATGTATTTTATATCTACTTCCATCTTGTTTTTCATGTGGGTTATGGATCTAGGGGAAAGTTTGAATGTGAAATATAAATGTTTTATTATTCATGATGAATCACTCTATATATTCAGGAGTATATTCATTATGAATAATTTTCATGATGAATATCTATCACGACATTCATCATGAATAGTTGGTTCCCAAAATATATACGGTTCTTATCTGAACATGCCCCTATGGATCTATGTTCAGATATAGCAAACAATTTATGGAGACGTTTACTGCAGATATAGCAAACAATGTATTGAGATTTTTACTGCTATTGTAGCTCAAACTTATTACTGTTTTTTTACCAAAGATTTACTTATTACTGTCTTCTATTTGCAGACTATGACTACATTCATGCCGCCTCCACCTGCCGCCACCTTTCTGGCATTCCATCCACAAGACAATAACATTATAGCCATAGGCATGGAGGACTCTTCTATCCAAATATACAATGTCCGCATCGACGAGGTTGTTCCTAGTTCGTATTTAAACCTAAATCAAACCTCAAATCTACTAAATAACGCACTAACTATTAGTTATTCTTGTGAACAGGTCAAAACCAAGCTTAAAGGCCATAATAAACGGATAACAGGCCTGGCCTTCTCTAACGTGCTTAATGTGCTAGTATCTTCTGGTGCTGATTCTCAGGTGAGAAAAAAACGGACGGTCTTTTGGCGCTTGCCTCCTTAAACTCTTAATTAATTTAAAACTTCACAAAAAATATGAATTATTTTTCCTAAGATTCAGAGATTTATAGTAATAGACGTCTCTCTGCAGGTGTGTGTTTGGAGCACAGAGGGATGGGAGAAACAAACGAGTAAACATTTGCAAATTCCGCCTGGACGTGTTGCGGCTCCCATAGTGGATACCCGCGTACAATTCCACAATGATCAGACACATTTGCTAGCAGTCCACGAAACTCAGATAGCCATCTATGAAGCACCAAAACTCGAACGCCTTAAACAGGTTAGTTTCATTTGTATACCATTCATCTTTTAACTACAAAAATTCAACCAAAAGCTGAACAGTTACATGAAACAACAGTCCTGAATGTTTCATATATGATTAATTGGGTTTGTTAATATGATTATGCGTCTAGTGATGATCTCTTGACACATTCATGATTGATTAAAAACAGTGGGTGCCTCCAGAGACAAGTGGTTTGATCACACATGCTACTTACTCGTGCGACAGCCAATCAATTTACGTAAGCTTTGAGGATGGAAGTGTTGGTATTCTTACTGCATCAACGCTCAGATTGCGATGTCGAATCAGTTCCACCGCCTACCTGCCTTCCAATCCAAAGTGAGCATATTCTTCAGGGTGGTGCTTATGTCTTAAAATGTGGGTGATTATTGATGTTTGTATGTTTGCAGTTCAAGGGTGTATCCACTTGTGATTGCTGCACATCCAAGTGAAGCCAATCAATTTGCATTAGGACTGACCGATGGTGGGGTGATCGTGTTGGAGCCACAAGAGTCAGAAGGGAAATGGGGGACCTCACCTCCCGTTGAAAATGGCGGTGGGCCCAGCAGTATGACGACAAGTACAACGGCCGACCAACCACAGAGGTAACGAAATGAAACCAACCCAACCCAACCCAACCCAACCCAATCAGGGGAGAAAAGAGTAGGAGGGTAGTTTAGGCAGTCTGGATGGAAGAATGTAGTAAGAGAGTGTTTTATAGAATGAGAATGAGTTGGTATAGATGATGATGTAAAGCAAAAATCTGTTTAAAAATATGTTGTCAAGAAGGTTGTGTTAAGTATACAAAAAGGTCTTAATTACTTGTTCTAATCAGATGTCTGTTTACTATTGTTTCATCCATCATCATTAACCTTTTTCTATCAAATTAATTCATTTTTTTTTATATTTTTTGATTAAGGGTAGAATGAGAAAGTAGACAATTATTTTCTTAGAAGTATTAGGGGTTGTTTGACAGTTGTTGAACGGTTTGATACAGAATGATTAAGTGGTCAGAATGATTAAGAGGCTTTCATGATATAGTACAAAATGAAATATAATTGTTTGGCAATTTAAAATTTTCAATAAAACATCAAATAAGGAATACATTTCTTTTTAAATTCCAACACTTGATTACCTATAACGGCGATCTAGAATCTAGAATCTAAAATCAATCAACAATGATCCAAATTTTAGAGAGTCTAGATTAAGGACAGTGTTACTAAAACCCATTAACTGTCGTTATCTCCAAGGTACGGAAGACGTTTCCAATTAGCTAGTTCTATCTCGTGCCTCTAATTATCGCTTAACTCATCACAGTATCGTCAGTACCATTTTCCATAAAGGACCTGATGCACATTCCAACAAAAAAAAAGCGGTTAGGCTTAACACCCAGTGAGTTCAAGTAGTTTAATCATAATTATAAATGAAAAACAAATGAAATACTGCTTATTTAAATTATAATTTCTCAACAAAACGACTTTACCATAAAAACAATATTTTCTAAAACCGACAATTCTCGTGATTAAATTCAGTAATCCAACACCCATTTTAACATATGACCAAACCCAATAATAGCACAAATAATGAAATAAGGTTTAAATTCCAAATATTGAAAACATAGATAAACTTTTTATCATCCAAAACACTAAAACATGGATAAGTTCCAATATATCAAAACCATAAGTTATGGATACACTGTATATCCAAAACAACATTGAAAACATGGATAATACAGTATCCAAAAAATAACACATTTTGGTGATGGGGGAAACCTGTATCCATTGAATCTAGCAAAACACAAAGTAAGCCATATATCTATGTCAATGAGTTCAACTACAGATCATACGGTCATCAAGTTCAACCACCTACGGTTTATAGTTTGAGTCCTCCGTTGATCCTATATATACTCGTTCACTAAAAATTATAGCCACTATGGTCTCACGGTCATCAAGTTCAACCACCCACAATTTATAGCTTAAGTCATCTACTACAGATCATACGATCATCAAACTCAACCACCCATGGTTTGTAGCTTGAATCCTTCGCTGATCCATGATATTTCTAGCTACAATACAAAGATATCTATCCCACGTTTAAACCAACATACTGACTCATACGCCTATGGATCCATTATATCATAGTTTAAATTACATGATTCAAATCGAATGATTAACGCATTCAAAACACGTAATTTCTAAATAAATATGTCATAACTGCATATCACTCCCAAAATCACACATACAACAATTTAAATCAAACAAACGTCCCCAAAAATCATTTGAGTTAAAAATCAAACCAATAAATTATGAATACCCATCGTGAATGCAATTTATACACCAAAAAGTTCGAATACCATCATTACTAACTAAAAAATTGGGCAAAATCGTAAAACAAGTATTTTTGCTCAAATCCAAGGCAATGGGCTCTTCAACTTGTTTGACTAATAAAAAACGAGTCGTTATAAACCTCAAAATGCATTTAAAGAGTTTAATAAATCTCATGACTTAAAATACCATAAAATTCAACAAAAACTAAATCACGCTTATTATTTTAGTGATTTATAAAAGCAATCTAACAAAAATAGCAATAACATCAAATAATCTCCGTATAAGGAATAAATCATCAAAATTTATTATCAAAGTGTCCAAAAAACTCAAATATATGTACTTCTCAAGATTTTATAAAACTAAATGTGTAAAAGATGTAATTTCGTCAAATAATCAACACATTTGATAAAAATCAAGGACATTTTAAGACTTCAAAATATACATTTTTGTCATATACAAAGTTTTCAGAAAGCAGCTTGAAACTCAACTTGCTAGGTTAAGTTAAATCTAGGTTCTAAACTCAAACCTTTAGCTTCTAAAGGTGGAGACTTGAGATTCATAGAGTATTCTTAAAAGCGTTGATTCATAACATCAGGTCAAGAAATTGAGATATAGAACTTACCTTTCAACTCCTAAAAACCCCAAATCACCAAGAAACTTTAATTCTCTTTAGCCTACCCTTGAAAAGCTTCAAAATACGAGTCCATTTGCAAGAATAGCCAAAATTGGATAAGAGATTAGAAACTTATGACCAAATAAAGAAAACCCTGAAAAAACGCACTTTTAACCATCAGGTGGTCCATTACCCTTGCTCGCGACCCTAGGGTGGCATGGCAGGGTCACCCGTGTTGGCCGATCTCCAAATAGAAGCTTACGCAACTTTGGTCGTGACCCAAGTCCCACAGACCATTTCCTGCACGTTTTCTTGGTCGTTTTTCCTGTTGTTCTTCGACCGTTTTTAGAAAATTAAAGGTGTTACATGTAAGGGGCCTTTTACTAAATGCTTACCGTGTAAGCGCTTTTCGGCAATAGTTACCACTCTCATTTATCTTATTGAGCAACATTCTCGGCCATCAAAATGGAATGTTAGCAAGGGCCTCTTACCTGATAAGCGTTAACCGAAAGTCTGATCTCCCTCTCTTATAAGGCAAGATTTTCTGTTTTTACCATATCTCTTATCAGATAAGGTTCTCACTCCTTATACTATTTATTTATCCAATAAAATAAATGACATTCAGTAAAGTAAACGCCTCAAAGTATTTTGTATAACATTATTCACTTTGTTATCAATCATCATTAATGCAAATATAAACATACCTCTACTTGGCTTCCCAACTATCCGGACACCAAGTTTATCTATAGTACCTTATAAACCAGATTTATCAAAAGTCTTAAAAAATAATTTTTAATGCACAAGGTACTATACATTTATGCACAAAGTCTTAAAAGTCTTAAAAACAACTCATAAAATCTCTTAATCTACAATTAAAATAACATATAGTGCAAGTTACCAATGCACATTATTACCTTTTCTTTTCATGTTTCTAAGATACTTTTGACACATTTCACTTATGTCTTAACTCTCTCATACCTCTATTTCTTCTCTCCATTCCCCACTGTGAAGATATTCACCATGAATTATGAAAAGTTCTCTCATTCATCTCTCATTCAATTGCTCTAGAAATCTCGGTCTCGGTCTCGATCTCTTGATTCTTTGCTCTTGGTGTAAATCGAACACATTTGTGGAGTCGTTTAAATATGCTGGATTTTAAATATATTGGATTTTAAACTGTCATACAATTTTTTTCATCGGTAGACTGTAATTGGAATCATAACTCTTATTTATTCAAATTGTATTAATATGTAAAGATCAAGTGTAACTTATATCATCGTTAAATCTTCTCTAATAAAACAAGTGAAACTTCAAAATCGTTAAAGTTTACGGCTCTCGCCACATTGCACGGGTATACAACTAGTAAAACGTGATGTAAAAATCGGTGGAGATAATCATCTAAAATATATTATACTATTTATTACACTAAAAAAATATTAAGAAAACAAGTCTAAAATACAATATATATATATATATATATATATATATATATATGTATTCAAGTAGAATTAACGTATTTTCTTGTAAACAATCAATTACGGCAATTTGAAGTACGAAATAAACTTATTTATCCTTAATTTGTCTTATATCAAACAAGATATGGTTGGAATCGATCAGTATCATTTGATCTTTATCAATGACACTTCTCTCACAACTTCAATAGGTGTATTAAGATCATGTTAATCATGGATACACCTATTTATATAAAATAGTACATGTACTCATATGTCAAGTAACACCTCGTTTATCCTGACACAATTGCAAAAAATGATTGGGGAACTTCAGATACACATTTATCAACAAAATATAAAACATAAAAAAATTAACCAAAAACTATAATAAACAAGGGGCATATATATATAGAGAGAGAGGGGGGTAGTTTCATCCAAAAATGGTACCAATTTAAGAAAATAAAAAAAAATGATCAAATTACATATATCAACAACCAAAAAAGTGTGTGAGCGACCCTATGGCCGTGTAGGAAGGTCGCATCGCAAGCTCGCGTGAATCACATGTGATTTTATACGTGATGTTAGTGTAAAATCACATGTGATTTGACCATTCTTTTATTTTCTTAAATATGTATCATTTTCATATGAACCCGACTATATATATATATATATATATATTATACTATTATATATAAAAAAAACTTTATAATATATAATATAAAAAATTTAAATTCATAACTCCAGTACAACAAACCCTAATCCAACGAATACTTTATTCATATTAATGACAAGAGAGTCAGAGTTTGTTATAACTAAACTTCCATTTTAATTTTCTGTTTGATTGTAGTTCATCTGGGTACAAGTAGAAACTCCATTCTTGTAGAAAGATATGAAAATAATGAAACCATTATCTCTTAGCCCAGATTCAAGTCACAAACACAAAATAGATCAAGATTCAAGAACGCTACAATAATCCAAGTAAACAAAGTGATTACAATGTGTTCTTGATTCAACATGTCTCTCTTAAAGATTACAGATTACAAATCTCATAAAACTTCAGTATTTTACGATCTTTCTCAGACTTTGACAAATTTGAACTTTCATAGCTATAAACTAGTCTACAAAGCATATAAAGGCTACATTACAAAGCAACATAAAACAACTTTAGCACAAGGACTTGAATACAACAATTGCATCATGTGAATAACGAGAATGTGGTGAACAGTAAGGTAGTTAGGTACAGCAACAACGAGCACGAGTGCGGTGATGTCGAACAATGTGACGTTAATGGTGGATGTCGAAGAACTAGGTTTGGTAGGTTGCGGAAGAGGAAGACGACGCCTCATGGTTCTGGAGGGCTAAACAAACTTTTCTTACACTTTACTCGGTAAGCGTTTACCAACTAAATTCAATACTATCACTTATCTTACCAGATAAGATTTTAGTCCATTAAAATAACATCGGATGCAAAAATTTAATGGTAAGTGCTAACCGAGCAAGAGCCGTTGCCCCCACTTGCCGGATAAGATTCTCGGTCATTGACTTCGCTCTTAACGGGCAATATTCTTGATTTTTACCAATTTGTTAAAGTAAAATGATTTGATAAGCGCTTACCAAGATAAGCTCTTGATAAATGGATCCAGATTTAGATATCAGTCTGCCACCTCCGGCGACGGCCGACGGTACGGCATTGCCACCAACCAAAAAGTGTTGTGAAAAGCGGTTGCAAGGTGTCAAAGCGTGTGAATTTAGGAGAACATATTTTTTCCAACGAACACAAAGTTTTTTGCTTTCAAGAGGCGCAATAGAAAGTTGTATAGTACAAGCACGTGAAGAAATTCTTTTTTTTTTTTTAAATCGTGATTGTTTATTTTTGGTTGATTAAACAGATAACAAGTTGAAATAAAATGCATATATATATATATATATATAGGGTTGGATTCACGTGAGACCAATGGTTTTTCGTGAGACCCGTGAGACCAATTTATGTTCATTGATCAACTTTATAAACTAATGATCTAATGGTCTAAAATTGCACGGTGACAATTTTGTAATTATTGAAAAGTCTCGTGACGTTTATGAATGTTCAGATTTGACGATTATAGATCTAATCCAAAGGTTGAAAATTGATCTTACGGGTCTCACGAAAAACCATTGGTCTCACATAATCCCAAGTATATATATATATATATATATATATATATATAGGGGGAATATCAAATGTTAACCAACAATTTTGTGTTAACTTTGAAAAACATGACAACCAATCAAATTCCATTCTTCTTGTAAATTTATGTCAAGTTCACATTCTAATTACAAAGGTATTTCAGTGAACTGATTTGATAGTAACTCCCAAAATATTAATGGGGAGTTACAAAACATCAAATCCCAAAAAATATGCATTTATAATATTAATATTTTTATTTTTTTTAATCTTGATCTTTCATTTTTATTGTTTTATCAGTTTTTAATTCGCATAGAAAACACGGTAGTAATTTTTTTTGGTATCAATCAAGCTAATATGAATAAACACAATGGAATATAAATCGACAACAATGAGAAGATTAAAATGGTTTATGATGATAATCGGAGTTCGAGGTCGGAAATTGAAGAAATTAACCAAAACGAATGTCTTGGTAATAGATTTTTATTTTTTTAGATTCGTTTTAACCGAAATTATGTTCATTACGATGTGTTGTGTTTTTTGTAATTCATCTTGTATTGATAGCTTTTTTTTAATTACTAAAATACGTACCTAAATCACATGTTCAAATGGAAGTACATGTACGACCCATTTTCATATTGTCATATTACCGACTTTCATGAATCATGAACCATTGTGTTCATGTTACGTCTATTATATGAACACAAGTGTTATTTTTTAAGCTTGATACCAAATCTTTATATTTGTGTAAGTGTTTGCACCCGGTGTTCATAGCGTTGGGGTTATGTGTTTATATATTTTATACGAAATGAACAAGGGGTGAACACGATATGAACAAGGGGTGAACAACCATATAAGATCAGAAACATATATGAACAAAGAGTGAACCTTAAACGGTGTGGATGCAATGCATGTATAAAACTCCAATTGACAAAGGATCGCTCCTGAATGTGTTTATAATGAAGGAACTATTGTTCACAAGCTGTTCWTATCGTGTTCATACCTGTTTTTTTATTTATTTTCTTTCGTATAACAGTTTTTCTTATTATGTTTATATTGTGTTCATAAATTTTTGTTCGCATTTGACACAATGGTTCATATATATATATATATATATATATATATATATATATATATATATA
>NC_037535.1:4103543-4126250 GCF_001531365.2 Cynara cardunculus var. scolymus
TTTAAAATAAGATGTTTATCCGTAGTTAGTTACACGAATTCAAACATATAGTTTTAATAAGTTGTACTTATTAATAATTTACTTGTAATATTAAATTTTAAGTAATATGCATCAATAAACAATATTTCATGTATAAAAAAATAATTTTTAAGAGTTTTTGTCAAATGCTTTATAATATTATAGATAATTTTCTTATAAAGATAATAATTAATTAGTTTGTTAAAACTTGATAATTATTCTAATTATACTTTAAAATGAGATGTTTATCATGTATTTGACTATATTTATCCACAGTTAGTTACACGAATTCAAACATGAAGTTTTAATAAGTTGTACTTATAAATAATTTGCTTGTAATCTTGGATTTTAAGTAATATGCATCAATAAACAGTACTTCATGTATAAAAATGATTTTTAAGAGTTTTTGTCAAATGCTTTATAATATAATGTATATATGTATATATATATAAAATACATCACAAACAAAGAACAATTAATAATTCTTTTACAAAATTTTAATACGTTTTTATTATTCATCAAATTAAAAAAGTTCTTTTAATTACATAACAAATGGTACATTTTCTTAATTATATGAACAAATATGCAACACATTTTTAAAATAAAACTTTAAAAAAAGAAATTAATTTATTTTTTTAAACAAAATCGAAACACTCATATTTTCTGGTTTTTGCATGTTCCCTTTCAAATATTAAAATATCAAGGAAAAAAAAGAAATTAGAAACCACTCAAATTTTAGTAATAGAAAATAACGGTTTGGATTTGAAAAAGTCAAATACGCAGGGGGGTATTAAGAAATTCAAGAATAGTTTAGGGGGTGAACTGCAATAATTTAAGATGGTTAAGAAAAGGAACACTTGTCACCGCCACTTATGCATAAAGTTGCCATACATACGCCATTTTTGGTTTTGTAAAGCGTTCACTTTTCTCCTAGATCGGAGCTTCTTCTTCCTCCATTGTTAATCGAGCATCAAATTCTCTCAGAATAATCGGTATGTTTATCATCCATCTCTCTCTCTCTCAATGCTTCAGTGTTTCTGTATCTGTTTGATCGTTTTAGATCGCAATTTGCGAATCATTGTGGAAGTGATCATACCTGTAGCTCCAATCAAAATGTAGGGTCGTAATCCGGAACCTAAATCACAGTTTCGACGTTGAATTTCTGTGAGACGGCATGTAATTTAGGCTTTCTTAATTGTTTCGTGTGTATGTGTGTGTTTTTTTTGGTTGATACATACGAGTTACGATGCCGTTAATCGATATTCCGTTATCTATGTAAACGTAATCCATGTGTTTCAATATTCTCCATCCCAAAATGAAGAGATGCATATGGACTTTGTGATCAACTGGAATCTGGACTTCAATTTGTTTACAGGACCTTCAATAGAATTTTGGTGACTGTGTTACACTCTAGATGCTATAAATCGAGTCATTTAGTCGTGAGTTATGTCAATCATATAGACCGATGATTCAATTAGGTTTTGGGAGCAAAAGTTAGAATTGGATCAATTTACCTGTATCTGAAAACCTAGCAACATTATACTAATTTATAACCCCAAGGTTATGGAAAATGAAATGCAACGAACACACACTTTTCACCCCAACTCTCACACAGGGAACGCGTATTAGTTTCGTCTTAACTAGCTGTGCGTGATACAGCGTGATTTACATTTTATGGTTTTATCCGATGGTGAAGGAATATTTCGATTTTTGAATGAAGGAGAGATTGGGATATGGAGGTTTTATAATGTTACAATAAGTTGTACCTAAGCAGTATTAGCTCGCATCCTTGAATTATAGAAGGGATATGTATTAATTAACGATACGATGATGTTTGTGCAGATTTGAGGTTT
Organism: Cynara cardunculus var. scolymus; assembly: GCF_001531365.2. Taxonomy (NCBI): domain Eukaryota; kingdom Viridiplantae; phylum Streptophyta; class Magnoliopsida; order Asterales; family Asteraceae; genus Cynara; species Cynara cardunculus. Next base: position 4,105,415 of record NC_037535.1, read on the forward strand.
AGAGATCAGAAGGACAAGCAGGTAACAGGTGGTTTGTTTCGATGTCTTCAAGCACTATTAGGAAAGCGATTGGGGTGGTTAAAGACCAAACTAGTATTAGTATAGCCAAAGTGGCAGGCAATGTAGCACCTGATCTTGAGGTGCTCATTGTAAAAGCAACAGGCCATGATATTGAGCCTGCTGAAGATAAGTATATAAGGGAGATCCTTCACCTTATATCTCAATCTAGAGGATATGTGAGTGCATGTGTTTACAATATTTCAAAGCGATTGAGCAAAACCCATGATTGGGTTGTTGCATTAAAGGCCTTAATGCTTGTACACAGATTGTTAGTTGATGGGGATCCGGTGTTTGGTCAAGAGATGATGTGTGCCAGCCGAAAAGGGACCAGGGTTTTGAATATGTCAGATTTCCGTGTTGAGGCTCTTTCCAATTACTGGGATCATTCAGGGTTTGTGAAAAATTACGCCATGTATCTTGACCAGAAGCTTGAATTCATAGCATTCGAACGAAAACTAAGTGCTGTTAATGACAGGTATGGGGACTTTAGAGAGGAACCCGGTTACGGAATTAGTCATAAGTCAAAATCTTATGGTGATTTATACGAATCAATAGTACGAGGGGATAGAAAAGACATAAAAGTGGCAACTCCAGTTAGGGAGATGAAGCCGGATAGGGTTTTGGAAAGATTGAATAAGCTGCTTCGGCTTATTGATCGTGTCTTATGTTGTAGACCTGCCGGAAGTGCAAAAAGTAGCAGAATGGTGCTTGTTGCACTGTACCTTGTTTTGAATGAAAGTTTTCGTATTTATGCTGATATATGTGAGGCACTGGGAGTTTTGCTTGATAGGTTTCCAGAAATGGAGTATGCTAACAGTGTCAAGACTTTCGATGAATACGTTAATGCAGCTAAAACGATCGATGAGCTTGTGGATTTTTACTCATGGTCAAAGGAGTTGGGAGTCGCTAGAGCCGCAGAGTTCCCAGAGGTGCAAAAGATTACTGATAAGGTTTTGGGAACACTAGAGAGATTTCTAAGAGAAAAGAAAAATAAGCTCAAGAAAAACAAGGAAGAAGGTTCATCACCGAATATGAATGGCAACACACCACCATCTGGGGGCCAAGCAATTGGAGACCTATTGAATTTGAAGGATGATACGGTGCCAGCTGATGATCATCGGAATACATTGGCGCTTGTCTTGTTATCTGGACCACCGAGTGCAGAGGGTAAAGGGTCATGGGAGGTTTTTTCGAACGGAGAGAATGAAAAGACGTCTGCATGGCAGACACCGGTGGCCGAGAGTGGAAAAGCCGATTGGGAACTGGCGTTGGTGGAATCCGCTAGTAACCTACCGAAACAGAAGGCTAACATTGCGGGTGGCCTTGATCCTGTAATGCTGAATGGCATATATGAGCAAGGGGGAGTGAGTTATAATCAGGTCGGTGAAGGAAGTACCAGTAGCATGGTGACATATGGATTGGGGAGAAGTGCAACACCTGTGTTAGCATTGCCTGCACCTAACGAAACCGTACAGCCAGTGGACCCACAAGATCCTTTTGCAGCATCGCTCATGGTCCCACCTCCGCCATACGTGCAGCTTGCTGACCTGGAGAAGAAACAGAGTTTTCTTGCACAGGGACAACAAGCATGGCAACAATATGGAAATGGAAGCAATACTACGATGGGAAAGATCAATGCTGGTGTTGCTACTTACAATGGCATGGGACAACAAGCAGGGTACAACTATGCACATTATTGATCAATTTTTCTTCATATTATGTTTTGATGCTCGATTCTACAGAGGAATTTTCTAAAAAAAACTATTTTTCAACTCGTTTTACATCTTTGAGTTGTGTAAAAAGATATTTGATTCCCTAAATAAAATTTAAGCGGCATCATTTTGGCCGGTTTCTAACATAAACATAGCATTATGATTTATTAGAGTTTTTGGTCATTGTTTTTTTAAGATCCCATCAGTTCTATTATGTTTGATTCAATAGGAAAGTTACCTCAATCTGTAGGATAGCAAGACCATAAAAAGAAAATCTATTAGATATATCAAGAATGGTACAATAAACTATCACATAAGTTGAAGCTTTAAAAAGACCATTTAAATCTACTTTTCATCATTTTCTTTCAGAAATTTGGTATTCAGTTTTGACCTGTCAATATTGAGGCTGCAACGCTCTTCAGCGATTCATAAGCTTCTTGCAGATCAGATTCTGTGTGAGCAGCTGAAACAAACAATCTGATCCCAACAGGCAGATTGCATTTGTCAAGAGTCGATCTTTTAGAAGGTGCCACGAAAACCGAATGTTCTTTCAGTACCTGCAATACCTTCAGCTTCTGAGTTAACTAAAACACATCATAATATCATATAACAAGTAATATTTCATGTTGCAACTTCCATCAGCAGCTTCCTTTTATCACATGGGTTGTACAGTACAACTAATCTGCATCCTGGCAAGACTTTTATACTATCAATCAGTAAATTTAGACTTACACGATCAGCAATATCTTGAAGCAACTGAAGATCATTCTTCAAGGATCCTGTGGATTTCTTTAGTATAAGGAACACAATAGGTGACAGTATATCGCTTGCAATTTCAAGGCCCTGTATTCCCAACAATCCTGCAAAATATAAAAACATTAGATAAGAACCAAAGTCATATTGTATTATAAGTTATAGTGAACAATGTAAAACCAGACGGCTCTGAATCATCAAATCTGGTTCGAAGATAGAGTAATAAATCATAGCAATGGAGACACAAACCTGTACATAATGTTTTGACATTATCCCTTAACTTTGTTAAAAGTTGAGGGTTTTCCTCTATGACATCAATGGCGGTAATTGCAGCACTTGCCAAGTATGGTGGCAGAGATGCTGAGAAGACATAACCAGAGCTGCTGAGGCGCTACATCAACATAAAAGACAGTTGATGAGTTTTAGAACCATGAACCCTGAAAAAGTAAGCTGTACTCCCTTTGACCCACAAAAACTAGAATATCTTTCTGGAAAGATTTCAGATCATCATCGTTTACAAATAAATGCCGTTGAATCGTTCATCAGGGTGATTCCGTTATTGGGATTTTAAATATTTGGCATATAAACAAATACTTTCCGTAAATTAATGGATAAGGACTTGTTAGGGTTCTTTGGTGAATGAGCTTTCAATTAGGAACATGACCTTCTATATATTTTCTTTTAACTCAATGACCTTCAACTGACCTGTCCGTGGTGTTAGAAATGAACAGCCCGCCTCTGATGTAAATCAGCCTGCCTCGAAAAAACTTAGAAATATACTGGAGGGTCATTTTTGAAAAACGAGCTTCTGAAGATGATCATTGAGCTAAATAGCCCTTTTATAGAACAGCAAAAATTTGCTATTTATAGTATTGCCAATCTTAGAGTTGAATGCAGTTTATTTGTCTATTAACAGTCAAATGTCTACTTTTAGTAGTTCTGGATCAGATATGCTTACTTGGTGATCGACAACTCTATTACTTCCAGTGCAAAATCCACCTTCTGAGGCCAATGCATGTCCCATAGCAGCAGTTACTATATCTACCTTATCGATCTATAACAGTCACATAAGCATCAAAGCATATAACAAAATATTGAGCATCGAAAAGGACTTGAAGAGAGAGAGATGAAACATACAGGAACGTTGTAGTGTTCAGTTAGACCTCTACCAGATTTGCCAAGAACACCAAAAGAGTTGCTTTCATCTAAAAGAACACGAAACCGGTACTTCTCCTTCAGTCTGATTATCTCATCCAGTGGAGCAATTTGACCAGAATTCTGAACATTTCAGCAAAACTTATGTTAAACATCAAATTAATTCTCTCCCTCAAATAAAAAGAAAAGCAAAAATAAGAAAATAGTTGCATGCTCCTTGGTGCCTAAAATAAATGATCAAACATAAAAGTAAGAAACTATTTTAGGTTTTTAATGTTGGGGTTGCCGGTATTTGCGTATTTAGTTTTCTTATAATCTATCATTTTTACCCTTAGAAGAGGGGGTAAATGTCAATATATGAATTCCAATTCTCAATCAAATGAGAATAAAGCACACTTGATTAGAAATACCTGGTACACAGATTCAACCACGATGTAGCGTCTCAACTTCTTAGCTCGCTTGTTGTCTTGAGTGACTTTTTCTAGGGTACTTCGCAGAGACTCCATGTTGTTGTGCTTAAAGTATACAATCGTACTTCTTGACAGATATAATCCATTCTGTATGCCCCAGTGAACACCTTCATCTCTGAAACAGACAAGTTATTATAAATAAAGCTTTGGCATAGATATTTGTGATTTCCAAACTTTTGACATGAAATGACCTGTTTGACCCAAAAGTCAAAACTTATAACTAGTTTCAGAACAAAAGTAGTGCAATTGAGTAAACAGCAGTATGTCATATAGAGACTATATATTTATACTCACACAATAACAATATCTCCTTTCTTGCAAAATGCTGGAATTGCACTGAACATAGTCGAAAGTCCATACGAATAGAGTATGGAATCAGGAGTTCCCAGAAACCGTGCTATTCTGGCTTCACAGTCGAGGTGAACATCTAAATAGGCAAAAATAAAATCAAAAGAGTGTCAGTAGTGATTATCTAAATGTTCATTACCATTTAGCTATTTGCATCATAAGTAGCTATTTGTACCAATTGTTCCATAAAATCCACGAGGGCCACAAGAACCAACACCATATTTCTCCAGAGCAGAGATGCATGATTCCTGCAATACTGAATTTGCATAAATGAAACCACTATAGTAAAGCGACGAGCAAATAAAGTATGAGGGTGGTTTTTCTCACAAGTAACTTCTCATGTCCCATCAATCCTAGGTAATTCGCTGAAGCAAAATTCACCACGTCTATGCCATTAATTGTTGTATGTGGTCCTGCAGCACTGGATGTAATGCAACTGTTATGACCACATATGCATGATATATGAAAGAATGCAAATCTGAATCTTGCTGGTATAAACAAATTTCAGCATACTGAATGAGCTAGTCATGATTAGGCAATTTCCAAAAGATTTGTAGGGGGAAACACTATAAGAACATTCATACTTTGCCATCAACAAGCTTGGTATCTGAAATCGCGAGACTGGATAAAAGACAACTCCATCTGCTTAAATGAAAAGCAGTATATGGTCTTGAGTCTTGACAACGAAAGTAAAAGTATATAGCCTGTTTTAAAAAGGTGGAAGTAAATATTTTGGACTCTTGCAGCCAATGGAGAATGCCAGTAGAGAAAATCCATATCAGTATGTATGTATGTATGTATGTATGTATGTATGTATGTATGTAAGCATGTTGATCTATGCATATGCATGCATACCTCTCCAATACTGGAGCTTCCTTTTCCATCTCTTCCTTTATAGGTGGGATAAGAGACTCCGGTACCCATTCATCACATAGCTCGTCTATTTCCTACAAACATCAGACTAACACATTTATCAGATTTCTCCAACAAAATATAACTGCAAGTTAGATTAAGAAATCATCAAATGAGACATCAACTTAGAAAATGAACTTGAACCTTATTTGTTAAAGGGCGCTTAGGTGGCTTATAACTCTTTTGAGACAGTAAGAAGAGAATAACTACCAGGAGTAGACCTTCCACAAACAGATGACCTATGGTATAAAGAAAAGAAAAAGTCGATCTATGTATCAAAAGTATATCAGGATTGATTAATAAAGAACTCTGTTAAGATGTTCCATGATTTGAAAAGCCGTACCTCCAATGGGAACTCCAAACAAAACAGCTCGAGCAAAAGGGGCATCATATGCAAATGTCACCCAATCAGACGCATTTTTCATGTAATTCATGAAGGTTGTAGTAATGTTGTTTGACAACTCCATTTCGTATGTACTATAAGCAACCAGAAAGGGCTCAGAATGACAATCACAGAGTATACCTATCGGGATTCTTGATCTAAAAAATGTAAATAAGAGAATCAAAATGACAAGGGAAACCCGTAGAGCACGGAGGATCATGGGATATTGTATGAGCATGAAAATGATCATCATTTAAGACACAGAGTGATCAACTTTTTTAACCATTATAGTTCCTTGTTTGCCATAAACAAAGCATCATCTTGCATAAAAGCAAAATGATCACCAAAATTGCTTTTCCTTAAAGAGCACCAAAAGCTTCATGCTAGATATCTAAATGATAACAAGCATGTTCAACTATAAGGCAATACGGAACAGGTTCAGTTCTTCATAAGGAAAAACAGAACATAAAGGAGAAGCATAAACAAATACAGAATCCTCAAATTCAGTCACACACAACAACAATCACAAACCATATCGTCTAAAAAAGTTCATGAACTTACAACAGATAACAGAACTAATTAGTAATCGAAGTAGAACGACGAACATACAAATTATGCAATTACAGTTGGAATTTTTTTCAAAGTGGATTACTTGATTCAGGTGGAAATTTCTCAGTTGTTTAATTAAGATTGATACTAGTAACCATAATGACACTTCAAACATAGTAGAGAATTTTCTGAATTACCTGATCTGACTAAATGCGTGACGAATCGATCGAAGGATTATAGCAGATCTAGAAGCGCCTGTTTGTTTCTGATGCAGAATACAATACCTTATGTCTCTAAGAATCAATCACCGAATTCAGATTAAGAACCCTAATTTAGCGTGATCATAATTGGAAATGAAAATGAACAGAAAGGGGGAAGACAGAGGAAGAGAAGAAAGGGTCTCTCCAATGGCGTCGAATGTCTACTGGGAATTTTATTTGAATGATGAAGATTTAATTTGAGTGGCAATTATGTAAATATCCATAAAATCGAGGTCAAGGCTTTTGTAGTGAAAACATATGCCGTCTGTTTTCACGTGAAAAACACGTGCGCAGCTTCATAGACGGTGCTGCCGCTCCACAGCTTCACTTTGAAACCGGTGGCGTAAAACAATGGCGTCGAACGTGGTGGTGGTTCTCGACAACGGCGGCGGCCTGATCAAGGCAGGTATCGGCGGCGAACGTGATCCGACGGCCGTGGTTCCAAACTGCACTGCTCGTCCGCTTTCTTCCAAGAAATTTCTACTAGCGGACCAACTTCTGTCTCCAACGGAAGACCTAACCTCCGCCGTACTCCGCCGTCCCTTCGACCGCGGTTACCTCATCAACCAAGAGCTTCAATCTACCATCTGGTCGCACATCTTCTCTTCTCTCCTCCATATTACGCCTTCCTCCTCCTCACTCCTCCTCACCGAACCCTTATTCAACCTCCCTTCAATCCAACGCGCCACCGACGAAATAGTGTTCGAGGAGTTCAATTTTAAATCATTGTTCGTCTCGGATTCACCGTCTCTGGTTCATTTGTATGAGGCTAGTAGACGCCCTTACGACGTTGTGTCGAAGGCGCAATGTAGCCTTGTGGTGGACGTAGGGTTTAGTTTCACTCACGCGGCGCCGGTTTTTCAGAATTTCACGGTGAATTATGGCGTTAAGAGGATGGATTTGGGCGGGAAGGCGTTGACGAATTACTTGAAGGAATTGGTAAGTTATCGGTCTATCAATGTGATGGATGAAACTTTCTTGATGGATGATGTCAAGGAGAAATTATGCTTTGTTTCAACCGACGTTGCTCGAGATTTGCAGATCGCTAGGTAAGAAGTTCATTCTTTGTGAGTTTCTGCAACAATGTAATCAGCGTTTATTCACTTTGATTCATTGTTGGTTGATTTGGGATAATTTGGTAGATCATTTGTGACACAAGATGCAGCTGGGTTGTTTTTCTATGCAATAACATTGTTCTTGACATTCTACATTTTTATAGTACTTCCCAAATAAAGATAAACTATCTCACTTTTGAGGTCAAAGTGATTAATTTTCAAGTCCAAAATTAATGGGAGTTCTTCCATTTTTCTGTACTTTTTGATAACTTGATTTCATTTTATATAACGTTTTCTATGATTAGAGAACATTTGGTGTAATTTCTGTTTAGCATAACCCATATCAGTTTGACTTTCAAAGCAATAAATTTGACTTCAAAAGTCAGATTGCAAGTTCTTGAATATCTGGTTGTAAAAGCAATTTACCTATTACTATGTATTATTGAAATGATTTTACATTAAGGTATATGAACCAAGTACTGAATCTCTCTTATTGATACTATGCTATATCTTCATCCTGCTATCTTCATTTTGTTCTCATTTACAGGAGACGTGGAAATGATAATTACTTTAGGTGCACATATGTACTTCCTGATGGTATCACACATACAAAAGGATTTGTAAAAGACCCTGTTGAAGCCCAAAGATGGCTTACGTTATCTGAGGATGGTGAGCTCCCGCACTTGGCAGGAACTGATGAAGCAGATCAAACGGAAGTTAAAAGCAAACCATCAGAAAGGAATAAAGTTGATCTTACGAAAAATGTATTATATTTTCTACACTTTGTCTATAGATCAGTTTTATATTGATTATACCACTTAATAGCACTTTTACGTATCGAAAAACAGGAATTCAGCTTGAGCAATGAGCGCTTTCTTGTCCCCGAGATGATCTTCCGTCCTGCTGATTTGGGTGTGTTGCTTTGATATGTTCTATTGGACAGGGAAGAGATTCTTCAGGTTGTTAGAGTTAAAAATTATCATGCGATTGTGAATGAATGCAGGAATGAACCAAGCTGGACTGGCAGAATGTATTGTCCGTGCTGTTAATTCTTGCCATCCTCATCTTCATCCTGTGCTGTATGAAAGGTAGTTGCATGTTACAGTATTAATTGATCAAGGAGAGTAGCATTCTACCCTTTTATGTGGTAATCGCTATTCATTAGGTCATTTAATATATTCATTTTCTGGATCTCACTTATCTAAGAAAATGAAAGATGTCATGAGGGTCCCCTACATTTTGCCTTCTACCCGTTTTTAAGGGTGTTTTTGGTAAACAAACAGGAATGGAGTGGATTGGATGGGTGAGAGCGAGGTAGGCGGGTGATGGGTACTATTGCATGTTATAGTATTAATTGATCAAAGAGAATAGCACTCTATTCTTTTATGTAGTAATTGCTATTCATTAGGTCATTTAATAAATCCATTTTCTGGGTCCCACTCATCTAAGAGAATGAAAGATGCCTTGAGGGTCACCCAAATTTTGTCTTCTACTTGTTTTTTATGGCTGCGTTTGGTACTCAAATGGGAGTGGACTGGGCGGGCTAGAGTGAGGTAGGCAGGTGAAAGGTAGTGTTGCATGTTATAGTATTGATTGATCAAAGAGAGTAGCATTCTATCCTTTTATATGGTAATTGCTATCCATTAGGTCATTTAATATATTCGTTTTCTGGGTCGAGAATGAAAGATGTCATGAGGGTCCCCCCAAGTTCTGTCTTCTATTTTTTTAAGGGCGCGTTTGGTATGCAAAGGGAAGTGGACTGGACTGGACAGGCAGTGAGGTAGGCGGGTGAAAGGTAGTGTTGCATGTTATAGTATTGATTGATCAAAGAGTAGCATTCTATTGTTTTATGTGGTAATTGCTGTCCATTAGGTTATTTAAAATATTCCTTTTCTGGGTCTCACCTATCTAAGAGAATGAAAGATGTCATGAGGGTTCCCCAAATTTTGTCCTCTACTTGTTTCATAAGGGGCGGTTGGTATACAAACGGAAGTGGTCTGGATAGGCAAGAGTGAGGTAGGCTGATGAAAGAAATGTGGAAGGTTTTAGGGTTTTAATTTGACATGGGTAGTTTCATAATTTACCAATCTTGTGTCATCTCCCAAATTTTTGTTCCACCTGTTTTAGTGGGACAAAAAATGTGTTTTTATCCAAGAATCATTCAAAATCAGAAAAGAAAGAAGGATCATATTCTATCTAGTATTAGGCCCTGAAACATACTTTATGCCCGCCCTGTCTAGCATACCAAACGTACCCGGAGGAGGAAAAAAGAAATTGAAAGCTTCCATGTGTTGTCTCTTTGCATGTCTGAAATCTGGTCTTGTGTGGAACTTGTTGTGCAGTATCATTCTAACCGGCGGTAGCACATCATTTCCAGGTTTTGCCAAAAGACTGTAAGTTTCACCTCGCCTGCCTCATGTTTGAATCCGTTCCTCAAGTTCATTGGACCTAAAGTTTTATTCGGTTTTTTTGGCTGCAGAGAAAATGAGCTACGCCCTCTTGTTCCAGATGTGTACCAAGTGAAAATAACAACCCAAGAAGAGTAATAATACCGTTTTTCTGCAAAATGTCGCTGCTTTTCAGTGGTTACCCACCAAAGAAAACTTATTTCAAAAACTTGTTTTGTGTTTGCAGCCCCATATTGGGTGTCTGGCGAGGGGGATCCTTGTTGGCGTCTAGTCCGGATTTCGATGCCATGTGTGTCACCAAGACTGAGTATGAAGAGCTTGGGTCTTCTCGTTGTCGCAGGCGATTCTTTCATTAATTAGTTCATATTTGGAAGGTACTTTTGACTGATCTTTCTTAAGCCTTGTTTTTATGAACATTTTCAATTCAGATTTCATTTCTATAGTATGAGAGGAAATTAAGATGGATGAAACAGAAAGTTGGAAGTTGGATCCAATGAAATAAAAAATGTGCCACGAACTTTAGACGGGAACGGGAACGGGAACGGGAACGGGAACGGGAACGGGAACGGGAACGGGAACGGGAACGGGAACGGGAACGGAAACTACACAAGATTAAATTTCGGCAATATTTATGGAAATAAACATAAATAACAGAATGAAATAGAAACAAAAACATGAATTTTTTTTTAACATTTTTGATATGTTGTGGTTCAAGAATACTTTTGTCCAGAACTTGACGACCCGTATGGATGAATAAACAAGCAACCTTAGTTGAGTGATGATGTTTGAATGGGAGTATGTTGTAAAGAACCATCCTGTAGCTCCTTAAGTTTCAAACAAACAGCCACTTAGTTGATGCAAGAAACAGAGGTGGGTCCCACACAAACCTAGAGTAAGGGGCCGTTTATCAAATTTTTTATTATGGATAAATTTATCTGTCCAGATAAATTTGTCTGTCTGGATAAGTGGGTGATGTTGTTTACTTTTTTTATTTGAACCAACAGTCTGAATTACATAAAAGACCGATTTACCCTCCAATATTAATTATTTGAACATCAAAACAAAAAAATCATAAAGAGGCCGAAGATGGGGTGTCTCATATGGGAAGGATGCGGTGCTTTAAATAAGGGGTAGGGGTGWCATTTTTGTGGCTGAATGGGGACAACACACCATTTCTATCTATGCGATTAAGTCATGTTCTGTGCAAATAAGCCGTAAGTAAACAACCCAAATGAGCTATGCGAATAAGCCTAATTAAGCCGCAAGTAAACAACCCCTAAGAAAACTATATGAACAAAATAAAAAGACTTGGTTCCCCTTTATAAACTGGTGTTTATTTTTCATTTTAGGATTAAGTGCCCATCATGTTGATTGAAATGCCATAGACTGTGATCTTGAATTATATGAATCATTTTCAAGATTTCAAGAACTTGATTCTGTTCCATTTCTTGTGCTGAAACCAGCAGGAAAAGATTGAAAACCCCCATAGATGAACCAAGTACGCAGAGGAAAATATTGCCGAAATTTAAGCAGTTCACTTTTCTCTCGAGACTTTTGTCCAAAACTCGACTCTTGACAACATTTCAAAGACGGAAACGCAGGAAGGAGAGGAAATCGGGTGGTGGGTGTTGTATGCAACAAAATGGAAGATGACATCAAATTGCAACAAAATTAGGTTCTTTGCCAGCGTATTGTGTGCTTGAACCGTAACAAATAAACTCACACATCATCTTCACTTTTGGTGAGGTTTGAACCTCTAAACCTCCTAGGAGACTAAATGCTACGATACCGCTAGACCAAAGGCCATTTGGTGTGTAAACTAGATTTTGATTGTAACATGGTATCAAACGTTTCGGTACTTGTATATCGTCTCTATTTTTCTATGATTTCATTGATGTCTTAGCCTAGATTAGAAATCATATCATTGATTTTTAATCAAACCTAACTGGAAATCTATCACAACTCTGTTTGTATTTTGCTACTTGTTCGTCCACTTGGCAAATGGTTTCTAACACCCCTTTTATTTTGTAAACTGATTTGCAACCTATAACAAGGGTTGGTAGAAGCTTCTAATGGGTGATCATCTTGAGATAAGAGAGTATCATAACAATGATAAACACGAAAATCAGAGGGAGTGTTCACACCTGTTTTCAGGTTACATCTGTATGAAGTCTGCTAGCTAATGTTGCCATTCATAGATGGATGTCAAAAACACATTTCACAATGGTGATCTCTCTTAAGGCATTTCTCACCAAAAGGGTTTTGCATGCAGGCTGTTGCAAGGCACTTTGAGGTCTCAAACAAGCATCTCGTGCATAGCTTGAAAAATTCAGCACTATAGTTCTTTCACTGGCTTTTGTTATAGTTGTTATCACTCCATACTCTTTACGCACACCATTGAAACAAGTACCATTGAACTTCTCATATATCTACGCTCGTTATTCGGCACTATAGCTCATTCTTGACCTGTTTCGTGATCTTTCTTCCAACTTCAGTCTCTCTCATTCTTTCCCGTCTTGAGTTTAGGGGTTTCTTTTTGGGGGATTTAGAATTTTTGGCCTCTTATGTATTTTGCCATACTTCAAGGACCAGTTATGTCTTTATGTATATCTTAATATATATTCTATTTTCTTTTTCTTCTTTCTTTGTACTTGAGATGATTTCATAATAAAACATTGTTTCCAAGCTTTCTTCTTTCATTCCCATTATATATCAATTTGACTCGTTTCTAATGTGCTATTTGACAACTCCATAAATCATTTGGTATTAGAATAATGAACATGTTTTATGTAATTTAATGTCAAATCAAATATGGTTATTAAAAAAAAAATTCTAAATCAACAGTTTGAATGATGTAAAACTGTCATTTTACCTCTAGTTTTGTTCAAATTATTATAGTAACATTGTTTTTTCTAGAATTACACTAAGAATTTTATAGTACTTCTCGTTCAGTGGTCCTCATTCGTTTTTATAACAATCCAAAAAGAATAATAATGTTGTAATAATCCTTCTTTTTCAAATATATATATATATATATATATATATATAGGTTCAAACGAGAACACCTTCATTCTACGAGAACGCAAGAACATCTTTATCACATGGGATAATACATATATATACATATACATATACATATATATATATATATACATATATATATATAGGGGTTGGTTCAAATGTTAACCAAGATTATTGTGTTAACTTTATTAACCAATTTTGGCCACTGATTTTTACAATAAATGGTTGTGATTAATCATGATAAAAAATTAAATTTTTAAATTTACAATTTCAAAAAACATACGTGAACAAAGGGGAAAAGGGTATTTAGGTAATTTTCTTTTTTATGTAACTCCCATATCATTAATTAGGAGTTACAAAATCAAAAAATCTCATTATTTTTATTAATTTAATTTGTTAATGTAAGAACTATATGAACACACACACACACACACTTTTATATATATATATATATACATATATATATATACATACATATATATATACATATATATATATAYATGAACCATTGTGTCAAATACGAACAAAAATTGACATATATATGAACTTGGACTGTATAGTATTTATGAACACAAATGAATATAATAAGAATAGTTGCTACACGAAAGTAAATAAATAAAAAAACATGTATGAATACAATATGAACAGTTTGTGAACAATTGTTTCTTCATTATGAATACATTCAGGCAAGCCAATAATGAGATATACAGCTAATGTACATATGAACACAATATGAACAGTTTGTGAACAATAGTTCTTTCATTATGAACACATTCAGAAGCAAGCCAATGTTGAGATATGCAGCTAGTGTACATATGAACACAATATGAACACTTGTGAACAATTCTTTAACTATTACATATGAATTCGAATTCCGATTGTAGTCGTAGACGATTTTAACCTTTTTCATTCTCATTGTTGTCGATCTGTTTTCCAATAGGTTTATCCATATTACTCGGACGATATCGAAATCTTTACAATCGAAAATTCTTTAACAATTACAAAATCAATATCATTATGGATAGAATAAATCGAAATTACAAAACATGAACACGTATAAAAAATACCAATAATACATAATCATCAATTATTGAGATTTTTATATTTGTAACTCCCAATTAATAATTTGGTAGTTATATAAATGACAAATTACTTAATTACCCTTGTCATTAATATATAAGTTATATATGTGAACTTAAAGAAAATATGGAATATAATTAGTTGAGTTTGGTTAACAAAGTTAACACAAAAATCTTGGTTAGTATTTGAACCAACCCCGATATATATATATATATATATATATATATATATATATATATATATCTCTAAAACACAAATTGAAAAGTAGGCAAGAAAAATTGAAAAATTGAAAAATTATTAGAGAATGAGTGCAGGAATAATGATTGTACCATAATCAGCCGAGGAACCACTTCCATTTGTTACATCTTATGAAAAACTAATTCAAGAAAGCAAAGTGTTTGATTAGAAAAGAAAAAGGAAAACCCTTTGAAAAAAAAAGATTCCTTCTTCCATTAATTAGCATTTGTTAAATTGACAAACCAGATGAAAAAGGGGTCTTTGATCTTGCCCTCCATATACCTGACCATTCTCACCCCCCTTCTTCCCCCACTTCATTAAACCCATCTCATCTCATTTTCATTTTCTCTCTCTCTGTTTCTCCAGGTGGGGTTTTCATCACATTTCTGATTTCTTTAGTTCCTCAATTCAATTATTGGTGACCCATTAGTTGTTCAAAAAGGGGGAAGCATCTTTCCTTCTCTCTCTCTTTAAGTTTTGAAGGCAATTGTTGAGTTTTTGTTTTGTATATACTCAATTTGGAGTGATACCCAGTTCGATTTCAACACCCATGTAGCGATTTTCTTTGTTTTTTCACTTGAAAATAACTCGATTTCCCCCCAATTGTTTCTTGTGTTCTTGATTGTTTGTTCGAGATGCCAAGGCCTGGGCCAAGACCATTTGAATGTGTGAAGAGATCTTGGCACAGTGATAGGCATCAACCAATTAGAGGTTCCATCATACAACAGATTTTTAGGTAAACTTTGTTCGGAAATAAGAAAACTCTTAAGTTTTGATTTCTTTAGGTGTTTATTGGGTTTTTGAAATAATGCACACCATGTGTTTGATCAGGGTCGTACAAGAAAACCATGCCCTTGGTACTAAAAAGAACAGAGAATGGCAAGAGAAGCTTCCCCTGGTTGTGTTCAAATCCGAAGAAATCATGTACTCCAAAGCCAATTCTGAGGTACCCATCTTCATTTTTGTAGTAAAAACATGTTTTTTTTTTAATTCAGTTTTCTAAATCCTGTTATTGCAATTAGGCCGAGTACGTAGACCCAGAAACATTGTGGGATCGTTTGAATGATGCCATTGATACCATAATCAGGAAAGATGAGAGCATGGAAACTGGTGAACTCTTACCCCCTTGTGTTGAAGGTAACACCATTTTCACATTCTTGAAAACTTTTAAACCAATCTTTGTTTTGTTGTATATAATCTTTTCTATTCTATTTTGGAAGTCGAATTTGTGTTTATAGTTGGTATTTGTATTTCTGTGGTGTTCAGCTGCCCTTAATTTGGGCTGTGTCCCTGTAAGATCATCAAGAAGCCAAAGAAACAGTAATACCAGAAGCTATCTAACCCCAAGAAACCAAGATTCTGGTCCCACACCAGCTAGAACCATGCCCACTGCTACAAATGCTCGAAATCTTAACGTCCCAAATGTTCAGAGACCCGATGGCATGGATTGGACACATACATTTTCAGAATCTAATAAGGATTTAAGACCGAATTTTAAGGTTACCCCTTCTGGTTCCTCCTTTTATCCCCCCTCATTTGAAAATTTGCCAAGAAAAATGGTGTCTTTTGAGAATAGAGCTTCTTCGAGTTATCCGTTATACCATGGTTTCCATTTTCAACCACGAGTACCCCAGATGGGATTTTGCAGTACTCACCACAACTCCAACAATATAATTGTTGGCACCCCGGTTTTCCAGCCTTCTTTTCAAAAAGGTTGTTCTGAAAGATTGTTCACGTTTGATAGAGATGACAACGGTTCAAAGAAAGAAACTCGACCCGAATTGGCAGAATGTGACTTGTCTCTCAGGTTGGGTCTTGTTTCAAGTAATGGAAAAGAGTCGACTTGTGTCGATGATGTTGACTCGGGTTCAGGAAGTAAAGAATTCTCTTTCTTTCCTTTGAATTCAGAGGCTGAAGAAGTTCAGGATTTGGTGACGGGTGTTAGGAAGCGAAAGACAGTAGGGGAACCGCAGCAGTTTTTGCAATTAGATCCTGATTTCAACCAGATAAAAGAACGAATGAAAAGGCGAGGTTTGTAGATATCGAATTAGTTTTGTTTCCTTATGCAATTCTTTGAAATGAAAAAGAGAAAGAAATCTTCAACCATTCATTGTTGTTTATAAGTTTCAAGATTCAAATTCCGCATTTTTCGGAGATTTGCATTTGTTTTATGCAAATCTCAACTGGTTTTCTTGGTTTAGATTAGCAGAGATTCATAATAGAGAGTTTCATACGGTTATGATCTAAATTTGGTGTCTTTTTCTTTTGGTGGGGTGGGTGATGTTGGTGTTATGGGTGGTGAGGATTGTCATTCATTTCATGCTGTCCATTTCTTAGCACATATCGCATTCGGGTCCGTCTCATGCATCTTCTCGCTGTATCTAATGCATAAAAATCCAAACCCGTTTGGTTGAATGTGACAAAACACGAGGCTGGAATATGCGCTACGTTCTTGACTTGAAATGATGCATCATATCTTTAACTCCACTAGGCTTTTTATGTGTACTGTTGGTGGGATATACCGAGAGTGTTTGATTTGGTTTGGTTTTACTGTATGGGATTATGACAATTGGGGTTGGAATTCATGTCGTGGTTTTCATCAAAACATATGATTTGTTATATTTTTGAGTAAAACTAAACCAAACGATATTATTATATCTCATCTGGAGATGGGGTCTGAGGGTGGTATGTATAAAGAATTGTAGATCTGACATCTGTCTTCAAAAAGTAGAGCGATTGTTTCTATAAAGATATATTTACCATCAGTGGATGTAAATACACATTATGGGTAGCCAACTAGCCATTGATGATGTTATCAGAAGTGAGGTTGGGTGGGCTAGTGGTGTGGGGTTGGACCTATGGGTTCACATCGAATTAGATCTATCAGGGTCTGGCCCTGGTCTTTTATGGGACGGATTGGTCCCTCTGGGCGCTGGTTTTAATGGAGAAAGGCCAAGTTTAACATGGGGGTGGCCTGGTCCGGCCCTGACCCTCGTGGCGAGGAAGAGTTAGAACATTTCAGGTAGGTAGGTCGGTCGGATTGTCTGGACCGGGTTAGGCGTTATTTCTTTCTGAGTAAACTACGTTTTTTCGTCTGTATGGTTTGTCAAGAATTGCTACTTTCGTTCCTATGTTTCCAAAATTATGTTGATCGTCCCTATAGTTCGCAAATTGTTGTTTATTTTCTTCCTCTGTTAAAAAATTTCTTAGTCGGGACATTTTTGGTATTTTAACTCTTCTTAAAAAATATTCTTTATTTTTAATTAAATAATCTATTATATCATTTTATATTATATATGTTATATAAAAGCAAAAGAGAGAACTTTCATATGTTGAGTAATTAAAAAACTGAATAATTTTTTTGAACGAATAAATCTTTGGACCTTATTAAATCTATTAAATAGATCTTTATAACCTACAAAACTGGTTAATATGATAAAACAATAAGAAAAAACCTAACAAACTTTTATATTTCAAGTGATTAAATCCGTGAATATTGTTTTGAAGAAAAAATCCTAACATGTATAAAATGCAAGATATCGTTTGTTGGTCCCTTGAGGGTCTACAAGAATAGTAAAACAGTTTGTAGAATGGGGGGATGAATACAAACACAATATTTTCAAATTTAAAATATATATTGATATAGAAGATCAAACAGATTTTACAATATTGTTTACGGAAAGATAATGTAATAAAAACCTATCTAAACAATCTTTGGTTACACACGAGTTCTTAGCAAACAAGAAAAGAAATGTTGTAAAGAAAAGATCATTTGCTTAAGCTAGAAAATGCTTGAGGTAAGAATTATGTTTAGAAAGTGGGTTGCGCGCACTCTGCATGGAGAAGAAACCTAAGGTTGGTGGACAATAGTCGACTAGTCGGATCCGTACTATACCAACGTTTATAAGGGTATGAGTTTGTCCTTTGTGTGCATAAGGACAAGACAACAACAATCGTGCTAAGCAAACTTCCTTTGATCGCTGAATGTTGGAATGACCTGAAGGTCTCTTCATCATTCGCTGAGGCTTGAGCAGTCTTCACACATATGTAGACGAGCTTGTAATCACTGAGTACCGCTTCAGATCACGTACTCGCCAGTCTTTAATCTTCAGTTTCAGTCTTCGACATTAGCTGAAAGTTCTTTGGTGTGAGTGTTGTCTTCTTGAAGTATCGCTGTCTCTGATTGATTTACAATACAAGTTCTTCAGCGATCACTGAACAGACTCAGTGAAGATCGCTGTAACTGAAAAGACAGAAACATGAATACAACGTATAAGTGAAAAGAGATTATTATCAAATCACTGAAAGAGAGGATCAACATCGTTCTTCCTCCAATCCGTTACATTCATGTAGAAATCGTCCTTTACTTAATATATCGTTAATGATGTTCAAAGACGACCCAAAACAAATGATCATCCAAAAGGAAATGTTATCTCACCACATTGGTTCCTAAATGTTGTGTTGCCCCCAATCGACATTGACAACAATGAGTTTACATCGACATGGGCTAGGTTTTAGGTTGGAGATGGAATGTGATGGGGCTAAGTAGGGGGCAACATGGGAAGGATTACGGTTGATTTAGGATTTTGGGTTTTCTTTAAACTTCTATCTTTAACCCTATTTTGACCAGTTATGCAAGTTAACAGTTACTATAATTTCCAGTGATTTATTTGTTCCAAAATATTGTTTAAGAACTTAATCATTCAAAATTTAAAAGTTTATTGGGTTTTTCCAAAACAAAAATCCTCCTAGCTATCTTTCATTTTTTGATATTCCGTCACTGGTGAAACAATACCTTACAACAAAACCTTGATTCAAGCGCCGCCCCCTATGTTTCCTGCAAGAAACAAAACCTTCTGGTAGGGTTGTAAATGAACCAAATGTTCAACAAATCGTTCGACGGGAAGGGTTGTACGAAATCACATTCAAAATTTTGTGAAGCGTATAATAATTTTGTAGTGGTGATATGAACGGTATGGATGAAAATGTAGACACCATGTTTGCTTGTTCAACTTCCCGCATTATGGTTGAACAAAATTTCATTGTTCATAAGCGAATATATTTCCATAAGTATACAATGTTCATTATATGTTAACATATGAAAAGATGAAACAACCAAGTGAACTTTTGTGAACGTATGTGAACATCCAAGCAATGCACATAATACACATGAACATATATGAACATAGAAAGGCAGTTGAAATATTTTAATCATATTGTTTATAAGTGAACCCATGTTCATATAGAAGGGGAGATGTCCATGTGTATATAATGTTCATAAGGACGGAGATTTTTTTTATTAGATACAATAGATTAATACACATGGGCAATTACAAAAACATCCACATCTTTATAATTTTTTTTTCAATAACACCCTTGTTCGTATATGTTCTTCTTAGATGGTAACATATTATATTATTAGTCATTACAAAATTGTCATCATAAATGTCATCCATAGATTTACAAGATGAATGGTTGTGATGGGTTCACAAAGTTAATACCATAAATTGGGTTATCATTTGATTAGACTCATATATATATAGGGGTCTAATCAAATGAGAATTGTTTTATTTGTGATAACCGTGAGATCCAATCTCCACCACAAATCAAATGTTAAGTTAGAAAATTAATAATTTTGGTAATTTTAACTTCAAATATTAATTAAGGGCATTTTAGGGATTTTATAAACATCCTCTCTCATCTCTTCTCTTTCCTCTCTCCGACAAATCTTACTCGAAGAACCTTATTCCGATTAACCTTATGTGAACACAAGATATACACTTTGATACCTACAAACGATATTCACTGTGATACTCAGATATACGTATAAGATGTACAATGTGATACCTTTTGTAAAGCAATAAAAATAACGAAAATGTACACTACAATACATTTCATAAAACTAGGGGTGCACGCGGGTTGTGTTGGGCGGTTTACAACATTTTTACAACTCAACCCAATTATGACGGTTTGGAAAAATCTTAACCCAACCCAACTCATTTAAAAGTATAACCCAACCCAACCCAACCCAACCCTTGCGGGTTGAGGCGGGTTGGGTTGGGTTGGCGGGTTAATAGTTACATAAATTTGACGAATGAAATAATTCATAAAACTTAAGTTTATAGACCATACTATAAAGCGTCATATCTAAAATGGTTACAATAGGTTTACATAACGTTTTTTGATGCTTCAACAAGTGTTTTAGAATAATCTTTAAATAAAATGTCGTATTAATTATTTTATATAAATATTTTGAGAAGTGTCCCTAAAACTCATCTATTTATAGGACATCTATGTTCATATACACTTTTCAAGTCGTGTTTTATAAAATAACTAATATGATACTTTATTTTAAAAGCGTCTGTTAGCTCTCATTTCATTAAATGTAAAAGTATGGAAAAAGTAATACTGCAAGTGTTGACAGAAGATGATCT
>NC_037535.1:4126575-4131575 GCF_001531365.2 Cynara cardunculus var. scolymus
TCAGTATTGTAATTGTCAACATTTTCATTGAATTGAAAATCATTTGAAGCTCTCTCTTGTGTTCATCAATCTTCATTATTGTGTTCTTATTGATTTCTACTTTGGTTGATTCATATCTTTTCCGCTGCATTATCTCTGTCAAACAGATCATCCAAGTAAGTAATTAATACCAAGAAACCGAGTTAATCGATCCTACAGCGTCATAGAATTTTTTTAGGACGCCTAAAATCATCCTATAAGCATATTGTAACTTTTTTAAATAAGACATTTTTCTTATTTCGTCCTATAAAGAATCATATTATGATGCTTAGACATTTAAAGCATCCTATAAGATTTAATGTTGTTGTAGCGAAATTCTATAACTAAACATTTTATTTTCACTAAAGTACAACATCAAATGACGGAGTATTTAGATTGATGGATTCGTCAACAAAATATCTATTAGTATCCTTCATATTCTTTGACATATCAATTTGTTGTTGCTGCAAAAAAATTTTCAATAATTTTCTCTTATTAATTAGATTATTCGTCATCATTCTTTAATCGTGAATCTCTTTTGGTAACCTATACGTTTAGCTAAAATGAAATACAAACATAATATCAATAAAAATTATACATTATTAATATATATATATATATACATAATAAACATATATATATATATATATATATATATAATTTTATAAAAAATTTATATTAGCGGCAGTTTGGCGGGTTGGACGGGTTGAGCTAGGCCAACCCAATTTCAACCCTCCTAATTGGCGGGTGGACGGTTTGGCGGTTAGGCGGGTTGTATTTGATTGGGTTGTTAGCGGGTTGGGTTGGGCGGGTTTTACGGGTTAACGGTTTTTTATGCACCCCTATATAAAACAAAGAAAATATATTGTGATACACGTGAAAATACATTGTGATACATCGAGAGTTATGTCGGCCAGAGATTCTTGGATGACCAATTGAAGCTTGACGTAAGGTTTGTGACCCAATCTAGGGTGAGAATGCCTCCAGGGGCCCATGAATGGGTATCTGAGGACGGTTTTTAGAAGGATAATTTACATAAATCTAGATATAATTGGTTTACACATTGGGTCTCACACTTATAAAACTATACAACTGATAGAAGTCACTACAAACTTTTTGCTTGGATAGAACTTTATACAAAGGATTCACGTAATCACATGATCAACAAAGAATTTCTCAAAAACTCTTGACGAGATTCAATAACAATTCACATAAGACGATCTCATGCCTTTCCCTTTTATTTATTTTCTAACCGATGCTTCCCTGAAATGCATATTTTTGAAAATAAAGTAAGGGTTAGATCATGCGGTTTAGTAAGGAAAATCTCTTCCAATTCAATATTCCAATATAAATCAAATAATATAAAATATTTAAATTTGTTAGTCAAGCGTTAGCACTATGGCTCAACGTCCCTCATAGGTAACTTGCCACAGTATTCACTACTAATCAATCACAGACACCCCAATAAGGATGTAATCAATATCGGTCGTGACCCACCTGACAGCTTAGGAGTGTTCGTATTCACACAGTGAGCACAAACTCCCCATAGTAGCGGTGCAAGTGCACACCGACACTATGATAGCTTGCAAGGAATAAAGTGGTAAAATACCGAGATCGTTTCCACAGGGATTGAATTACTGAGAATTGGAGACTTTCATGAACTTATTGACCGTGTTTCAGTTTGCGAATAAAAGTTGGATTTTTGTTTATAACAAGCTTTAAAAGACGAAATTAGGGAAATGAACTTATAGACTAAAGAATGGGCGTAGGTGTAAGTATTCCTTAAGATAAATCAACAATATAATGGTTAGAAACTTATGAGATGTTTATAAAAATTTCAATCTCTCGAAAATGAAAATTCATAAACAGTCCCCACAAAGTTCCCACTTTCACTACTTCGAAACTTGTTGATTTAGCTAAACAGAAGAAGAAATAAAATTTATACTCAAATCCCTTTGTAATATGAAGAACCAATGTTTGATCCTTAGCTAAATACACACAAAATTCGCTTACGTAATTATCAAAGACTCTCTCGAGTTCCTTGTGCATTACTTAAGCCGTATTTTGAATCCGCTCATATATGGGTAGGGCTGTAAACGAACTGAACGTTCAGCGAACCGTTCGTGAACCGTTCGTTTATGTTCGTTTATTTAATAAATGAACGAACATGAACAAATTTTTTCGTTCGTTTAGTTAAACGAACGAACATGAACAAGWGTCTCGTTTGTTCATTTATGTTCGTGAACGTTCGTTCATTTACCGTTCGTTTACGTTCGTTTATATTTGTTCGTTTATGTTCGTTTATATATTAAATTTAATATATAATCTTTTGTTTATATACTTTGAATTTAAATAATATTTATTTATGTTCGTTTAGCCCGTTCGTTTATGTTCGTTTAGTTCGTTCGTTTATGTTCGTTCGTTTACGTTCATTTAGTATGTTAACCAACGAACATAAACGAACACGAACATACCTGATTTCAAAACGAACAAACACAAAGATTTTCGTTCGTTTACCGTTCGTTTGTTCGGTTAAGTTAAACGAACGAACATAAACAAGCCTCCGTTCGTGTTCGTTCGGTTCGTTTACAACCCTATATATGGGTCTAAGATTTAATATTAACAGTTCAAAGTGATCGACTTATCCACGTCGAGTTTAAATCTCGTCTTAAGTGACCAAGTTCACGAAGCGATAAAGATTAAAAACAACACCCAAATATTATATAAAAATCTTAAATTAAACTTATACCCACACTCATATAAGTAATTAGCTCATAATAGACATAAGAAACATAATATAAGACAATAAATAAGACTGAAATTTAACTTTCATTAAAATAAAACTAAACTATGTTTCCACAGTGATGAGACTGTAGGAAGCAGATTACAATTTCAATACAAAAAAATGAAATGCTAAGCTAAAATTAAGAGAAGAAGACTTCAGCTAGTAATGCTTCTAAGGATGACCTTCAAGGTGAACCCAAGGCCTCTTTATATAGGAGAGGAATGGATAAGGATGAGACATATTATCCATGGGAAATTAAGCCCACAAAAACCTTGAGGGCAAAGACCATCTAACAACTATTTAAAAAAAAAATCCAAAATACAACTTTACAAAACAATACGAGCTATAGGAGATCTTTAATCAAGATCTTCAAGAAAACATCATCCACAAAGTTGAAGCCTACCAAAAATTCGTGAACTTCCCACAGTGGTGATACTGTGGCAGTTGCCAGAAAATGCAGGTTTTCGGAATAAATTATCATTCTTTGTGTTTTATCATCTTTTCTAAAACTTTTAGAATAAACAGGGAAAAACATGGGAATTGGGTATTTAATATATGTAAAAATAGAAGAAATAAATCTAAAAAATAAGAGTTATCACCACCGTACAAAACAAATTTATGGGTAATAATATATTTATTCCCCCTGTGCGGACCATCTTAGTCCTAACGCACTCAATTCCTGTTGTGCAAGTCCCTTCATCCCAAAAGTTTACAATTACACCACATGTGTTACTTACCAACAACATGTAAACGGATACCGTAATACCATTAACGTAAATCATATA
This sequence comes from Cynara cardunculus var. scolymus, assembly GCF_001531365.2. NCBI lineage: Eukaryota > Viridiplantae > Streptophyta > Magnoliopsida > Asterales > Asteraceae > Cynara > Cynara cardunculus. Next base: position 4,130,164 of record NC_037535.1, read on the forward strand.
AACGTAACAATAAGGTATAACATTACAATAACAACAATTTGATAATATATATATATATATATATCAGTTCGAAAATGGTTAAAAAAACTCACCTTGATCACGATAAGCGATAACTGATTCAAACCAAACCGAACACTTGAATCTGAATAAGTAAACACGGTTACGATCTAATTGGTTAAATCTATTACATATCTTTTAACAATACCTAAAAACCCTAAATGATATCCCGACAGACCCCAAAACGACACAAAGGAGAAACAAAAATTTACTAAACATTGGTAAATGCGACTTGTAAGCAACCAAAGTCTCATGAAACCCGCAATGGTCTCTGAATGCATCTTCTTGACCTGTTCAAACCTTGTTCTGCCCAGGTTTCTCCCAAACCCAAAACTAAACTGCTTCCAACTAAAATCTCTTACTTTTGACATAAATAGATCATAAAACTACAACTTTTCCATGAATTAATTCATAACAGTTTATTGGAAATCATAACATCCCATTCAAATCAAATCTCATTATAACCATGGAGTTGTTACTTCAACTCAAAAACCAAAATAACCAAGAACTTGACCAATTTAGAATAAAGATCCACAATTGAACCTCATGAACTGATTTTGATGACCAAAAAAAGTCACTTTGACTATAGATGAAACCAAATACATAAACTCAACATAAAGAACCAGTTCAAAGAAACCCCAAACAAAACACATACTAACTTATACCAAAAACTTCACTTAAAAACCACAAGGATAGTGTCTGATTGGTTTGAGCTTGACTCCAAAGGTCAAAAGTATCAGGAGGAGATCGGGTTCAAATCCAAAGAGTAATAAAAATTCCCTTGTGGCCACGAAACTTCAAATGCGGTAACTCCGGACTATCTGCAAAACAGGTGGTCGCCCTGAAATTAGTCGGTTCGCATAGCAGGCTGGATATCCACATTAATAAAAAAAATTCACTTAATAAGTTCATACCTAGAAATAGGTTGAAGACAACCTAAGTCAAGAAGTAAGATTTCTTTTCCCATTTTTCTTGTTTCTGCTTTGAACCTCCCAAACCAACAAAAACACTCACACAATCTATTTCTATGTACTTAAATTTGGAAGGAAAAACAAAGTAGGTGTGTTTATATATGAAGAAAATATTTAACACCAAACTCTCAACTAAGGTTAAAATACCAACTAACCCCTCAACTCATCAATCTAACCCAACTCTTAATAGTCATGGTTATTACAATTGACCTAGTGGGTGTGATATACATGTAGGTGTTCTCCTGAGTAGCATGTGCGGTTCGTGTGGGGTTTTTGTTAGCAAACATTCAGGCGAGTTTCATGCGCTTTAAATGGAATGTATGCCTACGTATATATGCATGAATGATATGTCATTTTGTATAGTAAAGGAATAATATGGTTGCA
>NC_037535.1:4133214-4134671 GCF_001531365.2 Cynara cardunculus var. scolymus
AAGTTATTAATTCATATTATATAAGGAAATTAAATAAAATAAATATTGAAGAAAGAAAACGTTTCAATATATAAGGAAATTATATTATTAAAATCATTATTTTAATGATAACTATAATGAATAATGAAACAAATTATGATGATTTCATCAAATATATTGATGAAATCGTGGGTTGCTGCTAGAGGTGTAAATGATACGAGACAACTCGCGAGCTACTCGAGATCGACTCGATCAAAACTCGGTCAACACTCGACTCGAATAGGCTCGGCTCGAACTCGAGCTCGTCTCGATATATTAACGAGTCGAGTCAAGCTACACAGTACTCGACTCGAAAAGCTCGTGAGATACTCGATTATTTTATATATAATTAGTTTTAAAATATAATCAATTTTTATGATAAAATTTGTAAAATGTAAATAATAAAAATGTCCTACATTTTTAGATATTTAAACAAAATTATGCATTTTTTAATTATAAAACAAATCAATTATTATTTTTATTAAAATCAAAATTAAAAAAAAAAGACAAAGAAAAACTATAAAAAAATGTTAGTGAAATTGTCCCACATTGGAAGAAAGATGGTAAAGGAAGGGAGAAAAAATGTTATAAAAATATAGGGAGGTGAATGTAATTTCTAACTTTGTTTTTTTGATGATGAAGTTTGAAGTTGATCATTTAGTTTTGTAAAAACTAAAAGAACACATTTAAGTTTTAAAATTTATAAGAGAAAAATCCTAAAATTTCATAAATTTGAATGGGTGAGCTTGGTTCGAGTTTGATTCGAGTTCGAGCTCGAGTTTGAGCTTGATTAGAGTTCGAGTTCGAGCTTGATTCGAGTTCGAGTTCGTGCTTGAGAAATAGTTATCGAGTTCGAGTCGAGCTTTGATTTTTACTACTCGCGAGTTTTCGAGTCGAGTTCGAGCTTGGAAATTCGGTTTCGAGTTCGAGTCGAGCTTTGATTTTTACTACTCGCGAGTTTTCGAGTCGAGTTCGAGCTTGGAAATTCGGTTTCGAGTTCGAGTCGAGTATAGTGATACTCGAGCTCGACTCGCATCATTTACACCCCTAGTTGCTGCAGGTGAAAAAAAAAAACAAATATTCATTACACTCTATAGTCATGAAAAAGGTTTCATGTGTGTTTCATGTGTAAATGACTTATATTAGTCTTCAAGGCATATTATATATATCAATGAAACATTGTCATGATGTAAAAAAAATTCATATTCTAAGAGATGCAAGATTCGTGAAATGGGTTTAGAAAAATGAAACAGTTTCATTTTCGTAATACATTTTTTCATTTTATAAATGATTCAATATATAATAGTGAAACAGTTTCATTATATTGAAAATTGAATTAATGATAATGCAACACTTTTGATGAGCAAAGGTTTCAGTACGAAATAGTTTATGAAAGGGGTTGATGTTGGTGAAACAGTTTCATTTCATATTTGACTTGA
>NC_037535.1:4134971-4148144 GCF_001531365.2 Cynara cardunculus var. scolymus
CGTTTAGTTTGTAGAATGAAATAAAACGGGTGCGTAATGGAATTTGTTCTTTTAGAAAATTGACTCATATGCAATGGGAGTATTTGAAAAATAATTTCATAATGAACATGCTAAAATAAAATAATGAATATTAATTTTCTAAAATAAAATAATGAATATTAATTTTCTAAAATACAATGGGAGTATTTGGAAATAGGTAACGAGGGCTTTTGATATGAATACCGATTCTACCCTTTTTTCTTAAATAAAATGAATATTAATTATTTTTTAATTTTTAATTTCCTAAAATAAAATAATATAATCTAGGCCATTGATCAAAAAAATGGACGGATGAGATTGGTTTACACGGTTTACACAAATGGGTCAAGTTTTCATTTGAACGCTCCTCTATATATATATATATATATATATATATAATTTTATAATATAATGTCATTAAAAATTGAAAAAAAAAAAAAAGAAATGACTAAAAAAACCTCTTTGAATTAATCTTTTTAACGAAATTAATACAAAAAGACGAAGGACATTGTAAATTGCAACAAGACAGTAATTCATGATTATTTATATAAACCACGAACCAAGTATGTAATTTATTTATGGTTTTGTAACATTTTTAATTAATTTGATTAGCTTCTGAATATAAATTGACAACATAATTATAAATTCAACGATAAAAATACTTTTACATCAAATATAAATATGAATATCTATACTATATTATAAAGCATTTGACAAAAACTATTAAAAACCATTTTTTATACATTAAGTATTATTTATTGATGCATATTACTTAAAATTCAAAATTACAAGTAAATTATGCATAAGTACAACTCATTAAAGCTCTATGCTTGAATTCATATAACTAACTGCGGATACACATAATTAAATAGAGAATAAACATCTAATTTTAAAATATAAAAAATTTAAAATATATTTAGAATCATTACTGAGTTATAACATAATACTTAATTATTATTTTTGTAAAAAAATATTATTAAACCTAAATCAAATTATTTCGTTACGATAAATTAAATCATAATAAAAAAAATATGTAAATAAGAACTTTTAAATAGTTAATTTGATACTAATATTAATATATTTTTTGCAAAATTTATATTTTATTCAAAAATAAAAACATTATTGTTTTTTCAAAACCATATAAAGTCGTATCATATCGACATAAATAAAGAATAAAACGAAACATTAAAATCAAAATATGTCTCGACATATTGCACGAGTACCCTTCTAATGAATATAAACCCATTTATAATTTGTAAAATGACAAAAATAGGTTTTCTTTTTCTTTAAAAAAAGTGACAAATTCTAGAAGTAGAAGAAGCTTTCAATCACAAAAGCTATGCATCCCTTTTTCTAGGAGAAGACTTGACAAATGCACAAATCTTCATCTAAAATAATGTGCCAAATTTTGGACTTTTCCACTATTATTACATGCTTCTTTGCACCTTCCTCAATGTTCTTTTACCTATTATTTCCCATCATATCAAAACTTCACTTTTTTTTTTGCTTTTTCTTTTTACCCGTAATATCAATCGGTCTCATATGACATTCAGCCTTTAGAAAATCTAGTATGAGTCGGTTATCTAAGGGGCCGTTTACCAAACATTTGTTCGGTAAATGTTTAACGTTACATTTAATATTATTATTTACTTATCGGGTAAGATTTTACTCTATCAAAAAGCCATTGTATGCAACAAATTACCCGGTAAGTGTATTACCGTGGTAAGAGTCGTCGCCCTCACTTGCCAGGTAAGACTCTTGATCCTTGTCTTGCTCTTACGAGTAAGATTTTTGGTCCTTACCATATTCATGCAGTAAGGTAATGTGACTTGGTAAACACTTACTCAGGTAAGCGTTTGGTAAACGGCCCCTAAGACTTATTCGACGACAAGGCGCGTAAGGGGACCCAAACTTGAACCCGAAAGGAACAGCTTTTTAAACAAATATCTGATCGTCCCTTGAACCAACTAGCAAGGTCTCACTTTTTTTTCTTTCTCTTTTTTAACAATATAACATCTATGTAACATTAAATCTAAATTATAAGTATGGTTTAAGTCTAATATATAAGTAGAGTAATAAAAAGTAAAACATGAACCACAAGGGTGGTGGTGCCTGATTGGTTTGAGTTTGGCTCCAAAGGTCAAAAGTACCAGGAGGTATCAAGTTCAAATCCAATGAGGAATAAAAATTCCCTTGTGGCCACGGAGGTTCAAATGCGGTGACTCCAGACTATCTGCAAAACCGATAGTCGCATTGAGATTAGTCGACTCGCATAACGGGTTGGATATCCAGGTTAAAAAAAAGTAAAACATGCTTCATACTTTTAAAAGATCTTTAGTTTTAAAATGCCATAATTAAATGTATTTTAGTATTTGATTCTTGTTTTTATTTTGTTACATAGTGTAGAAGATTGAGTTAAATTTTCTGAAGTAGTAGTTTGATTAAAGTGGCTTGGGAGATTAATTTATGTGATCATATTGGATTTTCTTTTTGCATACCTGGTTTTTTAAAAGAAATTGAAAAATCAGTACAGTTTATCATATTTAGTTACTAATATACTGTACTTTCTTAATTAAAGTGGCTTGTGGATTTAACTTCAGTAATAAGTTACTAATGTATTGTACTTTTTTAACTACCCAAAAAGATATTCTATCTTTTTAACGTCATTCGAGCTTGCACGTTTTAAAATGAGGTGATATCAATGCACTTTGAGCACTGAACTTTTTAAAACAAGTGTCATTAACTGTTGGTCATCTAAATTTGTGAAATAACGTGGGGGGGAGTGGCGACTATGACGATGACTGTAATAACATGGTGGCATTTTGCGATGGAGTGGGGTGGGTGATGAGGAGAGTGGTGGGTGAGTGGGGGTAAGGTGTGAGGGTGACGGGTGTGACAATGTCGATAGTAGTGTGGTCCTGATGGGGCTAGGATAAGTTTGCCAACTAATGATCAGATCTCTCAAACACAGAAATCGACAAAATATAGTCAATTCAGTCTGTGAACCAAACAGTACAAGAGAATTTGTTATTCTAATTCCATCAAATTCCTTCAAATTCTACGAACTAAATGGTCCTTAAGAGTTTAAGAATGCGATCAATAATTTTGTTCTTGATTTATCATGTTGGAGAAAACACCATTACAATCTAGTGATTACTTTATTTGTTTAATAAAGTATTTGCCGAGTAATCATATAAATAAAGTACTTTTAAAATATGATTATTTTATATATAACTTAAAATAAGACGGCTAATTTTTTTTTAAATCTATATTATATTATAAAGCATTTGACAAAAATTCTTAAAAACCATTTTTATGCATAAAGTACTATTTATTGATGCATATTACTTAAAATTAAAGATTACAAATAAATTGTGCGTAAGTACAACTTATTAAAGCTCTATGCTTGAATTCGTGTAACTAACTGCAGATAAACATAATCAAATAGAGAATAAACATCTCATTTTAAAATATAAAAAAAATCTAAAATGTAATTAGGATAATTATTGAGTTCTAACAGAATACTTAATTATTATCTTTGTTAAAAAAATATATTATTAAACTTAAGTTAAGTTGCTTTGTTACGTTAAATTAAATTACAATAAAAAAATAAACAAACAAGATTTTTTAAATAGTTAATTTGATACTAATATTTATATTTTTTGCAAATTTTATATGATATTTTTAAATTTATATTTTATTCACAAATGGAAACATTATCGTTCTTTTAAAACCACATAAAATCGTACTATATCGACATGGATAAAAAATAAAATGAAATATTGAAATGAAAATGTGTCTTGATGCATTGCACGAGTACCTTTCTAATACTTCAAAAAATATTTATTAAAAATATAAATTATGAAACTTGCTTACATGTATTTTTATCTCTCCATATAACAACTATACATTTATGGTTTGTTCAAAAACTCCATAATAATCCTACTTATCTAAGGGACCGTTTACCAAATGCTTACTCAGGTAAGCGCTTACCAAGTTACATTATTTTACCAAATCAATATGGTAAGAACCAAAAATCTTACCCGATAAGAGGGAAGACAAGGACTAAGAATCTTACCCAGTAAATGATTACGACGACTCTTATCACGGTTAGCAATTATCGAGTAAATTGTTGCATACGATACCGTTTTTATGGACTAAAATCTTACCCGATAAGTAATTGATAATATTGAATTTTATCGATAAACACTTACTCTGATAAGCATTGGTAACGAGCTCCAAAGCGAAAAAGGATTGCATAATCACTGATCAATCAATTTTAATGTGAAAACTTTAATTTTTATTAGATGTAAGCATGAATTTGTATTTTTTTATAAAATAAACTACTTAAATAAATATAAGATAAAATGAAAAATAAAATTCAATAGTTATTTTTTGTATTTACACTAAACCATTTATTGAGGCCTTGTTTGTTTTTTCATTTCCAATTCTTAATTACCATTTAATGTCTGATTTGTTCAGACGTTTTGTAATTCAGAATGTTTGATTTTATTATTATTTTTAGAGTCTCTTATCATTTAATAAGATTTGAATAAATAAGAGGTAAACTAATATATTAATTTCTCTTATTTCCTCTTTTCTTTAATTCTCTTTGACTATTGTTTCTTTCTCCACCATAGACGACACCATCCTTTCATCACCCATGTGAAATGCATGCCCTCACCTTCTCTCTCTCTCTCTCTCTCTCTCTCTCTATATATATATATATATATATATATATATATATACATACATACAGTTTCTGTACGTATAGGTTATCGTAGAAGATTAATGTGAAATAAGAACTTCTATCGGTGATCTATCATCTACCAAAAGTATTGATCTTTCCGCAAACAACCTCATCGACGACATTCCCGATAGCATCAGATGTCTGAAAGGTATCCAAAAGGTTCTTACTGTGTTCCATCTGTTAAGCAATTGTTGAGATGGATTTCGACAATGGAAATCTTATGAAAATCAAGAGAATTTTGCAAAATGTTTGCACCTGATTTTACAAGAACAAACTATTGGTTAAGATTTCAGACTTCACACATTTGTCAGTTTATAAAAACAACAATCTTATTGATTCAGATTTCAAACTTCAGCACCACCTCTTATCAATCAGAAGTGAAATACGACTTCAGACTTCAGCACCTTTTAAAAAAAACAAACCCCACCTAAATCTTAATACCCTATCATTTTCTACTTTACCCAAAAAAAAAGTCATTTTTCATAATATTGTTAAGCAAATGAGTAATAAAAATAATATCATGATTGAATTATAATTCTATTTAGATGTTATAAATTCCCATCTTTAGTTAGATGTTATTTTTTATTCAAATGTATGCAACAACAAACTTTATATTATTTTTGGTCGAATAAAAAATGGATATGGGAATAAGGTAAGGGACTCCCATATCCATTCTCGTCCCCGTTCTCCAATTTTCGTTTAGGGATTTTTTGTTTCCAATTTAAATTTAAAAACGAAAAACTGTTATCAAGTATCAACAGTGGTTTACCAACATTCAAATTAAAACAAAACCAAATCAACATTTACTACCAATAATCAAAATCATTAAATCAACAGTGATTCGACAAAATCAAAATAAAAAAATAAGATCAAAATATTTAATTTTAAACCAGAAAGATATTTTTTTATAAATAATATAGGTGGATGAGGCAGATTGAGGATCACATTATCCAGTCCCTGTTTTTAAGTTTCCGAGATCTTTGACTTCAATCAAGACGAGTACATCAGTTCCCCAACAAAACAGATCTCATTCCCGTACCTAACCAGAATGATAATACAGTTACCAAAAAAATACAGTTGACAAAAGCAGACATCAAGCAGACATCATCTTTTGTTGTTTTTTCTAGAACATACTTTTATTTTCTTGATTGAAGTTTTCAAAGTTGATGGCAAATGCATCCAATAAGGTCAAAGCAAGTGTTTGCTAATTTGGCCTAAATCCAAAGAGGATTGAGTGACAAAGTCAAGATTTGTTAACTCTTGGAGTMGTGGTTTACAAATAAACAACTTTAAATAAAATAATTTATTTCACAATGAATATTAAATTGGAATTTTTGTTTTTAAATCTTATTATTATGACTTGACCTAATTAACTAACAATATATTTTTGATTCATAATTAAAAGATATAATCTAACCTTAAATAAACTTTGTGATTGTAATAGAACTCATAAATCAATGGAATTAAACCATGACTATGTATCCTTAAATTTCAATATCATAACAATATTTAATTACTAAGTGCCGTTTAATTACTTAATATTTTATCTGTAAAAATCAATACTTTAAATTTATTATATTGAGTAAAATTGTAGTCTAACGAAACGGTATTTTATGCAACAATTTTTACCTGGTAAATATTTACAGGATAAGAGTCGTCATGTCACTTTCTGGGTATGTCTTTCAATCTTTGTTATCGCTCTTACTGGGTAAGATTTGCGGCCCTATTCAATTTTCATCTGATAAGTCACTACCAAACTGGTCAGCTTTTCTGGCGGTCCTATCCGCCTGAAAACAAAGTTTCTGGCGGATAAAGCCGCCGAAAGATGAGGCGCCGGTGATTATTTTTCTGGCGGATTTTTGGTTTTCCGGTGGAAAATGGTCGTCGGAAAATTTTCCCGGGTTTATTTAAAAAAACCTTGATTAAATTAAGAATTTATTAACGAGATTTAAAAAAATTGAATTAAATTACCGGCGGGCATATCCGCTTGTAACTTTATCCGTCGAAAATTTAATTTAATTTTTAAAATAATTATTTTTATTCTTTAAATATCTCCAACAAATTTATCCGTCGGAAATTTACTTCATATTTTTTTAATTATTATTTTAAATAATTTTTCAGCAAATGTTTAAAATCTATAAAAATTATTTAAAATCTATACAAACATGTAAATTTGTAAAATATTAAAAAAAACTAAAAAGATGAAATTCGGCTAAATATCATATATTAAACTAAAAAACAAGAAATGTCCAATACAATTATCCTGACCAATTTGAAATAGCACACAATTGTTCCAAACAAAAAATAAATTGTTCCAAACAAACAAATATTCAATACAGTGGCAACAGGAAATGCTGAGATTGATTAAGCTGCCTGACCAAAGCAGCCATATCTTCAGTTTGTTTATCTCGTCTCTCGTCCAACACCCGCCGACTAATCCCGCGACGACCACCTGATTTGCAGATGATCCGGAGTCACCGCATTTGAACCTCCGTGGCCACAAGGGGATTTTTATTTCTCCTTGGATTTGAACCTAAGACCTCCTGGTTCAATTTTTATCCCAGACTAATCCACAAGGCGCTGATCTTCTTCCTGTAAATCTCTAAGTTCGGTCCTTAAGGCTTCAATTTTCTATAAACTAAAGAAAACGTTATAATATCTAATATGAATTATAAATTAAATCGATAAACATCATCAAAAGAAAAGAGACACACACTCGACTCTCTAAAGACAATGGACCACCCTGTGTGTAGTTCTCAGTCAAGACCCAATTGGGATCCTGGTTGTACCCAAACCTAAATAGATGGTCTTTCTTGTTTTCCCCAACCGCCTGTTCCCACAACTCTGTATCAACTAAGGGATAGGTGGAGGGATCATTGTCATATCTTTGGGTGAGACTTATTGAATAGTCATCCTATGGTTTAAAAAAGATTACAAGTCAATTTTGACAACATGACGGTTGTAGATGGGACATTTCCAGCCAAAACAATAGTGATACATATGAAATTTGTAGCCAAAACGACCCTAACGTTTGTCTAACAAATGACAACCTAAACTAAATAGTGGTACATACGAAATTTATAACTTAAACAATCTTAATATTTGCCCAACAATTGGCAACCCAAACTATATATATATATATATATATATATATATATACACACACACACACTTAGATTTTAATTTAAACGACTCGAACGTTTGACTAACAATTAATGGCAACCCAAACTAGATAGATAATTACGTTTCCAATTATAAACATTAAAATAGATAGATACTTACCATAACTTGGCTACACTTAGAGATCGCGTACTCCTCATAATCCTTAGATGCGACCTCTCCACTCGACTTCTTCTTATGTGTATAATCGAACAATTCCACAACGGTGGGTGACACGCCGTCTTTTGCTTGTGTCTACAAAGGTCAAATAATATGAACATGTGTTAATTATAACATATTAAAAATCAAGATACTAAAGTAATGAGTTTTAGGTCCTACCGGGAGAGCACCATGCTCCGAAAATGGGATTGATCCACCGGTGTGTAGCACAACTTGGCTATCACGGTTATCACGCGCCACACTGGAAACAACCTTCCCATTGTCATTGTTCCAACGATTGACCATCTGGCTCAATATATCTAAAGAGATCTAACCGGGGGGGGGGGGGGGGGGGGGGGGGGGAGTTCTTCAACACACTCATATCTCGGTGTGGGCCGGTTTCATCATATTGAGGATACACATTCCTCTTTGCTTTTTCCCCAACTTTCTTCCTCACGGCACTCAAGTTGTCATTATATGGCTTTGCCGACTTTCTCTACCATGTCTCTAGCATATGGGCGTCCAAAGCTTAATCCCAAGTGTAGTAAAACTGTACATAAAAGTTTAGTCAATTCTTAGGTTCAAAAAAATAGAAAAAATATAACAAGTTGAATATATACTACGAACCTGGAACCGCTCCCACATTCGGCGCCTCACGTCCCTTGGGATTTTTTTCCCAAGTGATCTATGGCCCGTCAAGCAGCTCTCGGTTGATGGATCACTCTGGTGTCATTAAAGCTATATAAATAATGAATTGATAGCATCAATACAAAGAACAATTACTTTTATCAATTAAAAGATATAAATGTATTTACTTTTTGTCGCGGATGCCAATAACCGTCCGCTATTGTAGAAGCGGTCCGGAACAGCACTACCACGGCCAAACTCTATCTCTTCCGGGTGTGCCGAAGCACTACTAGAGGCTCTACCCGTATCGCGGCTAAGTCTACTGCTACTACCTCGACCAGTAATCCGAGTACGCGACATTGTCGATTTTTCCAAAGCAACGTTAGAAGACATACAACAATTGACAATCCATTTATAACATAAAATATACCTCAATTAGATCTATGAATACAAATCTTAACATTTGTCCAACAATTGACAATACATTTCTAACACGAATCGGTACAAAACAATGAACAGGTATGTTGCATCGTGTTGGATGTTTTCTCCTTGAACTCAGATTCTTGATTGTGAACATGCTAGTATGGATTCTAACATAAAAAAGTGCCTCCACTTGAAACATTTCTGTAATGTGAACAAACAGTCGACTTTAATTACACATTTAGCCTTGTTATCTACTTACGTGAAATTTACTTTTAGTACAAAATTTGGACTGATCTTATCTTTTTGTTTTCGAGATATGTAATGAGTCACTAAGGGGCCTTTTACCTAAACACTTACCCGGTAAGCGCTTAATAGTAAAATTCAACTATATCGCTTACTTGTCGGGTAAGATTTTGTCTACCATAATGATATCGTATGTAACAATTTACCCGGTAAGTGCTAACCGTGGTAAGAATCGTCGTCATTATTTACCTGGTAAGGCTCTCAGTCCATGCCTTCACTCTTACCGGGTAAGATTTTTGGTAATTGTCATATTCATCCGGTAAGGAAATATGACTTGATAAACCTTACCAAAGCAAGCATTAGGTAAACGGCCCTAAGGTCCATAAGTAGTTTGTCTTGTGCTTTACATTAAATATTGTAATCTCATTGTCCTTTGTTTAAATTCCTTACACGTTAAATTAAAGTTTGGTTTGGGAAAATATGAGTTTTAAAATCACATGAAAACCAATGTTATTACAATCATTAAATACATACACAGTTTAGTGATGGCTAAAAATCGGTCCCGGGCTAGTCCCGTTCGATCCTAAGGTTGTGCATAACCGGTCCCGATCGAAAAGGTGAAGACCGGTCAAGGCGAATCATAACCGGTTATGGGGTCCCGGTCCCAGCCGGTCTTGATGCCAAAAAAATAATTAATTTTTAATGATATATATTTCTAATATATTATAAAATTTGTAATTGGGTCACTCAAATACACTTCAAAAATGCATTTTAATATAATTAAAATTACATTGTCTTAAAAAATACATTTACTTATAAAATTATTTTAATTTTCGGGCCGGGGCGGGTCGGTCGGTCCATAACCGGTCCTGGTCCCATGAAACTGCCAAAACCCCAACCAGTCCCGGTTTTCGGTCCCATAACTGGTCCCTTGCCGGTCCCAGGTTGGGTCGGGCCGGGGCCAGGCCGATTTGGCCATGTCTAATACATACACACACACACACACATATATATATATATATATATACATAAATATATACATACATATATTTACATATACACAACTATTTCGAGTTCATACCGGCGAAAGAGGAAGGAAGGAGAGGAGGTCACGATCGGCATAAAGGGAAGATGTCGGCGGTAGAGGGGTGTTGATATGAGTTTTTTGAATGAATTCGTCGGAATCGCCTCTATCGATCGTCTGGTGGGTATGGCAAAGAGAAACAACGGTTATCGATGAGGAAGGGAGTATAGTTTTGTTTTATAAATTACCATTGGATATATTCGTCGGAAAAAGTTTAAAATTAAAAAAATGGTTTTTATGAAGATTTTGAAAACCCAAATAAAACTTTTTTAATAGTTTTGAAAGTCCAATAATAACAATGACGCCGAATAATATGTTTGTATATAGGTATGTATTGCATACATATATGTGTGTGTTGAACTCGATAAGACAATTATTATTCACTATACATTCCATGTGGAATATATGTAATATTTTACACACACACACACATATATATATATATATATATATATATACTCGTATATTTTTTTGCACTACTAGCCATGGAAGCTTTTTCATCATAATATATTGTCGAAAATATTCTGAATACCATAAAAAATGATTGTCTCGAAAAAACGTCTGACCATAAAAATTCTGACAAATATTTTTTCCTTTGTAAATTTATTCCAAATAACTGTTTTAGACGAATTTTCAACAAAAACGACCTTCGACGAAATATGGTCTAATTTCGATGATCAACATGGTTAAAGAAATTGAAATTATATATCGCTAGATATTATGTTATGTTCTATTTTAAAGCTAGGAATTAATTAGAAAATTAATTTTTTGCTTCTAAATCTTTTGTTTCCAATTTCTAGGTCACCACACCTCTATAAGTTAGGTAAGTTTGTTGATTCTTAGTTGTGCAATTTTGCTATTTGATTTTGATTAAACTTATTAAGTTGTTGCTAACAAATGGACACGTAAATAATACCTTTGTCAAATATTTTATTGTTAGATCAAATTCACATTGAATTCAATTTGACCTTAAATGCAATCATGTTTTCAAATTTCCACATTCTTTCTATTTAATTTTTTTTTTATCATTAGATAAATCATAAGAAATTAAGATGATATTTGTTTTTTAAGAAGTGCTGAAATCGGAATTACAAAATATTTGAACGAATCAAATATAAGTAGTAATTAAGAACTGAAAATAAAAAAAAAACAAATAAGTCCCAGGGATCATTTGGCAAATTCATACATGGGATGCGATGTATTATAAACTTTTGAATATTAATTTTCTTTTATTTAACATTAACTTCACTCGTAATTAATAATTGAAATATTGACCAGGCTTTCTTGCATGTGTTTTGTTATTTATTATATTGTAAGGGGTGTTTTGGATTGTTTATTTAAAATAATTTATATTTTTATATAAAAATATTTATCAATTTATTATAAGTTAGAAGAGTTTAACTTATTTAAAAACTCTTTATTACGTATTTAACACCGATATAAGTTGTTTATCTAAACACTAAAAAATATCTATTATCAATACTACATCAAAATAAGTCAATATATTGTTTTTATAAATAATCCTGAACATCCCTAAATTATTGGAAATAACATTATAACTTTTAGGAAAGTTAACTTTATCCTTGTTTGATACCCTATAAAGATGAAAAAAAAGGGAAACCCATAAATCATAGATTTTTGTAAAAAGGGAAATTCTTCAAAATAGTTGATTTGGACTCCCATACATATTTATTTTATAATCAATTTTCAACCCAACAAATTAAAATAGTCAAGATTTTATAAATCTACTTTTTGTAAAATTAATATTCATAAAGCAACACTTAGAGATTGTATGATAGTTCTTGAATTGTTTAGTGTAGAACGATTAAAAGACTCTTATAATATAGTATAAAATAAAATATAACTATTTGGTAATTATTTACAATTAAAATAGGACACTGAATGGTTAAAGAGAACCCATGATAAAAAAATCATTTAGAAGGGTTTTAAAACCATTAAAAAACAGAATTTTTTTTGCCAAACAAAATTCATCTCTTAACAATTCAGATACCACCTCTTAATAAGAGTATTAAAAGATAAATATTAAAAGGGGATGTAAAGTGAGTATTTTAGACTTGTAAAAGTGTTGAGATGGTAATTAGTTTAATTAAAATAATTTAGTATTTAATAAAAAGTGAGAAACTTTAGAATAAATTTAATTAAAAAAAAGAATGTGATAATATGACCACTTTGGAATCAATTCGATTTCTTTTTCACGGTGGTTATTATATGTTTGGGAATCGAATAAATCCTCAAGAAAAAAAGTGGAATTTATTGATATACGAATCATGAAAAATAACATAATTTAAATCCTTACAAACAACAGAAAATTAAATCCAGAAATTAATCCGTGTAATCTCTCCAACTAATAATCAACCACAAAAAAATCAGCTACATGCATGATGAATTTAGTAAAACAAAACTAAACCAATAGCCAAGAAAGTGGCCGGAACCACCGCCGTGAAAGATGAGGCGGCGTTACTTGGTGGTGCAGGAGTGGTGCTTCCGGTGGGAGTTTCGGTGGCGCCAGGAGGAGGACTGGTACTTCCTGAAGGAGATGGGCCGGATGTGGGAGGTGATGGTGGGCTAGCTTGATCAACCGGAGATGGTGCCGGAGAGGATGTGGGTGTGGTTGCCGGAGTTGGAACTGGTGTTGCTGCTGGTGTTGGTGTTGGTGTGGCTGCCGGAGGAGAGGTGGTGGGTGTGGCTG
>NC_037535.1:4148169-4154746 GCF_001531365.2 Cynara cardunculus var. scolymus
CGAAGGAGGGGTGGTGGGAGGGGATGCGGCGGCGGAGACATTGATGGCCAACTTCTGACCGATTGAGCAATGTCCTCCAACAGTGCAAATGTAGTAACGTGGACCGGCGGTGGTCAAGGTGATGGTGGCAGGGCCGGTGGTGGTGAGGGAGATGGGGCTGGCGGTGGTGCAGGGTCCATACGCCGCTTGTGATACTTGCGCCACGTTATGTGCGCCGGTGGTGAAATTAAAAACTGCAACCCATAAAAAATCAATCAATTAGTCAAATTCACACCACTAAAATAAATTAAAAATTACAATAAAATTTATTAATTAATAAAAAAAAGTAAAAACCATTATTGATGTTTGAATTAAAAATTGGAGTAGGTTTGTTTGCATGTGACATGTTTTCTTTCCCTTTTGATCTTAACATTATTTTATAAATAATATATTTATTATCTTTTAATATATATATATATATAATTAAATAAAAATAAAAATAAAATAAAAATAAAAAGACATACATAGAGTGTCGCCGACGGTGAAGGTTTGTTGGGCAGCCCAGGTGGTGTAAGCGGCGGCGCCATTGGAAGGAATATTCCAGCCCAAGGCGTCTCCGACGACATGTCTAGTTTGAGCCATGGAGGTATGCATCTGCATGGATGCAACAATCATCATCATCATCAATACTACCATACATGATTTCAGTTCAGCCATTTTGTGTGTGTGTTTTTGTAGGTGTGAATAAATCCCAGGTCGCCCCTTTCTCTCTCTCTCTAAAACTCGTGAGTTTCTCTCTCTATATGTAGAGGTAGAGGTAGAGGGTTGTGAATGTGGGATGTGTCTTAATAGATAATGGGTGTGTATATTTATAGGGGAAAGTTTTAGAAAGAGAAAAAGAAGACACCCTCTCCATCTTAAATATATTTTTTATAAAAAAATTTATATATATAGACATGGGATCATGTGAGAATACGAGTTTTTCGTGAGATTCGTAAAATCAATTCTCAACCTTTGGATTAGATCTACAATCGTTAGATCTCAACATTCATAAACGTCACGAAAGTTCTCAATTATTACAAAATTGCCACTGAACAACTTTAAACCATTTAATCATTAGCTTATAAAGTTGATCAATGAACATAAATTAGTCTTACGGGTCTCAAAAAAACTTTTGGTCTCACGTGAACCCAATCCTCTCTCTCTCTCTCTCTCTCTCTATATATATATATATATATATATATGAGGTGGGTTGGGTTCACGTGAGACCAGTAAGACCAATTTATGTTCATTAATCAACTTTATAAACTAATGATTTAATGGTCCAAAGTTGAACGGTGACAATTTTGTGATTATTGAGAAGTCTCATGGCAATTTTGTGATTTTCAATGTTCAAATTGTAGATCTAATCTAAGGGTTGAGAATTGGTCTTACGGGTCTCACGAAAAACACTTGGTCTCATATGATCCCAAGTCTATAGAAGGTTTACTTTGCAAACCACGTTATTTGTACAAATCGTACAAACCTCATTTAACCAATTATAATTTTCCATTTTGTTCATTTTTTGTAATTATGAGAGGTTGATTAATCATTTTTATTATAAAAAGGTGTTAATCATGGATATTATCATCTTCATTATTTTAATTTTAGAGAAATACATGAAACAATTTCATTAAAATTTCATTAAGTATTATATGAAACAATTTTATAACCATATATGAAACAACTTCATCAAAAAAAGTATTATATGAAACAATTTCACAAGATTAAACAATTTCATAAAAAAAAATTATGAGATTAAACAATAAAATCGACGGATGATGATGGTTTATACGGTTTTTACAAATTGAATGGTTTACATTTGATGACTCATCTATATCTATATATATTTATGTATGTATTATATATAGAGAGAGAGGAAGGGTGGGGCTGGAGGTGGTGGTGGAAGGTGACCGGAAAGTTTCAAGAGGTGCATTAGTGACGTTGACCCATGATGAGGTGTGAAGTCAAGGTTCGCCGTGGTTCGTGGTGGTGGGTCCCGCAACCTCCTCGGTCTGAGATTAGGTGGTCCGCTTTTGAATTTCTTTACATCTTTAAATATTACACTTTTAACCCTTATACTTTTACTAGTTTTACATTTTAAATATTCTAAAGTTTAATATACATATTTTAGAATTATGTATCTATACTATATTATAACGTATTTTATCCTATCTCTTAAAAACAACTTTTAAAGCATTATATATTAATATCTAATGCTAAATTACTTAATTTTCAAGTTTATAAATTCTCAATACTTTATGGTACAAGCTATTAAACCTATCTCCTCATCAGATCTATCTTTCTATAAATCGATTGTTTATAAATGTGAATAAATAGTTTTTATTAAAAAAAAATCCTTATAACTTAGATATTCTGCGATTCGATGATAACGAATAAGATCGTAACATCACTTGATCGCCTTTGATCATCGAAGCTTAGAAAACCCATTTCCAAAACGTGTTAAAAACCCGTTTTCATATATTAGCATCATGACCATTGATCAAAAAAATAAACAGCTCAAATGATTTTATAAAACTAATACTGATTACTTGGTTAACAAATGATTATACATCTATTTATATTTATATAAAATGTGTCGTATATTTTTTCGTTTCCTGCCATTAAATAAATATTTTTAAAATATAAATTTTAATATGATAAAAAACAAAATATTTATATAATATATACATAATGTATTTTATGATTTTATTATACACTAAATATATTTAAAAATTAGCAAGAGGGAATTTTCAAATATTGAACATGTCCAAATGCTATGTTTAGATTTTGTTCTAAATTAGCCGCGTGAAGTAGCTGGTGCTAACGTGAACCAACTAATTTGTGTATTAATTTTGACTTTTTATAATCGTTGACTAGCGGTCGTATTTTTTTCGATTTACAACCGTGTTATTTATTATCATTTGTCATGCAAATGCCAAATAGTCATGACATTCATATTACGTCATTTTAATTTTTATATCAATTTAAATTTGTTTAATTACCCTGAATTTTGATTTTTAAATCAGTTTTTTAAATCGTTATGTTTAATAAGTCAGTTAATACGTTAATTTTGACTGAAAAGATAACTATTAATTAAAAAAATCAGTTGTTGACTGATAAAATAATTGATAAACTAGTCATATTTGGTAAAAGTATACTGATCACAGAACAAACCTATGTAGGCTCCAACAGTGTCCCATGCACCAGCTCAACCGAATTTTCATAAGTAGAACGTTTTCGGGTATTAAAGGTGCACATGCTAATTTTTAGAGGATGCTCTGAAACGTTAAATAAATATATGGTACATCAACCAGAAAATGAAAAAAGTGTGTCAAAATCAACTAAAACACTTCAAAATTATTCGAAATTAACAAAAAAAAAAGCTTAAAAAGTCCCTAGAAACGGGGAATTTGGCTAAAAAATCAAACAACTTTGCGAACCTTTGATTCATTATAAAAAAAGTGCGCACAAAACCACAAGGGTGGTGCCTGATTGGTTTGAGCTTGCCTCCAAAGGTCAAAAGTACCAGGAGGTCTCAGGTTCAAATCCAAGAAGGAATAAAACCCCCTTGTGGCCACGGAGGTTCAAATGGGATGACTCTGGACTATATGTAAAGCAGGTGGTTGCCCTGGGATTAGTCAACTCGTATAGCGGGTTGGATATCCAGGTTAATAAAAAAAAAAGTGCGCACAAGAGTTAATACCGAAAACATCGTTACATTATGGACATTAAACATGGCTCTAGCCTTAATGAATTTGTGGAGGGAGTCAGATTTAACTCGTTTTTGACTACACACCAAAAACATTTATCAGATTTATTTCTACGTTGCTTCGTCAATTTCATAATAACGACCCAACATATAACACCTAACAACCCTTGTAAACATGTCGTTATCGTTAAATAATTATTTAATATAATTATGAAAACCGTTATACTTTTATTTTATTTTAAATGAGATTGAAATTTGACAAGTTGAAGTTGTTGGAGCTAAACCTTTGGTTTTTGGATTGAGGGTTAGCCTACCTGCTTAACCATTTTCATACATACATATTTATTTATTTTGATAATATATGGACGGATAATCAATTACAAACGCAATAAATTGTATAAATATACAGTTTATGTTCTGTTTCGTATATAAAATAACACTTGTGAAAATGATGTGTTGTTTTATATGTGAAACGTCATGATTATTTTATATGTTGAAAAGAAACAGTATTAAATGTTTAATAAATAGTCATTCATCGACATATTAAGCGTGAGATTTCGAATAGGACCACCAAATTTTTGGAGCCAAGTTTATACATGTGTTTGGAACTTGTGTTGAAGACGGTTGTTTTACTTGTGTAAATCAATTTGATTGTTAATTGTTTAGTTTTATCATGTTCTCTATACTTAAGGGTAGGGGTGTTCATGGGTTGGATTGATCGAGTTGAAGACATTTGAACAACTCAATCTAATGCTTGCGATTTGAAAAATCTTAACCCAACTCAACTCAACCCGAACCAAAGTGCAACCCAACCTGCACGGGTTAGTCGGATTGATCGGGTTGATACTTTGGTACATTAATTATTCATCTAACCTAGAATATGTTATTTTCTCTACTCATAATTTCTTTTTCATCATCAACCATTTGATATAACTTATCCATATTTCTTACGTATATCACATTCAGTATTTTCTCAATTTACATATATATTTTCACAGTTACTGAACATATATACGAATGAGTGATATGAAGATGTGAATAGATTGAAAATATGTATATATGAATAACATACATGATAATGTAATTGTCTAATATACATATTAATAGAAATTCAACAATCATATTAAATCCAATAAATAAAAAGATATTGGGTTGATTGGGTTAGGTTGAGTTCAAATAATAGTAACCCAATATCAACCCAATATCTACCGTTTGACAATTTTACAAAGTAGACATCGGGTTGCTTCAGGTTGAGTTATTTCTTGTTGGGTTGGTCGGGTTTTTGAGCAACCCTACTTAGGGGGTCTTTGGGATTTTTTTATTTGAAACAACTTATAATTTTCTACAAAAAAAACACTTATCAACTTATTATAAGTTAAAAGGATTTAACTTCTTCAAAAACTTCTTATTACTGGTTTGACACCAATATAATTGTTTACCAAAATCAAAAGTATTTATTACCGGTGTCACACCGAAATAAGTCAATATGTTATTTTTATAAGTAATCCCAAACTTCCATAACACAAACACGTGTGTACACGTGC
Source organism: Cynara cardunculus var. scolymus (assembly GCF_001531365.2). NCBI lineage: Eukaryota > Viridiplantae > Streptophyta > Magnoliopsida > Asterales > Asteraceae > Cynara > Cynara cardunculus. The sequence goes on from NC_037535.1 coordinate 4,153,444, forward strand.
ACACATACAAATAAAATAATCATGAAAGTTTTAAGTATAATGTAACCTTAAAATTATCTAACTTTACAGTATAATCAAACGTTTAAGTTAATTGAAGCTTCAAACAAAATAAAATATCCTTTATTTTATATATGAAATAATATTATATAAACATTGCAATTTCATTCGTATTATTATATATTTTAATATATAAGACGACAAACTAAAACTGTTGTGTAGATTTATTCAAATTATGAAATTTGTCTATTAATTTTTATTAAAACTAGAAGGGTACTCGTGCAATGTAACGAGATAAATCTCGATTTTAATGTTTAGTTTTTATTCTTTGTCTCTATCGATGTAATACGATTTTATGTGATTTTGAAAGAGCGATAATATTTTTATTTTTGAATGAAATAAAAATTTGAAAATAGCATAAAAATTTGAAAAAAAAATAAATCGATATTAATATCAAATTAAATATTCAATAGTTTTCGTTTTTTATGTAACCTCTTTAATTAATTTTTTTATTATAATTAATTTTGTATTTAACAACAAAGTAATTTATTTTTGATTTAATAATATAATTTTTTTATAAAAATAATAATCAAACATTTTGTTAGAACTCACTGATTATCTTGATTATATTTTCTATATTTAAAATAAATGTTTATCTCGTATTTGATTATGTTTATCTGCAGTTAGTTACACGAATTTAAAAATGAATCTTTAATAAGTTGTACTTACATAAAATTACTTGTAATCTTGAATTTTAAGTAATATACATCAATATACAATATCTTATACATAAAAATGATTTTTAAGAATTTTTATTAAATACTTTATAATATAAGTATAAGTTATGACAAATAAAAAATTCATTAATTTTTTTAACCGTGTGGATTCAAAACGGAGACTTTTATTCTCTGTGGAAGCATTCCACCTTCCACGTGTCCCTAAACCTTTACCTATAAATACACAACGAACAACACCCATTTTCCATATCACCTTCAACCTTCAAAACTCAAAATCAGTCAAGATTTTAAAGAATCATCTGAGAGATTTANCCATATCACCTTCAACCTTCAAAACTCAAAATCAGTCAAGATTTTAAAGAATCATCTGAGAGATTTAATTTGATAACAAAAATGGCAGCAATTAAGATTAATTTGGTGGTGGTTATGGCGATCATGCTTGCGTCTATGCAGTTTCACGGCACGGTGGCTCAGACCACCCATGTGGTCGGCGACGCCTTGGGATGGACTATTCCACCCGGCGGAGCATCCGATTATACCACCTGGGCATCACGTCAGACCTTCACCGT
>NC_037535.1:4156936-4160262 GCF_001531365.2 Cynara cardunculus var. scolymus
CTGGGACCGACAAGGATCGGTTATGGCTCGATAGTTTAGGACCGGTAACATTAGGATTCTTGAAGTGTTTTATTCTTGTTGTTGTTGTTGTTGTTGTTGTCGTCTTATTGAAGTGCTTCTTCCTTGTCTCTGTTTCATACTTCAAAAAACTGGAACTCGTCAAGTCACTATTAAATTTATAAAATGTCGAATATTATCAATATAAATATATAATATCGTTATTTTGCCATTTCTTTCATAATGTTAACTTTTATTTTTATTCTATTTTATATGGTGCTTTCCCTCGTGTAAATTCCTAGCTCCGGCACTGCTTTACATGTATTATCTAACGTGTATTTTGAAATATGTATATATATATATATATATTTAAAACCAGGTCTAACCGAGGGCTGAATTTGGTACGACACAACCTAGAACCAATTTTAGCTATATCTACCAGACGGAGACGGGCCAATATTTTTTTATCAAATGGCTGCACCATTTGACTAAGAAAATGGCATTAACAGGATTCGAGCTCTGGTCTAGGGTGGAAGAAAAGTTTTGCAAATCTACTCTACCAAAGAAAACTTGTTCTCATTTTAGTTTTAAAATACATACAATACACACAACAAATTAATAAGGTTAGATCTTTCACAAACCTAAATTTTTTTATCCTTTGATAAAGGAATAATACAGTGGCACCCATGCATGTTTGATCCGTTGATGCTACCAGAGAGCTTTTCTATGCAACGTGGTTGATTACGTTGGATTGAGTCCTTTTATGATCCATATTTGACCAGACAACACATTGATTAATGCACATGTTTTGATCTTAATGCGATATTTTTATACCAAAATAAATAAGGAGTTTTTTTTATCAAACATTTATTGGGCAAAGGTTTATCGATATAAAAGTCATCATCCTCACTTAATTTACCGGGTAACGGTCTCGACAATCAAAGTGGATAGTTAGTGAACTTCTATCATCTGGTAAGCGCGGTGTCACCACCCTTACTTATCTGATAAGACTTGCAATTGTTGCCTTGCCTTTTGCCGAATAAGATTTTTGATCCTTGGTATACTCATCCGATAAGATATACCACTCCAGTAAGCACTTTGATAAACAGACCCTAAATCATCTTGCATATTGATTATCACAAAAAGAATGGAAAAAATGATGAATTTTTGGGCCAATTTGAGTTTAAAATTGAAAATGGCAGAGATGGTGGTGGGCCGGTGGCTCTATTGATTTTGGAATCGGGTGGCGTTAGGCCGGGAAGATGGCCGATGATTCTTATAATTGTTGGTGATGGTAGTAGGTAGAGTCATTGTATCTATGTTATCCTTAGAGCATCTTCGATGGATTCTCCATAATTTCTCTAAAATGGATAATTAAAAACAGACATTGGATCTATGTTATCCTTACTACGAGCAAAGCATATTGTTTTTCTGGTAAATGCTCGTTTTATTTGAAGTGTATTTGTTATGTATAAATGATATACATCTAAAAGAACTCCCTTTATATATGTATTTATGTGTCTTTTTCTTGTACGTCTGGTGCTCACAAGCACGTAGGGTTGAATCTAAATTTACACACACATCTTGGTTTCAACCAAAATTCTAAATGGCGTGAGGTGTGACGTGATAGCGAGTTCAAGCCTTAGGAGTCATGACAAGGTCACGATGTTTTTCAAGGCGTGAATTATGCCCGCAAATCTGTATATCATATATATACACATGTTTTTTTTTTACTATTACTGAATTAGTCAATGATTTTAAACAATTTAAATCAAGTTATATACTAAAAGCTAAAAAGCAAGACATATATAAGAAAAATTAAATATTGTGTTACAAAAATCATACATTGAGCCTTGACATGCGATAGGTTTAACTTGGTGTGAGATGCGAAAAGTTCAACATTGATTCAACCCAAATCTGGTTGGTTCGATGCCTGTTAAATGAAATGATAACAATTTTTCTTTGAACACAGACCAAAACAACTTACTCCAACATATCTGACCTAGGGTATAAATGACACGAGACAACTCACGAGCTACTCGAGATCGATTCGGTCAACACTCGAAATCGATTCAACAAACCCGCCCAACCCAACCCGCTATCAACCCAATTAAACCCTAACCGCCAAACTGTCCACTCGCCAATTACGAGGGTTGAAGTTGGATTGGGCGTAGCTCAACCTGCCAAACCGCCGCTAATATATAATTTTTATAAAATTATATATATATATATATGTTTTATATATATATATATATATATATATCAATAATGTATAATTTTTATTGATATTATGTTTGTATTTCATTTTAGCTCAACTTTTAGGTTACCGAAAGATATTCACGATCAAAGAATGATGACAAATAATCTAATTAATAAGAGAAAATTATTGAAATCTTTTTTGCAGCAACAAATTGATATGTCGAAGAATATGAATGATACTAATAAGAGAATTTTTTCGCGATATGAAAGGTGCACATGCTAATTTTTAGAGGATGCTCTGAAATGTTAATAAATATACGGGACATCTACCAAAAAACGAAAAAAGTGTTTCAAAATCAACTAAAACACTTCAAAAATCATTCGAAATTAACAAAAAAAAAAAAAGCTTAGAAAGTTCCTAGAAACAGGGAATTTGGCTAAAAAAATCGACTAACTTTGCGAATCTTTGATTCACAATAAAAAGAGTGCACACGAGAGCTCATACCGAAAACATCGTTTGATATTTATAAACATTATGAATATTAAACATGGCTCTAGCTTTAATGAATTTGTGGAAGGAGTCAGATTTAACTCGTTTTTGACTATACACCAAAAATATTTATCTGATTTATTTCTACGTTGCCTCGTCAATTTCATAATAACGACCCAACATATAACACCTAACAACCCTTGTAAACATGTCGTTATCGTTAAATAATATTTAATATAATCATAAAAACCGTTCTACTTTTATTTTAAATGAGATTGAAATTTGACAAGTTGAAGTTGTTGGAGAGATTGAAATTTGACAAGTTGAAGTTGTTGGAGAGATTGAAATTTGACAAGTTGAAGTTGTTGGAGCTAAACCTTTGGTTTTTGGAATGGGGTTTAGCCTACCTGCTTAATACATATTTTTTTTATCTATACAATATTATAAAATATTTAATAAAAACTCTTAAAAATAATTTTTTATGCATGAATTACTGTTTATTGATACATATTACTTAAAATTTAAGATAACAAATAAATAGTGCGTAAGTACAACTTATTAAAGCTTTATATTTAAATTCGTGTGACGAATTGCAAATAAACTTCTCATTTTAAATATAAAAAATCTAAAATATAATTAA
>NC_037535.1:4160967-4162239 GCF_001531365.2 Cynara cardunculus var. scolymus
TGTCTCCACCAACTACCTCCACCGTCCCACCACCGACCTCCTCCCCATCTCCCTCAGGCAGCCCTATTCCATCTCCTTCAGGAAGCACCACCCCACCTCCCTCAGGAAGCACCACCCCACCTCCCTCCGGCAGCACCACCCCGTTTCCCACCGGTAGCACCAGTCCACCACCACCAGCCGACAGTTTCGCTCCGTCTTTGACCGCAGCCGTACCCATCAGTTTCTTGGCAATGACTTTGGCTTTGTTTTACTAGACGTCTAGTGATTACATGAGTTGTATGTACGTAATTGATTTTTTTATATGTGAACTTAATAAATACACATTGATATTTGTTTGTATTATTTATAAGACTTTTTAATTTATTTATTTAAAGAGCTTAAATGACATCAACAAAAATTCCGAAATATTCACAAATCTTAATATTATGATTCAGGGGCCATTTACTGAACCCTTACCCGGTAAGTACTTATCCGACAATTTTCCTCACCGGATTAACATGGCAAGGGCCAAGAATCTTACCGGGTAAAAACGACGATAATGATGGAGAGTATTACCAGAAAATTTTCCTCACCAGAATAACCTAATTTTTTTTCAAACGGTTGCACCATTTTACTAAGAAAATGACATTAACATGATTCGAACTCGGGTCTAGAGTGGAAGAAAAGCTTTGCAAACCTACTCTATCAAAGAAAAATTATTCTCATTGTAGTTTTAAAATACATACAGTGACACACAACAAATTAATATGATTATATCTTTCACAAACCTATTTTTTTTTATCTTTGATGAAGGAATAATACAATGGCACCATGTTTGATCTGTTGATGCTACCAGAGAACTTCTCTACGCAACGTGGCTGATTACGTTGGATTCAGTCCTTTTATGATCCACATTTGACCAAACAACACATTGATTAATGCACATGCTTTGATCGTAATACGATATTTTTATACCAAAATAAATAAGGAGTTGTTTATCAAACATTTATTGAGCAAAGGTTTATCGATAAAAATCATCATCCTCACTTAATGTATCGGGTAATGGTCTTGACAATCAAAGTGGATAGTTAGTGAACTTCTATCATCCCCGTAAGCACTTGACGGTAGGTGTCACCACCCTTACTTATCTGATAAGACTCGCAATTGTTGCCTTGCCTCTTACCGAATAAGATTTCGGTCCTTGGTATACTCATCCGATAAGATAAACCACTCCAGTAAGCACTTTGATAAACAAACCCTAAATCATCTTGCATATTGATTATTGAAAACATA
>NC_037535.1:4164284-4174029 GCF_001531365.2 Cynara cardunculus var. scolymus
AAACTGTTCATATTGTGTTCATACCTGTTTTTTTATTTATTTACTTTCGTGTAACAACTATTCTTATTATATTCATATTGTGTTCATAAATGCTATACAGTCTAAGTTCATATATATGTCAATTTTTGTTTGTATTTGACACAATGATTCATATGTGTGTGTGTGTTCTTATGGTTCTTACATTAACAAAAATAAATTAATAAAAATAATGAGATTTTTTGATTTTGTAACTCCCAATTAATGATATGGGAGTTGCATAAAAAAAAATTATCTAAATACCTTTTTCCCCTTTGTTCACATATGTTCTTTGAAAATTATCTCACCAGCTTTTCGAGTCGAGTATTGGGTAACTTGACTCGACTCATTATGTTGTCGAGTCGAGTTCGAGTGTTGACCAAGTTTTAACCGAGTCGATCTCGAGTAGCTCACGAGTTGTCTCGTGTTATTTACACCCTAGGTTAAATATGTTGGAGTAAGTTGTTTTGGCCTGTATTCAAAGAAAAGATTGTGATCATTTCATTTAACAGACATCGAACCAACCAGATTTGGGTTGAAACAATGTTTAACTTTTCGTATCTCACACCAAGTTAAACTTATCACATGACAAGGCTCAATGTATGATTTTTGTAACACAATATTTAATTTTTCTTATATTCCGTCTTACTTTTTAGCTTTTAGCATATAACTTGATTTAAATTGTTTAAAATCATTGACTAATTAAGTAATAGTAAAAAAACATGTGTATATATACTTATACATATGTGATATACAGATTTATCGGCATATTTCACGCTTTGAAAAACATCGTGACCTTATCATGACTCCTAAGGCTTGAAGCTTGACTCCGGTACCAGATCACAACTCATGTCATTTAGAACTTTGGTTGAAACCAAGATGTGTGTGTAAATTGTCAATGGGTTTAGATTCAACCCTACGTGCTTATGAGCACCGGACGTACAAAAAAAAGACACATGAAATATATATAAAAAGGGAGTTCTTTTAGATGTATAAGAATCATCGGCCATCTACATATTGCTTGTGCCCACCAGGAGTCCGGAGATTTACCCTATACTAATACTACGGTCAAAATATAAAATATCGGTCAGGACCGATATTCGATATTTCGGTTATATCATTGATACATCGAATCAAAATAACAGTTAATATAATATTTCTTAGAATTATATATATATATATATATATTATGTATGCATCCATAAACAGGGTTAGGTTCACGTGAGACCACATTTTTACACTTGAAACTTCACAGCAAAAACATTGTGAAGGTTTAAAAAAGTCGAACCTTCACAGCAAAAAAACTGTGAAGGTTACCTTCACAGCAAAAAAACTGTGAAGGTTACCTTCACAGCATTTTGCTGTGAAGTTTCAATGTAAAAAGCTGGTCTCACGTGATCCCAAGTCTACATAAACATATCATGCATTAATTAAATATAGTTTCAAAATTAAAACATCACATAAACAAGTCTCACAAAACAAAATAAGAAAAATGTTAAAAAAACGAGCTAATCGCAAGCAGTAGGTTCGGCATCCAAGTCAACATCATCTAATACGTTGACTAGTTGACCAAATAAAGAAGCCAGACCGTGAAGATGAAGAAGACCGAGAAGAGAAATAAGCGCGAACTGAGAAGAGAAGAAGCGATTGTGAAGAACCAAGAAGAGAAGAAGCGACTGTGAAGAACCGAGAAAAGAAGAAGCGTGGGACCTAATATATGTGTTGACTGGCTGACCAAATAAAGAGGCCCAAAAATTAAGCCCAACATGTAATTAAAAAAACCCAAACATTTGCCTTATAGAAAATCGGTACATCGGACCGATTTTTCCATCAAAATATCGGTAAATATCCGCGACATTATCGGAACCAATATTTTGACCGATATTTTTTCAGAGACCGATATCCGATATATCATATCGCGATTTTAACAGCATAACATTTACCTTAGGGCTATGGGATGGGAGTAGTTGCGACAAGCCATGAGTTTAGTAAGTTGTGATGAGATGGTTTGGACGAAGTGTAGGATCACCCATTTCCAAACAAGTATAAGAATAAAAGGCGTGGCTTTGGTCCCAAATTAAGAGATCCCAATTTGGTGTTTGTCAAAAACATGTGATTGGATGAAAGGGGTAAAATAGTAACAATAATAATTATATCTGTAGTAAACCTACATACAGTAGTTTTCTTATTATACAGACAGGAAAAACAAAAAGGATCATAACCTTGAAAAGAGAAACAGCACTGATGCACACATACTCCACACCCATACATACCACCATTGCTGCTGTTGGCCTCCAAAATCCTGATACAATAAAAGCATGCACCATTCTTTATCAGACACATTCTTCAAACCACACTTTCTTTACCAAGGAATATCAACCATGCCATCAAGTTTCTCAAGGAATATCAACCATTTTTGTCTCACTCATTCCTGTCCTGTCTAGTCAAAGTCTAATTGTCGGACCAAACGTGAGACAACAAATTTTTGTTCTGTCTTGCGTACCAAATGCACCCTTAACAACTCTAAACGTTCGATTACATTAAAGGGTGCTTGTAGTGTTATCAAATATATGTAGCATGCCGGTAGTAGATTATAAAGCAGCTGTTTGCACACATGAATTCATAAATTTTAACATGCCATAAAGCTAGTCAGCAAGCACATATGTAAGGCTTAGAACTGCCACACGATAGTTACCAAATAAGAATTGGGTTTTCAAGATCCCACAATGTTTGGTGCAAGGCTAGTAAAGAGGCTTCTACAGGATCGCAGCTTATTTTCTTGCATTAGGTGGACGAACCCCAAATAGATCTCATAAAGCTAGAGCAAAATAAAGGGTAAACGGATCTGACAGTGGATTCATGTGGTGGACTCTCTGTACCTTCTTGTGCCATGTATGAAGACTAAGGGGCCGTCTACCTGATGCTTATCCGGTAAGTGCTTACCGTTAAAACTCATCACTTTCACTTAACTTGCCGAGTAAGATTTTAGTCAATTAAAACGAATTTTTATCCGGTAAGCGCCTACCGGCTAAGAGTTATTACTCTCACTTACCGTGTAAGACTCTCGGTCTCTGTTATTGCTCTTATTAGGTAAGATTTTCAATCATTTCCATGTTCATTCAATAACGTAAAATGACCCGGTAAGCACTTACTGGGTAAGCGTTTAGTAAGCGGTCCCTAAGGGTCTGTTTACTTACTGCTGACCGGTGCTGATTCGGTCAGTACCAGCTAGGGTACCAATACACCATAACCCACAAATATGTTGACCTAGCAAGGAAGGAGTTGCTTTCTGATTTGGTCGGTGCTTCAGTCAATGCTTAACCAAATACTTGGTAAACAACCATCTTCAGTCAACACTTACCTAGACAATGGCTTGTGAAAAGGTTAAGAAAGCTTAGTTACAGATTTCATTGATGCACAAAACTTTATTATTATTTATATTTCTCTAAAGGCAGTTTTAGCCAAATTTCTATAATCATATGTCAAAGAACTTGTGGAATATTAGGGAACAAAAACAAGCATAAACCAATCATTAACTTACCAACAAGAAGATATTGCAAATATAAGATGAGCTGCATACCTTTACTGATAAAAGAGATGAAGTTGCAGACGAAGACTTCTGTGCAGGAAAGCCAATATTATATGAGATTCTCCCATCAGGTTTGTACAGTCCAAAATTCCTTTCAGAAGTTGGACCAGGCTTTGAATTCTCATTAAACAGAGCAAAAATATAAGCCTTCAATATAAAATTCGGCCTTCGCGGAGTTCCCTTCCTCTTGGCAAGCCTTTTCCGCAAATTGTAATTGTAAGTCCTTGCATTTCTTGGTGTTGCTGCACTCTCATTTGGATCTCCATGAGAAGCCCAACCTGTCTCTGTCACTATAACCTCCATCTTCTTAAATCCAGCATCTTCGAGAGCAGCATAAGTTGCATCAATCTGAGCATCAAGCATGTTGTCATAATGAAGACCTACTTTCTCATCATATATTCCATCAGTTGGGTTAAAAAGAGCATAGTTTATGTCAATCTCATTTGGACTACCCATGTAAGCCAAAAAAGGATAAGCATTCAAACAAAATGGGGAACCCATTTGTGAAAATAAATCCAATAACTTCTTCATGTTCTGAGCAACATCCTCCTTAAAAGTACAAGAAGATGGAGGATAGGAATTAGCAAAAACGGCTTGTGAATGTGCAGTTGATATCTGAACCACATCGTCCAGTTGCAGCTTTTGTGTGGCTTTGTAAATATTTTTGACCGCCCCGTATAGAGCTTCTTGAAGATCTAGATCACCTCCTCCCAGAACTTCGTTTCCCACAGCAATGCCAACAATATGTGTCTTGGGAAAGTATGCCTGAACATTTTCTTTAACCCAGTTCAGGGCATGATCGGCATTGGCACTCATTTCTTTCACCAATCCATTTGGAAGTCCAACCACCAAATCTAGCCCACTCTCACTAAATGCATTAAGAACACTGTGATCAGCATCATAAATTCGCACATTCTTTATCTTAGAAGCTTTAAGTAGAGTAACAACTTCGTGAGGAGAAGGGATATTATCTGCTATTCTTCCATAGTTTATACCATAGGTCCCTGTGAAAGCTTTAGCTGTCACATAGCCTGGGAAAAATATCAAGGGATGAAAATTCATAGTAGTGTTAAATTGTGACACGGATAAGCATAGTTGTCAATTATAATTGCTAAACTACTTTCATGAATTGTGAATGGAGTCAAATTATAGATACCACTCAGCTCTACAAGAAACAAACATCTTATGCTTTCACATATAAAAGCACAACAACTATGCTTTTGGCGATGCATAACCAAAATTACAACTTCACCAAATATAAATCAAAAAGCCTTTCTGGTCATGTGGCTGCTAATAAGAGTAACGGATCACTAAACACTACAAGAAATAACAAAGGTAGTAGAAGGAAGGTAAAATTCATCTAATTGTATAATGCTGCAATTTGTGGGTATGATGGTGAATCAGACATGATTCTGATTTGCAATGAGATTCACATCATCTGCTTCATCAATAAACTACCATAAGACTTGAATCACAAATGGTAGGATCTCTGCTACCATGTGGACAAGGAACAACAAGCTTGCTCATTGAACAAATGCAACATATAGTAGTACCATTAGGTACAAATTAACAAAGGACTCTATATCCAATCTTTAGAAATGAAGGTTATTTTAGCAACATCCAATTGTCTTGTACTTGTAAGGTTAAATATTCAAACAGGATCTTCTTTGTCAAAGAAAATTTATAAAGTGGACCAAGGTTTTTGGGATGGAGGAAGTAAATTCAAGGTAATGAACTCCATTAGATCAGAAGATAATACACAAGCCTCACAATATCATACGTGTAAAAAAAACATAAATGTGCATGTACAGACCACACTTCAGGTTCTCAATACGACATCAGAACACTGGCAATGCAAGCAATGACAAGCCTAAAAAAGTATCTCATTACTTTCTCTTGTCATTAATTATATACTTTCTTCTTATACCAGCAAAAGAATTGCTCCTAATCTTTCCAAGTAAACAAGAAATCCACAAACCAACAATCAATTTTGCAGTACAAAACCAAACAATATCTTCAACCTCCGCATATACAGTTCTACAATTGACAATGGGTAAGATGCTCGTGAGATTGACTTGAGATGGCAAGATAGAATTTGTTTGGTCCTGATAATCAGAAGGAACAAGAAGTGAAGTCAGCTCCTGGATATTAAAAACCTAAAATCAATGAAAGTAATTTTCTCCTAAAATCCCGTGGCCATTACATACTTCAAGTAAAGATTGAACAACCTCCTCTGTGAAGTTCATCCTTGTAAGTGTCAGAATGATTCCGGTCACGACTAAAACGCAAATCCAAAAATCGCTTTGTAATTTTTTTTACAAAATAGTGCATAAACGCTATGCAAAAACATCAGCGAGAGGTGGATTCGAACTCGGCACAACGATTTAAATGTAAAATCTGAAATTCAGTTCCAGTTACACAAGTTTCATAAGTGTCACTGTTGGTGAGTTCGCCGATCCAACCAATCAAATAAAGACAAAAAATAAGGAAACAAACAAACCCACCTCTGAATCACTCAGATCATCATGCGCACTAAATTAAAGTAACATCAATTATAACGTCAAGCTAATAGGTTTCAAGTAAGAATCAATGCATAAAAATAAGTGAATATATAAAAAAAGGGCAGAACTATTACCTTTTTGAATAAAAAGGACCAAAAGCAGAAGAAGATACCGACCACAGGATCGCATAATCTTCATTGCCTCGGAGTCAGTACAATGACTCCGTCACCGTTACTTCCAATCCTGCAACTCAACCATGCCATGAGATTATTTAAACAGACTCCTTTTCCCCCTCTAAACTCGATCTCTTACTCTATATATGTCCGTACGCGCTTCCCTTTTCAACAGGAGTATATAAATGAGTTATGCTTTCTAGATTCGTGACTTATGACCGGTAGCTCCGGCGACGGGGGCGGTGGTGGTCGGCGGAAGAAGGGTGGTTTTGGCGGTTTTCTTATGAACGTAGTTTATAGCAATGGAAATGTTTTTCTAACTTCTCTCAATAACCAAATCACCTATTATATCATATGCCCTCATTTTGTGTTATTGTCTTTTAAGTACCCTTGACTTATATGTGAGTTGCAAATCAGTCCCTCATGTTTTGAAATATATACTTTTTTTATGAAAAATGTTAAAAGTTTTCACTTTGAGATCATGTATGTCGAAAGAACTTGTTCCCATTAAATATGACTTTCTGTTTCAGTGAAGTCTAATGAGACACATTAAAAAAATGTTTATTGGGAAGGATGTAACGAATTATTTCATGAAGATATCAGTATTAAAGTCAAGAATCAGTTATATATATCAAATAAATAATAGAGTTATTAAGGTTGTTAGGGTTAAGCAAATGAATTCAATCAAATTCCATATATCCATCCGTATTATAATTTAGCAAAATTTAAAACCAGATAATTTAAAATTTATAATCAAAATATGTTGTATTAATAATTAAACTTTAATCAGAAAATAAATGAGCCAGTACGTTATGATACACGTCTTTTAATATCACATACCAACCAAAGTTTGTTTCCCAAAGTTAATCAGTTCTAACATCTTTAAAGATGAAGACAGTGTGAGCTTATTTGATACATTTATCATATTTAAATATTATATACTTCAAAGAAAATTGTATACCAGTTGTCTGTAATCAGCCACAACATAACCACGTCATTTTTCCTTTTTGCACATGACATATTAACATTGACGAGAACCAGTTAGTTGTACGTTGGACATCACGATTATATAGAATTTGATCAATACTATGCAATGTTCATGACATTATTGTGTAAATAGGACCAAACAAACAAAATAATGACCACATGTAAAAGAAGGCTCTATGTTTCCTCTTTCACCAAATTAAGTAGTTTATTTATCATATATTTAAATTATTTTATAATAAGAGATATGTACTCTTGATCACTTTTAATCCTAACCCCACCCCATGAATTATGCTTATTATGTGAATTAATTCAGTACATCTCATTAGTATTGATTTTCAATTAAGATTGATCCTATGATGGAGATTCCTTCTCACTATTCTCACCATAACTTTCATTCCTATAGGAATCCGACCCTATAAGAACAAAGATGTTTTGCTTGAGACTATGGTTGTTTAGTTAGAAATTAGAATTTGGATAAGAAATTCATTACGTCACGATTCTTGGAAGCAATAGAAAATAGATATAAAAACAACAAAGAACAAAATCTTTCTATATAGATAAATACAAGTATAAAAATATTTGTATATACAATAGAAATTATTGGATAAAGGTTTTATCAGACCGCACACATCTTCTTGGGGTGCTCTAGTATTATTTGTCAAAAATAAAGTTGGGATGATGAGAATGTGTATTGACTATCCCGAATTGAACAAGTTGACCATAAAGAATAAATATTCCTTAACCAATAATTGATGATTTATTTGATCAGTTAGTTGGAGCCAATTATTTTTCTAAAATTCAGTGACGGTCGGGATATCATCAATTGAAAGTCCGGGATGAAGATATCGTTAAAACTCCTTTCCGAACTAGATATAAATATCATGAGTTTTTGGTTATGCCGTTCGGATTAACTAATGCTCTAGCCGGCGTTTATGGATATGATGAACAGAGTATGTAAGGAATATCTTGATAAATTTGTTATTGTATTTATCAATGATATTCTTATTTACTCACATTGGAAGTCGAGCATACTGAACATCTTTGTCTCATTCTCGAACTTTTATAGAGGGAGAAGTTGTACGCAAAACTGTCAAAATGTGAGTTTTGATTAAGAGAAGTTCAATCCTGAGTCACATTGTTTCAAAAGTAGGGTAAAAGTTGATCCTGCAAAGATTGAAGCCATTAATAGATGGAAAATACCGAGAATACCTACCGAGATCTGCAGTTTCTTGGGTTTAGCAGGGTATTATAGAAAGTTTATTCAAGATTTCTCTCGGATCACTGCACCTTTGACTAAATTGACAAGAAAGCGTTAAGTATGAATGAGGAGAAGATCAAGCTAAAGTCTTCCAGTTGTTAAAAGATCTGTTATGTAGTGCTCAAATATTATCGTTACCAGATGGGTCAACAGATTTTCTAGTTTACAGTGATGCTTCTAAATTGGGTATGGGATGTGTATTGATGCAACGAGGAAAAGTTATTGCGTATGCTTCCAAACAATTGAAAGATCACGAAAAATAGTACCCTACACACGATATGGAGCTTGTAGCAGTCTTGTTTGCTGTGAAGATTTGAAGACATTATCTGTTGGGGACTAAATGTCAGATTTATACTGGTCATAAGAGTCTTCAACATCTGTTTAATTGGAAATAATTGAATATAAGGCAAAGACGATAGATTAAACTGGTGAATGATTACGATTATGAGATTCTCTATCACTCTGGTAAGGCAAATGTGATGACTGACGCACTCAAAAAAAGAAGAAGAGAAGAGTGGAACAATTAAAGTCACTGCATTACGAGCAAACTTAATCCCTAACATTTTTAAGAGATCTTGAGATGTCAGAACGAAGCGATTAAAGAGGAGAATATCAAAGCTGAAAGAGTTGGAGGTATGTTAGCAACCCTGATAAAGAACGATAGTGGAATTCTATGTTTCCAAGGTAGAATCTGGGTGCCTCGTGTCGAAAACAACCGTGAGTTAATTTTGGATGAAAATCATAAATCTCGATACTCAATTCACCCAGGTACCAATAAGATGTACATAGATATAAAACCATTCTATTGGTGGTCGGGGTTAAAGAAATATATTGCACGGTACGTGGAACGATGTCTAACGTGTCTACAGGTAAAAATTGAACATCAACGACCCTATAGGAATTTGCAATCCTTAGAAATTTCTATGTAGAAATGTGATCATATCACAATGAATTTCATAACGAAACTGGCACGAACTCCAAAAGGATATGATGCCATTTGGGTTATTGTAGATCGTCTGACAAAGTTGCGCACTTTCTACCAATCAATGAGACTTATCCATTAGAAAGACTTGCAAAGATCTACATCAATGAAATTGTTACTCGTCAGAAAGTGTTGGTCCCGTAAGGGTCTACAAGAAGAGAAACAGTTTGTAGAAGGGGAGGGATGAATACAAACACAATATTTTCAAATTTAAAATATATATTGATAGAGAAGATCAAT
>NC_037535.1:4174129-4178816 GCF_001531365.2 Cynara cardunculus var. scolymus
AGAGGGTAACTGCGGAATACGACTATTTGTTTTAATGAATTTGGGTCTTCGAAAACCAACAGAAGATCCTTCCCACTTTCTTTTCTCAACAATTTTCTCTTCACCTTGCCGATTCTTATTTCTTTCAGTAACTTCGGCAGCATTAACGGCTAAAGAGAAAGTTTCAGGGTTCATAGCAATCACGAACTCCCGAATAGAAGGCTTCAGACCCCAAATATATTTTTCTACTTTTCGAGATTCAGAAGATATATAATGCTCAGCAAATCGGGAAAACTCAATAAATTTCTCAGTATATTCCCTTACGGATCGATTCCCTTGTTCTAACTTAAGAAAATCTTCCTCCATCTGTCTTACTGCAGTCATAGGACAGAATTGTGTTTTAAATTTACTCACAAATTCTTCCCAAGACATTGTTTGCAGTATATTTAATTGTGCCGAAGACTCCACATCCCACCAATATAAGGCATTAGATTTGAGCATAGATACTGCAAATCTAACCTTATCTTCTTCAGAACACCTACTAGTGTTAAATACTGATTCAATTTCTTTTATCCAGCACATTGCTTTAACTGGATCTCTTTCTCCTGAAAAAGTTGGAGGTTTACATGTCAAAAACATCTTTATATCACCTCCTCGATTATTGCTGCCTGCTGAAGGAGCTGAAGGATTAATTCTGACTCGCTCAGTTTCTACTCTAGCTGACAATCCCATAATAGATACTAGAGTTTCCCTCAATTTTCCCATTTCTTCTGCTAGATCATTTCTAGTTATGAACTCAGATTGTTGTCTCTGCTCCTGTTGAACATTCCCAGAATGGGATTCCTCATACTCAGAATGTACTTCAGTTTGACCCCTTTCATGTGTCTGACTTCTTCCTCTACCACGTCCCCTTGGTCTTCCCYRACCYCTATTTCTGGACATGCTAGTTGGAAGATTAGCAGGTGACTCTTCCCTTTCCTCAGACACATGACGAGCAATTCTCTCTGACCTTCGCGATTGATTAGACATCTGTAATAGTTTTAGTATTAATAATCATGTATTCACATTCCCAAATATAATATGGTGTCCAAGTACAGACATGTACCTATAAATTCATAATTACATTGGCCATTTGTAATTCGAATTCACTTTACATACTGTTCTCTTTAACCCATTATATTTTATTCCCAGTGATACTAATAATGTCCGACACTCTTAGCATGCAAATGACAGTTTAAGTCTAGGTATCATACTTTGAATACCTAAATCTCTTAAACTAAGGCTCTGATACCACTTCTGTAACACACCCATACTCCACATTTGCATAAAAAAAATACATATTTCATTACATAGAAACATGAATTACATCAGAAAGGTCCCCTAGTACATGGATTACTATATGTACAAAATCTACAT
Source organism: Cynara cardunculus var. scolymus (assembly GCF_001531365.2). Lineage (NCBI taxonomy): Eukaryota > Viridiplantae > Streptophyta > Magnoliopsida > Asterales > Asteraceae > Cynara > Cynara cardunculus. Next base: position 4,175,525 of record NC_037535.1, read on the forward strand.
ATAAAATTTTCAAAATAAATCATGTACTACTACATGTAACACAACATGTATCTTCAAAAGCAGGAAACAAATTAGGAAAATAATCACATTTTCCCTTTCCCTTTTATATCCCCGGACCCAGCTATTCCTGCATTGCATAATTTAAAACAGAAAATGAGGGTTAAACCATATGGGTCTAGTGAGTAAATCCCCTATTTGCGAATACAGGGTGACAACCACCAAAATATGAGAATGTAATCTTGGTTTAGAAATTTACTACAATATATGCAGTTCCCAATGCCATGCATAAAGAAGTATATCCAAGATTTACACTTCTTTAAAATATTTCTAAACAGAAATCTTTCCCAGTATCAAAACTTTTGAATGAAAATACCATTCATTTAATAGGAAAGATTTAAGGCAAAACTTGTCTGATATGACAAACCATTTTCTCCTTCTCAATACCATCTAAATTATTACTTCTAAATAGGATTAATATCTTTAATTCATCAGATCACAAAGAAATGATGACTCAAAGTTATTAACTCTAATTTAGTAATAATAATAAGAGTCATAGTAATAATATCCACATTGACAATGTCACCCTTGTTCCAAGTACACCTCTCCTTGATATGCCACCCTTATTCCTCCAATTTAACAGAGCTACTTATCAGAACAGACATAAGTCACCACGTCTGAAATTACTCATTCCCAGTTCCAAGCCAGAACAGACATAAGTCACCACGTCTGGGGGAACTACCTTTTAAAACTCACTTCCATACCAAAACAGACTTACGTCACCACGCTTGGTAAGAAGGTTTCAAAATATAGTTTCGTACCAAAACAGACTTACCTCACCACGCTTGGTAGAAATATTTCATTTATTTTTAAAAGATATAAAATAACCATTTTTGTGAATCATAAATAAATAAATATTTAAAAATTATAAAATTTTCGACATAAAGATATTCGGACAACAAGTCCAGTCAATAACCACCCGGTTTACAAGTCCGGTCAATAACCACCCGGTTTACAAGTCCGGTCAATAACCACCCGGTTTACAACACAGACTGAAAGTCTACTTTGTCCGGATATCAAGTCCGGTCAACACCTCACCCATTCATTGAACGGTTTAACACTTGTAATATAATTCATTTTGAACGGATAACAAATCCGGACAACAAACCGTTCAGGACTTGCCCGGTTTAAGACTAAACCGCTCACCACTCAACCGGTTTACCAAACTCTGGTCAACAAACCGCTCAAGATTTGTCCGGTTTAAAACAATCCGGTCACTAAATCGCCTAAGGCTTGTCCGGTTTAAATATTTATCCGGTCAAGCTTTATCCGGTTTAAACACTTAGACAAAATAATCACCAAAATCTCTTTTCAAATAAGAACAACATGAAATATGAATTCAAAACCAGTAGAAAGCTTTTATGTAAAAAGTTTTAAAACCACTCACCTTATAAAAGCTTTTGAACATAAAACTCTTGAAACCACTCTTTCGAAAACCAGCACTTGAAATYAGCTTGCAATCCCTCCTCTTAACAAACCGGACAACACTTTTATAATTCTCTCTCAATTCCTCCCAAAATGGCAAGAAGAACCAAATAAAGGGGTAACTCCCCTTTTTATACTTACCAAATGGGGAAAAGGTCGGCTACCGCCTTCCCCCTCTTTTGCCACCTCTTGCATGCACATATACATGCATACACACACACCATGCACATTCATGCATTTTCACATTAATTTATATATATATATATATATATATATATATATATATCCAAATATCAATTTACATACTGGCACGTAACAAATTATCATGCAAATCACAAAATCATTTAGTCAAATATTCACATATAAATTTATCTTGGTAATAAGCAGGATCTGGTTATCACAATATCAAACTTTGTAATTGGTTCAAAATCATTAAAAAAATGTGTGAAAATATTGATTATAATCATGAAGTGTATTATAAGAATTATTTTATCATAATAATCAATTTATCTCCTATATATATTCTCATAAAATATTTATATTCACTAAGCAAAACATTGTGTTATTACCTACTTTGATATAATTGTTGCATAATTTTGCAATTTGCTTATATTAGTTCATGATATACTCATTTGCAACATTGTCGCATCATATAAATAAAATCATAATTTCTCACATTACAAAGATGAGACAACCCTATTTCCTCGCATCAAACAGATGCGATAACCCATCTCATCCATCCAACAGGTGCGATAAATACCTCTTGTTGTATCAATAGGATGAGATAACCCAACTTGTCGCATCTAAAAAATGCGACAAACACCCTTCTCACATCACAATGATGCGATAGAATCATCTCATCGCATCATGAAGATGTGATAAACCAAGGTCATCGCATCATGAAGATGCGATAACAGTTCTTCATATGATCAAAATCCCAGTTTAAACATACAGTTGATTATGTCACTCTTATATGATAATACACATCTTCTGATTATGCCACACTTATCACAAAATACGTCTCTTCTGATTATGTCACCCTTATCTTAAAAATACACCTCTCCTGATTATGTCTCCCTTATACCAAAATACACATCTCTTGATTATGACACCCTTATTCCTTAGTTGATATTAACATATCAAAATACAAAACTATGTTAAAATAACATACAACCAGTTTCAAATCTTCCCACATATAGAACCATATCGTTCTGTTTTCAACACTATCAAAAGATGATCTAAAATAAAAGCTCACCTTATGATTCACAGAGATGCAAATATAAAGCAGCAACAATTTTTTTTTAGCTAAGAATCACAAAACCATATTCTTCTTCTTTTCCTTCTTCGGTTTTTGCTTCGGACCCAAAGAACACAAAAAACGGCCTCTTCTTTTTCTCCTTTTCACAACGCAAGAGATAATGAAAACATCTCACATAATTTAATCTAAATTTAGTAATTTACTAACATGCCCTTTTACATTAATTTAAAAAGAATAATTAATATATTAAAATGATTGGTTGAGATTGGATCTCATGTTTACCACAAACAAAAGAGTTCTCATTTGATTAAGCCTATATATATATATATATATATATATATATATATATATAATTTATATATATAGAGGAGTGATCATATGAAAACCGCCCACATTTGTGTAAATCGTGCAAACCACCTTCATCTGTCGATTTCATTGTTTAATCTTATGAAATATTTTCATGAAATTGTTTAATCTTGTGAAATTGTTTCATATAATACTTTTTTTGATGAAGTTGTTTCATATATGGTTGTGAAATTGTTTCATATAATA
>NC_037535.1:4181971-4192097 GCF_001531365.2 Cynara cardunculus var. scolymus
TTATATTTAAAATGAGATGTTTATCCTGTATTTGATTGTGTTTATCTGTAGTTAGTTACACGAATTCAGATATGGGATGAAATCGGATAGGGATGAAATCGTTTAGGGRTGAACGGGTTTAAGAGTTTTTAAGAGTTTTAGCCAAATGTTTTATAAGATAGTATAGATAAAAAATTGAATTAAAAAAGTTACCAAAAAAACAAAAACTAATAAATAGTTAATTTAATACTAACATCGATTTTATTTTCTTTTAAATGTTTTATGCTATTCTCAATTTTATATTTTATTCAAAAATAAAAACATTATCGTTTTCTCAAAACTACATAAAATCATATTATATCAATAGAAATAAATAATAAAGACTAAATATTAACATTAAGATTTATCTCGCTGCATTGTGTGAGTACCCTTCTAGTTTGTATTAACAAATAAACAATGTTTTACTGAAACAAATCTCTTTGTCGCATCATATATATAAGACAACATCATCTTATAGCATCAAACCCATTGAAGTACCAAAGTTATCGCAACAAACATAAAACATACCAATTTGTCGCATCTTATTGATGCTATCACATTTTTGTTGCATCATTCAGATGCGATAATGTACTTCCTTGCATCATACTGATGCGATTAATTCATTTTGTCGCATTACACTGATGCAGTAACCTCACTTTGTCGCATCACAAGGATGTGATAAACATTTTGCTCGCATCATAAAGATGTGATAAAACCAACTCATTGCATCATAAACATGCGATGAACAAAACTTGTCGCATCATGAAGATGCGATAACAATTTCCACACAGGGTCGTCCCTGAGGGGGGGGGGCGGCACAGGCGCATGCCCAGGGCCCAAAGATACCAGAGGCCCAAATTTTTTCTTAAAATACAATAGTAGTCTAAAAGAATTTAATAAATTAAAGAAACACAAAACAATGTAGCATATACTAATAGGCAACATGAATTTAGTAGATAATAAGGGCCCAAAAATATATCAACTAATTACATTGAAAAAAAAATAAAAAAAATTAATTGGTCATTCATTATATGTTATTGTTTATTGTCTCTTTATTTTTTTTATCTTCAACAAGGTCCAATGATTGGTTATTGATATCTATATATGTTTGACTCTTTTCGTGTTTCAACAATTCAACGTTAAGATCATGTGCTTGTTATTGCTATATATTTTTGTTGGATATTTTTATCAATTTATGTTTCTAGTGATTATTGATATTTGGTTATGTTGTTCTAATTGTTTTTTGTTGACTATTGTTATCTATTTTTGTTTCTACATAAAATATTTTACTATTGTTTGACAATCAATCTATTGTTTTTATAATTTATGACGTGTTTCATGGTTTTGTGATTAATCAATAATTTTTTTCTACTAGATGTATTTAGTAGTGTCTCTTATATATGTCATGTTCCATAAATTTTTAATCTTAACATTTTATTTTAGTTGAGCAAAATAGAAGGGAAATGTAATTTAAATATTTTCATCAATTCTTTGACTTATGTATTTTTCATTGGAATTTCATCATACTACAAGATTCTATTTAAGTGCTCAAACAATCATTTTTTGAATTTGTATATTATACATTTAATTCATTATTTATTCTTATTGGTTCTTTTCTTTTATATTTTTATCGATCATCATTTGTCTACTTGTCTAGAAAACCTTGATAATCTTATTTATTATTGATCTCTCATTAACCCTCACGATTACTTCATTCACACAAATTCTCATTTTGTATCAAAATAATACATATTTCTTGTTATGAACTAAAAAAAATTCTTACTTTTTATAAAAATTTAATCATAGTTTTTATACTCTTGGTTTCAAATTACCTAATAAGAAGTACGTAAATTTAATTATACTCTTATATATTTATAATAAAAATAAATAAAATTTATTTCCTTCTCAATTTTATACTAATGAAAAACGTTTATTGATTTTTTTCCCATACTTATTGGGGGTCAATACAAGAAAAGTGAGCTTTGACGATGCCTTTTAGCGATGACATGTTTCCGCCACAAGTTATAACGACGACATGTTGTTATATACTCTTTCTGATGATAAATGGACTTTTAGCGACGACAAAAGTCGTTGTTAAAAGTCTTGTTTCTTGCAGTGGGCCCTGTTGTTACGTTCGCCCATGGCTTATAAAATGTTAGAAACGGGTCAATTTCCACATGATCAAAATCCTATTTTTAACATACAATTGATTTTGCCACTCTTATAACATTATACGTCTCTCCTTATTATGTCACACTTATCCCAAAATACACATCTCCTGATTATATCACCCTTATTCCAACCAGTTGATAATAACATATCAAAACACCAAATTATGCTAAAAATAACATATAATTAATTTCAAAACAACCCATGTATAAGTACAGGAAACCATACAGTTTCTTCACCAAAAGCAATTTAAGTGATGCTTTTAAATTAAAGCTAACCTTATAAGAATAATCACAATAGACCTCAAGGTCTAACTCTATAATTGCATAAAAAAGCATGAAAAAAGATTTATTATTAGAACTCAATGTCTAACCCTCATTTTATGTTTAAAATGTGCATTGCAGGTCAGTTGTAATCAATGGATAAAGGAAAGAGAAAAATGTGAATTTTTCTTTCATGCTTGCATGGGTTTTGATGAAGAACTTATTATTTGTTTAGTTTTGGGATATTTGTTCATATACAAGTTATGTACAACAATATTATGGGAAAAAAAATTGGTTATAAATTTTGTAATATAGTTTCTTGTACTGTTGGGGTTGAATATGTATTATATTTTTGTTATATGAAATACATGGTTATAAGCAAATGTGGATCTTGGGGTGTTACAACATTGTTTTGTAACAAAATGTTATTACAACGATTCCAAAATGCAAATTAGTGGAGCCGAATAAATGTACTACAAATTTTGATTTTTATGATAAGAGGGATGATGGAAAAAAAACGAATCAATAAGTATACAAAATAAGCTAACATCGTGAGTTTACAAAAAAAACCTTGCCACCTTTTAATAAATACTGACATCATTTTTTCATTATATAATATTCTCATCAATACAGAATAAAACACATTATATTAAAATTTTAATGAATATTCATTCTCATTAAACCATCTCATTATCCTTTAATTTTTTTCTTTAAAATATATGTAACATCCCAAAATTTCAAATGCTTAAATATATCAAAACTAGAATCCTAAGATCAACCACTTACATTGCAGCGGAAATAGAATTTCTAATCTTACAATTATATCATCATCTAAAATTACAATCTTGAGGAACATAACTTTTCTCTATATAACAATGTCTTGATCTGCACATATCATTCTTTGGAGCTAATCTTTATATCTCTTTATCCCACTTTTCTTTCCACTCAAATAGCCGTCTGGGTGAAAAAGTTTTAAAAGAGTTTTRGGTGAGCCTTAGGCCCAGTGAATCCACGGTTTTCATGCATGAACAACAACTTTTATAATAAACAATTTTCACGAAGCTTCATAAGTTTAGCATGCCTTAATGAGAATAATATTTTTCACAAAATAAAGATATTTTGTGCGTGTTTACATCACAAAGCAACACTATAAGTCCTTGAAATTTAACGACTAACAATTCCTTTCTCTTTTTTTTTTGGTTATTACAATATATATCGATGAATACAATCATGCCACCACGTCTCTCAATAGGGTCCGTCAGTCACGTTTAAAAAGAAAAATGACATAAACTTGGTGAATTATCTCACGTCAATTGTATAAGATCATCTTTATTCACAATCTTTTAAAACTCAATCTCAATTAAAATATTACTTTATCTCTAATTCACATATATAATCTTCAACTTCAGTTTAATCTTACTTGTTTTATCATTTAACCACAATCCCCTCAATCCAATATAATCTAAAATATTATTTTGTAAAAATCATATATTTAAATTTTTGTATGTATAATTATTAATTTTTAATTTTAAGTATAAGATTAGAATAAACGGACCATTACATATTTTAAAAAGTAATTATAATTATAAAAAACTTACCATATAATTGAAATTAAATAAAACAAGTCACAAAAATAAGTACAAAATTACATATCTGAAATAATAAATAATCGTAGTTAATTATCATGACCGAATTTCTGCCACATATGTTCAATCAAATCATTTTTTTGAGAGTTATGAGTTTTTCATACTATATGTTTGGGTGATATGGAGAGTTATCAGGATTTTGAGAATTTGAAGAAAAAAAATTGGGAAGTTTGGATTCATAGCAGAAAATTGAAAAAAAAAAACTGAATTTTTTTTTAATTTGCAAGATAACGAAATGATTAAAATGAAGAGAATGAAAATATGTCAATATTGAGCTCTATTTATAGAAAATCGAAAACCATGAATTTTGATATATTTATTGTTTTTTAATTTTCTTATTAAAATTATTTTTTTATCTGATAAATTTTATAAAATAAAAATATAACATTGACCAATAGTAATATGACATGTGACATATAAAATAGACCGGAAAATTACAATCTCAATTGTATGGTGATCAAGTTTGGATAAGATTGTCCATTTCTTTTTACTTTTACTTTTTTAATATTTTTATTTTTTAATAACAAATTATTAAAAATCATTTGTGAATTACGATAATAGCAATTTTTATCCCAGTAGTTTTAAACTATAAAATGACATTCACGATTTATAAAATATTAGAAGATTTTTCGCACAATACAGCGATATACATTTCGATTTTCGTCCCCGTAGATGGGTAGAGAATCTAATTCGTTTTTTTGTTTTTGTTTTTGTTTTTGTCGATAATATGATACGACTTTATGTGATTTTGAGAAAGAGATAATGTTTTTATTTTTGAATAAAATATAAATATGAAGATATCATAAAAAAATATTGATATTAGTATCAAACTAAAGGGTCGTTTACTAAACACTTACTTAATAAGTGCTTAACGCATAAATTTCCTCATCGAATGAAAATGATAAGAGCCAAGAATCTTACCGGGTAAGAACGATTAGAAGGATGAAGAGTTTTACTTGGTAAGTGTGGATGATGACTCTTACCTAGGTAAGCGCATACGTAGTAAATTGTTGCATTCGATATGCTTTGATGTACTAAAAACTTCCGCATCTAAAAAAATTATAATGTTGACTTCTATTAGTAAGCGCTTACCTAGTAAGCGCTTACCAGGTAAGCATTTGGGTAAACGGCCCCTAAGTATTTAAAATTTCTCGTTTTTTTTTGTGTATTTCTTTAATTTATTTTTTTATTTTTGGTTTAATAATCTAATTTTTTATAAATATAATAATTAAGTATTTTGTTAAAACTCAATGATTATTCTAATTATATTTTAAATTTTTTATATTTAAAATGAAATGTTTATCTGAAGTTAATTACATGAATTCAAAATGATTTTTAAGAGTTTTTATCAAATGCTTTATAATATAGTATAGATATTTGGATTTGGCTTTTCTTTATCCACCATTAAAAAATTCTATCCATTGAAAATTTTCATCATTTTATCGATTTTTTTTAATTTTACTCAATCAAAAACTACATGTACCAAAATCATAAAATCAATTTTGATCGGACAAAAACAAAAAATGGAAATACCTGCGTTTAACGAATTTTTTTTGATTAACCTAGATATCCAACACTTTATGCGAGCCGACTAATCCCAGGGTGACCACCTGCTTTGCAGATAGCCCGGAGTCACCGAATTTGAACCTCCGTGGCCACAAGAAGGTTTTTATTTCTCCTTGGATTTGAACTTGAGACCTTCTGATACTGTTGACCTTTGGAGCCAATCTCAAACCAATCAGGCACCACCCTTGTAGTTATTTAACGAATTTTTTAACGATCGTTAAAAGGGGGATCAAATCTAACCATTTTTATAAATCACAATGGATATGTTGTAATTTTAAAACTGTATGGATGAAAATTGCTATTTATGGTAAACTACAAGGAACAAATTTGTAGTTTACTCTAAATAAAAACGTTAATTTTAATGCCTAATTTGAGAAAGAAGCGAATGGGCTGCTTCAATAACACATGCTACAAATTTATTGGATCTCAAAGAGTCCATTTAGGGTTTTCATCTCCTCTCTCTCTCTCTCTCTCTCTTCCTCTTTAATTAATCCTCTCAACAAACCCCATTTCAATTCAATAGTCCAATTTCTGAAATCGGGTTCAAGCCCAATCCGATCGCCATCCTCCAACAAACGTTTCTGGATCTGGATCACCATTGCAGGCTGCAGCTTGGATTTTAGGTCGGTGTTTCGTCGATTTCACGGTGTATATATAATTACTTTATTTTATAAACCCTAACTCTGTTTCCTTTTCCGTTTTAAGTTTGTTTTATACATCGTTTGTCAATTTTGATGTATGGTGATGATCTTGTTTACCAAAGTCGTTGTGTTTCGTGGGTTGATTGATTGATTGATGCAATTAGGTTGGTCTCTGTTTGGATTTATAACTTTTTTAGGAGCCCAAATCTTGATGGTGAACCCTAGATCTGTTTGGTTGTTTCTTCAGCACATGGATGTGCAAATTGCCTTTTCTGATCCTGGGGTGTTGTGTTTGACTTATTGGTTGTCAAAATCACTAGCGTACATGACCTATAACCTTTTCAAGAGTCGGGCTCAATCTCTTTACCTAATTGTTAGGCTTCCTTTGGTCTTCGGTTGTGGTGAAGATGGTGGTTGAGGTTGCTCCTAGTTGGCCTCATAGTTTTATGAACATAGTTGGCACTGATGAATACATCTTTTCTAGGGCAAACATGTATGGAGTAAATATACATAGGATGAACTCATGAAAGCTTATGTTGCCCAAAATATAGACCCCTATTTCGGTTGATATGGTTAACCTCCCTTGAATTACCTTGTTTTGTACCTTAACCTGATTCACCAAGTCTCTAAAAGACTGGGTGCAGATCACTACGCATGTCAGTGTGTGTTGAAGGTTTCATAACAGGGAATTTCGCTACCTCTGCACCATTATATTACAACGGACTCGGTTGCCGGCTTAATCAAGGGTAGTCTTTACATAAAAATTGACTTGTATACAAACCAAATGAGCCCTGTATGTACCAACCGGAGGTGGGATCCTTTTTTTTTGGGGGGGGGGGGGGGGGGAAGTTTAAGATGTACACAAACTTGAACTCTACCCTAAAAAGAGTAGAGCGGAGTTTCTGTAATGACAAATGAGAAAATAATGTATACATGTTTCTGTAACGAATTTTCCCGGCTAGTAAAATGGAGAAAAACAGATTATGTTAACAAATGAGAAGTTAGATAAGAGTAAACATTAGCGACAAAACTAGAACACGATACACATATGCCAAGTGCTGAAGGAATTAGACAGCTTATCGATTAGAAGATCTATCTAGAGACTAGAATGGGCATTGAATGATAAATTGACTGTTTGATATATGTTTAGAATGTATAATCTTAATAGCTTTAAATTTTTGGTTTAACCATTTGAAGTATTTTTAACAAGAATGCTATATGATAAAACGAAAATAACAAATTCAACATCATTTAATGGGTCTCAAAAAAGTGCAAACATTTTTTTTTGGGGAAGTTCAACGTCATGCCTTCCACTTGTTTGCTCACACTCTTGCACATGCCGGAGGTGTTCATGGAAACAACCACTCTATTCTTTTGGAGTAGGGTTCAAGTCTGTTTATCTCACCCTCTCCAAACCCGCTCTCGAGTGGGATTTACTCGGTCAATTTGGGATTTTCTTTTTTTTGGGAAATTCTTAATCATGATTTTACGCTAATCTCTTTGTGTTGGATTTTCTGCCTACACCAGGTGATTGCTTTTCTTCCCGAAATGGATACTCCTATGGAAAGTAATGCACTGGTTAACATAGAGATGCAGCCAGAATATTTTGACACACCAATGAATGATGTGGAAACACAACCTACCAAAAATAGAAAGAAGAAGTCTATAGTTTGGGAATACTTCACTATTGAAAATGTGGGTGCAGGATGTAGAAGGGCCTGCTGTATGCAATGCAAGCAATCCTTTGCATACAGCACGGGTACCAAAGTCGCGGGCACCAGTCACCTCAAACGCCATATCGCTAAGGGAGGTTGCCCTGTTGTTCTTCGTAATCGCGGGCAAGATGCATTAACCCCATTTAGCGCACCTTCAAAGATGGCTGTTAACTCTGGGGGTCCCATTACGCCTAAACGGCGTTACAGAACCAGCGTTGTGCCTTATTCCACATTCGACCCCGATAGGTGCCGCCAAGAAATGGCAAGAATGATCATTCTGCATGACTATCCACTTCACATGGTTGAACACCCAGGGTTCATGGCTTTTGTGCATAACCTTCAGCCTAGTTTCAATATGGTCAACTTCAATACAGTTCAAGGTGATTGTGTAGCAACTTATCTGAGAGAAAAACAGAGTATTCAGAAATTGATTGAAGGAATGCCGGGCCGGATTTGCCTTACCCTTGACCTTTGGAATTCATACCATACAACCGGTTATGTCTTTGTCACTGCACAATTCATCGATAGCGAGTGGAAGATGCATAGGAGACTATTAAACGTTGTGATGGAGCCATATCCCGAGTCGGATTCGGCTTTCAGCCATGCCGTTTCCACCTGTCTCAACGATTGGAACATGGAGGGAAGATTATTCTCGCTCACAATAAACCAGCCGTTGAGTGAAGTCGGGATCAACAGTCTCAGAAGTCTGCTTTCCGAGAAAAACCCAAACATTCTTGGTGGTCAATTGTTGCTCAGAAACTGTCTTGCTCGTTCTTTAAGCTGTATTGCACAAGAAGCGCTAAAGGAGGGACAAGAAACAGTCAAGAAAGTCAGAGACTGTGTGAAGTATGTGAAAACATCGGAATCGTTAGAGGAGAAATTTCTCACCCTCAAACAACAACTTCAAGTACTCAGTACCAAGACTTTATCACTCGATGATCAGACTCGGTGGAATACAACTTACGAAATGTTACTCGCAGCCTCGGAGTTGAAAGAAGTGTTTTCTTGCTTAGATACTTTAGATCCCGATTACAGTAAAGGCCCAACCGGTGAAGAATGGAAGCTTGTAGACAATCTTTGTGCCTATCTGAAGCTACTTTTCAACACTGCGAAGCTGCTGACATCATCGACTACACCAACGACTAATACCTTCTTTCACGAAGCATGGAAGCTTCAGTTGGAGCTATCACGGGCATTCACATGTGAAGATGAAGCCATCCGCAGACTGACCAAGCCAATGCAAGAAAGTTTCGATCACTACTGGAAAAACTGCTGTTTGATCTTAGCGATTGCAGTGGTTATGGACCCACGATTCAAGATGAAGCTGGTTGAATTCAGTTTCACAAAGATCTACGGTGATGAAGCTGCATCTTACATCAAGATCGTGGATGAAGGAATTCATGAGCTTTTCTTAGAGTATGTAGCGCTTCCATTGCCGTTGCCATTGCCACTCACCCATGGTTTTGTTGAAGCAGCAAATGGTGAATCTGAAGACCAAAAACAAGAAGATGGCTTAAACAATGGAGTCGGGCTTACGGATTTCGATGTTTATATCATGGAGAGTACGAGTCAACAATCGAAATCAGAGCTGGATCAGTATTTGGAAGAGTCTCTGTTGCCTAGAATCCATGAATTTGATGTTATGGGATGGTGGAAACTGAACAAATCCAAGTACCCAACTCTATCGAAGATGGCTCATGATATCTTGACGATCCCTGTCTCGACTGCTGCTCCTGAGTCGGTTTTTGAGACGGGTATGAAAGAGATGGACCGTTATAGGTGCTCTTTGAGGCCGGAGACGGTGGAGGCGCTATTCTGTGCCAAGGACTGGCTTCGATGTGAACCAATGGAGACTATGGATTCACTTGTGAAGATGGAATTTCCAATTTAGTTTGGTATTTATAGTTTTTATCTTTGTTTAGGTTGTGTTAATTTGTGCATGATGTGGGCAATAAATAGGGGTTTTGCTTTAGTTGTATTTATTTTATAGTCATAGACTTGAATTCAATCCAGATTTGTGAAGCTTATGACACTGTCTTTATTTGTGCATCATAATTCATAATATGCTAAACCAAGCCCTAACCGAGTTCAATATATATATATATATA
>NC_037535.1:4193972-4215310 GCF_001531365.2 Cynara cardunculus var. scolymus
TAATATCGATATATTTTTGTCAAATTTTTATGATATCGTCAAACATATATTTTATTCAAAAATAAAAACATCATCGCTTTCTCAAAATCACATAAAGTCATATTATAACATCGATTGAGATAAAGAATAAAATAAAATATTAAAAACACGATGTATCTCGCTGCATTGCGCGAGTACTCTTCTAGTATATATATATATATATATACACACAAACACACGTAGGGAAAGGTTTATTTGTCAAGTGGCAAGTATTTGGAAAGTAAAAAATTGATCATATCCCTTCATCTGGTTAACGTTTGTTGTTTTGACTATGAAACATCGGATCATTCCTCGCATAGGAATTCAAATCCGTTTGGCTTGTAGGAATGGTAAGGATTTAGGGGATTTGGAATTTAAATCCATTTCAATCTTGTTTTTTGTTTGTAGGATTGCTCAGATTTGAGATTCTAAGATTTCTTTGAAATCCCTCAAACATGATGATTGGGATTCCATGGGATTTCGTAGGATTTGTATATAATAATGTTTAAAACATTCGTTTTCTAATAATCAACTAATAAAAAAGTAATTTAATTCTTTTTATACATAATGGAATTCAATTTCATTCCAAATCCTACAAAGATATTAAAGATTTCAAATCCAAATCCCTCCAATTTCAAATCCTTTGACAAAATCCAAATCCCTCAAAATCAGTTCATCAAACCGAACTCCTCGTTAGGGTTTTTGGGATTCTTTTTACTTAAGCTATAGAACTATTTGGTTTGGTTCATTGAATATGATTTCGGAATCGTAATAAAACAATATACGAAGATGATAATAACTGGTGGTGGTGGTGGTGGTGGTGCTGGTGGTAGTGGAGGTGGCGGCGGCAACAATGGTGGTGGTAGAGGTGGGGGCTACGGTGGAGGTGACAGCAACAACGACAATAGTGGTGGTAGCAGGTGATGAAGCGATGCCTATTGATTAAATTGGATTCAGAGGATATTTTTGTCTTTTTTTCTTAAATCAGATTATACGAATGGAATTCAAAATTTCTATCAAATCCTTCGACCACGAAATACAACCGAATCCAATCCATTCAATTAATTGGTCTGAAAGTGTAATTTTATTACTGATCTGAATCTGATTGTTCAATTTCTCAGCAATGAGCCAAGAATAAACAGGTATGTCAAATACTATTCTATCTGTTTCTAACCATAGAATCAATTTATTCACAAATGAATGGTAACATCATGATGATCCTCAGGCATATGATTCAGGTTGAAGCTCAGCAGCCCAGATTGTGAATCATACAAAAACTCAACCTCACTTGCTCCAACCATGCACCTTCCCGGCTTAGTCATTGAGTACGCACCAAACCGTCCGCACCCCTTGACTTTCATCGAGACACTAGCCGAACACCCATCTCTTTCGACCAAATACTTTAGCTCTTCAATGGCTCCACCACTGTTGAACATCTCGATAAGCCCTATCGGACCAAAACTTACCCCCGAAAACAAGACCTCGATGGGTGTAACCGTATAGATTTCATGCTCCAGAACATTTAGCGAAACTGGTATGACCGCACTTTGAGGTAAAGTAACGAGATCTCCGGCGTGGTGACGGTAAACAGCGTAGTTTCCAGACCAATCGGGGCCCACTACAGCTTCGGCTATGAGGTGGACATCATGAGCCCGGATGAAGCCTGTTACGGGATCGGGTTGGGTATGGTGGAAAGTGTTTTCCCGTTCGATGGAGTTCCATGCAGCTCCTTGACAGTTATAGACGCCAAGAACTCCAGTGTACTTGTTCATGTTCCATATCTTCAACAAGCTCACACCATCACGGGCTGGATCAGTGAATAAGCAATCTTTCGTGGGTCGACCGGGCAATCGGGCTCGGAGCACAGAACCATCAGGCAACACAAGTTTCTTCAGCAGATCAAAATTGTGCTTCCCAGGAGCATCACTGTCAAGAAAGATTCAAAATAAGCCACACTTGATCCTAACCAAATATGTCTAAATGTCTTAATAGACTGCTTTACAAGACTTTAAGTATGGTTTCTGCACCTCACGTATATAGGGCCACCGCTGATTGCTCTAGCAGATGCATGGTACTCGGCTGCCGGATGAAGGGAATGGAACATGTCCCAATCGGGCTGCATAAATTCTCCAAGAAAAACACTATTATACGCCACGGATGCAATATGGATTGTATGCGATATTGGATCAAGAGGGTAGAAATCATCCGAAGCCCGAACCACAGCTGTCTGTCGTGAACTGCTTACACAGTAAACACATCAGAAATCTCGATTCATATATACGTAGAAATGGTATATATGAAAACACAAAAAAATAGATGGTATAACAATATGGATGTTTGATAAAAGTGAATACCAGTAAAGGGAATCAGTATTGTGACTCATGCAGGCAATGCAGCCATTATCAGGGAAATTTCTAGCAATTGAGGCCTCAAGTGCCTGATGGTACTGTTGGGTGACCGCAACCCGACCGCCCAAACCGGTTCCGAGGGTCTCCAGAATGGATTGCACATCAACCTTCACCCCATCCACACCGGCAGCGGCTAGGTACCAATGTAAATTGTCGTAAAAGTTGAAAACTTTTTTGGGATTCATTAGCCCCAGACCTTGTACAGCCAACATATCTGTTTTCCATCCTGGCTCGTTCGCCACAACCCCTTTGGACACCAAAGGATACTTCATCACCGCCTCGTATTCCTCCATTCCCTCTGCCCCAGGGCGAACCCCGCCCCAATATCCTACGATTGCATGCCACACGTACACGTATTTCAGCCCGTATTTCTGTTTCGCAATATCGACTATGTTCTTGATCCCAATTGTGGGATCATTCTTGCTTTGGAACTTTTGGTTTTCTTTAATCCCAGTTAGCCTCATCAATGGTTTTTGTGATTTAGATTCCAAGTCCCCTTCGACTGACTGCCACCCGTCATCGATGATGACAAACTTAGCTGGGGTTCCACCCTCGGCTAAACTTTTTAGCCCAGACTCGACCCCTTCTTGAGTCACGTCTTGATAAAAAGCATCCCAAGTGCACCACCCGAAATAATCAAGAATCCCAGGGGATTTCTTGTCTTGACGTTGCTTGAACGTCTGGAGATGCAATTTCACTGTGTTAATTGCATCTGTGATTGTACAAAAGGGGTCCGTTCCTACACCCACATAAACGGTGTGCGAAAAAACAGACCCCTTTGTCTCAGAATCACCACTTTCGAGATAAACCTCGAGCTCGTCCCTAGAATTACCCTGGAGACAAGCTCGAAAAGATTCTTCAATCAATGGCAGAAAAACAACATACATTTTTTCAGTTTCTCCAATTGTTTCCATTAATAGAAACTGTGTTTCCAATGGGATTTCACTTCCTTTATCACCCATCTTCTGAGCCATCCACCATAGTTTGAACCTGAAACAAGCCATGAATCGAACATCATGAAGCTTCCCCAGCGACACCACATGATGACTATTCTCGTCGTCAAAAAACGCCCCGATGAAAGCCCCATCTGTATGACCCGACTCCGACCCGGATGAGGTAATCACGTTCTCCGACACGTCCGTCAAGATAGTCCGGTCCTTCACCACCAATCTCCGCCCTGAAACCTGAACCACCGAACCGATTGTCATTGAACCTTGCTTTTGATCTCTTGTATCCTCTTCTTCGATGTAATCCAACACTGATTCACTCTTCTGCAAACAACCAAATCAGTGAAATCGCCTTCAAAACCAGATTTATAAACGAAGAAATGAGGGAAAGAGAAGGTACCTGATTACAAGATGATATGAATGTTCTTCGATTTCGACAAGAACTGGATGTGATTAATGGATAATGATGAGAGAAAATCGTGGATGATGAGATTGAAAACAGGGGTGGATGCGTATTTATAGGGGGGTATAAAGATGGGGAAATAGATATTAAATTGGGCGTATGGATCGCCATTGCTGAAGCTTTTTTAAGTCTCTGTCTCTGCAGTTTCTTCTCTGTATCACGTAGGATCTGAGTTGGTTTTCTTGCCAATTGGAAATTGTTCAAAATAGCCCTTGTACTTCTATGGCTTGTCATTTCAGGTCCTTGAAGTTGTGATAAAAGCCTTCAGGTCCATGTTGGACTATTAAACTAGTTTTCATTATATAGTTTATTACCCTTGCTGCAAATAAAAAGTGAAGGGATTACACTTCAAGTTAAAAGGTTGCACAATTTGGTACAAAAATTTCATTTGAAGTTATAAAGTACGTCCGAAAATAAACATAAATCAGTATACCAATATGTAGGTGCATAATGCATTTACTGCATGTTAAGCATGTACAATGTAGCTATTGCAACTACATTTGGGTAGCTAAAATGAGTAACGATACAAAATATTTGTGTTTTCTTAGGTGAAGGTTCAAATGAGAAATGTAAAAAGATTGAGAAGGTGAGAAGGAAATGATTCATATGTAAATTATCGATAAAGATTTTCTTTTTATTCACATATGAATCTTCAAAGAATTTAATGGTTTTTATTTTTTAGGAGTTTTTGTCAAATGTTTTGTAATATAGTATAGACTATAAATTTGCCTACTAATTTCCATTGCAATAATATAATCCATGACCCATTTTATCATTCGATTTTGAAATGATTTATGATGGTTTTATGTCCTTATATCAACATCCGGGGACTATTTGGGACTTAACTAAACAAGAAGGGGGTAAATTGCAATTTATCAGAAGTTAGTAGATCAATCCTATAAAAAAAGTGTAGATGGAATTGACACGTTGGATCTACGTTTCAGCCAATCCAGACATAAAATTAAAATAAAATAAAATAAAAACTGTTTTTTTAATATTATTAATCATATTTAAAATAAAAAAATTATGAGTTCATGGTTTATGTTGTAATTATATCAGTATTTTTTTAAATAATCACTAATTATTAAAATTACTAATAAAGTTTTTTTAGCTTTTATTCTTTAGACTTATTTTTAAGGAATTACTTTTTATTTTCGAAACCTTTTTTTATCATAAATTTGACAATAAATTGGTGTCGAAAAAAGTAGGTTATTATCGTACCTATTGGGATCCTTTTCAATACCCCACTTATTCGATCACCAAACCCATTTAAACAATACAATTTATATGTGTTCAACAACTTGTCCATAAACCAAGCAATAACGACAATCAAAAAAACAAGTTAAGACAATGACAATATCGTGAACCAAGTCTCATCCAGAAACAACTTGTTAACAATTATTGACACAGTTCCCGTTCGTTTAGGGTACTTCGCATATGCCATTGCTAAGTCGCAAACCAAGGCGTCAAAATCAGTGTGACATCAGAGACAACGGACATGTTGTGTGCCATACCGGCAAAGCGAGTTGCATACACTACTCTAAATAGACTTGGTACATTGGTGAATGTGTCACATGTATTAACCTCAAGTATAACTCGCGTATTTTAATGCCATGACCCTTCCATCAGATCAATCTTAGTACAGAGGTGGACATATCACTTAGAAAGGCACGCTCCCATCCATCTCTTTCTTACTTTTGCATTCGAGTGCCGGGTCGTAGGCATACGACAAAACGTTATTCATGCAATAATTTCCAAAACATGTTTACGCTCTCAATGTGAACATGTGCAAAATTTCGCACTAAATGTATCGTATAATCGTTTAAAATACAATAAACTTACACTTATGAACACAAAAAAATTGTTATTGAATAACCACAAAGGGTGGTGCCTGATTGGTTTGAGCTTGGCTCCAAATGTCAAAAGTATCAGGAGATCCCAAGTTCAAATCCAAGGAGGAATAAAAATCCCCTTGTGGCCACGGAGGTTCAAATGTGGTGACTTCGGGTTATCTGCAAAGCAGGTGGTCGCCTTGGGATTAATCGGCTCGCATAGCGAGTTGGATATCCAGGTTAATCAAAAAAAATTGTTATTGAAAATGTATTTTAGCATGGATCCAGTTAAAACTTAAAAATACGTATAAACTCACATCAGATAGAGTTAAAACCTAAAAATACGCATGAAATCACCTTAACGTACATCTTAACGTACATAACAATCCACCAAAATCCTATTGGTCCTGTTTGGTTTGCAGAATTCATATGGAATTTTGTGGGAATTGGAATTGCTGATTTCCTTAACCAAATTCTATTCAGTTGTTTGGTTTATACATGAAACGGAATTGAATTCCATATACTACGACGTTCAGGGATTTCAAATACATATGCACATTCCCGTTGTCTTTGGACTCATGGATCCTTCGTCCCCCGTCGCCACCACCATCACCACATCATCGTCAACCAAGCACGTGGCCAAACTTCACTGAATTCCATTCAAATACCAAATTCTTTGATGGATTCCAGTTTCAACAAATTCTATTATATTTATCAAATGCCTTCTAAGTATCTTAAAATACTCGTATCCATACTTATTATAATTCCTTAAACTTTTTACTACGATTTAGTTATGAATACTAAGGGGACGTTTATCAAATACTTACCCGGTAAGTGTTTAGCGATAAAATTTAAACTATTATTTATTTACAGGGTAAGATCTTAGTCCACCAAAACAACACCGTATGCAATAATTTACCCGATAAGTGCTTACGGTGGTAAGAGTCGTTGCCCTCACTTACCGGGTAAGACTCTTGGTTCTTGTCTCGCTCTTACCATATAAGATTCTTGGTCCTTACCAAATTTATCCGGAAAGGTAATGTAACTTGGTAAGCGTTTACCCGCGTAAGCGTTTGGTAAACGACCCCTAAATCCGTAAAACCTAAATACGGTTATTTTCATTTGTCTTTTCCTTAATTTCACAACTACTATTTTTATAATTAATTTGTTGAAATAGTTTTTCTCAATATTTCATTATTGTCACACTTTTTTTTAGCTATGTGCATAATTATATCAGAAAACAATTTATTTTATAACAAAATTACGATTTTAAGCAAAAACTCAACGAAAATACATTTCATAAGACTATAGCTAAGAGAGTGTTTGGGATTGCTTATTTAAAACAACTTATGTTTTTTTTGTAAAAATGCTTATTAACTTATGTGGTATCAAACCGGAGTTTTGCAAAAAAATGTTTGGATTAGCTTATAGCGGTACCAAAAAACAATAAGCTGATAAGTTGTTTTTTAGTGTTAGACAAATTTTGCTTATATATGTAAAATGACCAAAAATGACAGTCTTCCATATTATTGATTTATGAGAGTGTTTAGGATTGCTTATTAACTTATTTGATTTTTTAACATGTAAAAATTTATTTTTCATTATTTATAATAATATCTTTGACAAAAAATTATAGCAATAAGATTAATAATTAACAAACATTAATAAAAACATGGTTAATATGGTAAACTGGTAATAAGCAGTTTTTCATAAGTCAGGAAGGATTAACTTATAAAAAATTGCTTATTACCGGTTTGACACCAGGATAAGCAGTTTTATTTTTCCTCATCCAAACACTAGCATTTAGCTTATTACCTGTGACAGACTGAAATAAGTCAAAAAACACTTAAAGTAAACAATCTCAAACACCCCCTAAATAGACATTTCGTAATTTTCCTAAGAACAAATATCTAAAATAATATAAAATATCAAATCTCGAGGATCGTAATTTTCCTAAAAATTGAAATATCGTAAATATATTAAACGTTTGGGACGTTTACGTAATTCACACAATTAAAGCGTGGTCAAAATCCAAATAATAAAACTTTCAAAGCCATTGAAAAGTGGTCCGACTTTTGGATAGCTTTTTAGATTAGCAGAGTTACACGTAAGTGGATTCAAATATTATATCGTTAAAAAAATATTAACAATTTCTTTGAATAAACCTTTAATTATTATATGAGATACTAGTTGTGTATCCGTGCAATGTAGTGCGAGACGTGAATTTTAATGATTTTGAAGTTTCATTGGTTTTATTAGAGAAGATTTAACGATGATATAAGTTATATTTGGTATTTACATATTAATATAATTTGAATAAATAAGAGTTATAGTTCCAATTACAGTTTATCGATGAAAAAAATTGTATGATAGTTTAAAATCCAACATATTTAACGACTCCATAAATGTGTTCGATTTACACGAAGAGCAAAGAATCAAGATATCGAGAGCGAGACAAAAAGTTGTAGAACAATTGAATGGTAGATGAATGAGAGAACTTTTAATAACTCATGGTTAATATTAGTTTGAATCTCACATTGGGGGATGAGAAGAAGACATAGAGGTATGGGAGGACGAAGACATAGAGGTATGAGAGGATGAAGACATGAGTTAAAGTTGTTAAAAATATATTGAGAACATGGGGAAAAAAATAACGTGCATAGATAACTTCCATTATATGTTATTTTAATTGTAGATTAAGAGATTTTAAGACTGAATACATAAAATAATAATTATTGATGCATTTAGTTGTTTTTAAGACTTTTAAAACTTTGTATATAATGTATAATACTTTGTGTATTAAAAATTATTTTTAATACTTTTGATAAATCTAGTTTATAAGACAACATAAATATAGATAATATAATAAATGAATTAATATAAAAGCAAATTAAAAAAACCAACAAGGGGTGATCCAGAACCCAATCAAAAATCCGTTTTAGAACCCTAACCATTTCAAGCTCAACTTGGCTCTTATCTGTGTTGTTTTCCCTCAAACTTTCTGCATGCTCACATGGGCGATAGATCTATCGACATTTTTGGTTGAAGAATTATCATGTTTCATCCACTATAGCTGCTTAATTTCTACTTTGAAGTTTCATCTAGGGGACACACCACAGTGGCGTTTTCATCAAAATCGAGGGCCTTGCGGACATTTATGGCTTGCGACACCACACAGATTCGATAGTATGCAGAAAAACGAAGCTAATGACATAAATATCACTAGATTTGGTTTAGTATTCCTACCTCAATCGATGAAAACCCGTATTTCGACCCCAATGGCTTCGTCCTTCGATTTCTCTCTCTAAAACTCTCGATTTTTTTAATCAACCGAGGATAACTGATCGTAATGGATTAATGGGTAGAGGGATGTATATATATGCTGTAGATCTGGTGTGAAAAGTAAGTAAAGTCACGACCATTCCATCCCCCATCTTCACGGCCATACCTCTCCATACCAAAAAAAAAAACCAGATTTTCTGATTTTCTTGCTAACAGGCCCCTCAACTTTGAGGTCTTGCTGATTGGCCCCATTGACTTCTCTGCATCTGCACTTAGCCCCTCTAGACAAAATTATATATTTTTAATAAAAAAATTGTGTTACACTTAGGGGGTGTTTGGTTGGAGGTATTAGACGGTAATTAATGGGAATGATATTGATTGTATTAGTTTGGTTCAAAAAAGGAATGAAAATGAAATGATTGATGATGTTTGGTTACAATTAATATAATCAGTCATTATAATAGAAAGGTCTAAAAACCATTCCACTCTAAATTGGGTGGAATGAACCAAATTAATCCCATCGCCGCCTCCAACATAAGCAACCTCTCACCATCTTTAGTTCAATACGTTGAAGAAATGAGTCCTATCACCATCTTGAATTCATTACGTTGAAGAAATCAATCGTCTTCCTCATCATGTGGGTTTGTTTCTATCTTCGATTTTGTTTGATATGTTCTCTGTGAAACCCTAGATATCCGATTTTCTTTAGTTCAATACGTTGAACAAATCGATCGATTTTTTTGTTTCTCATCTTCGATTTTCTTCAGTTCAATACATTGAAGAAATCGATTGTGTTCTTGATCATGTGGGTTTGTTTCTCATCTTCCATTTTGTTCGATTTGTTCCTTGTGAACCCTTTGATAGAAATCGAATTTGGGTTTTAAGAAGGAATCGGGATTTGGGTTTGTTTCTCATCTTCCATTTTGTTCGATTTGTTCCTTGTGAAACCCTTGATAGAAATCGAATTTAGGTTTTAAGAAGGAATCGGGATTTGGGTTTGTGGATTTTATTTGTTCTGATTATGCTTTTAT
The DNA here is from genome assembly GCF_001531365.2 of Cynara cardunculus var. scolymus. Taxonomy (NCBI): domain Eukaryota; kingdom Viridiplantae; phylum Streptophyta; class Magnoliopsida; order Asterales; family Asteraceae; genus Cynara; species Cynara cardunculus. The sequence goes on from NC_037535.1 coordinate 4,203,954, forward strand.
AATAATCGATTTTCAATTTGATTTTGTTCCCCATCTTCTTTCTCACAAGTATTAACCCCAAAAATCCCATCTCATGGGTTTGGAGATGAGATGGGGAAAATGGTGATGGTTGACATCCTATCAGAGTATCAGGTTTAGATAGATTTTTCTTCGTCCCAACCTTCATCTGTGTTCTTCGTCCCAACCTTCATCTATGTTCTTCAAAAAATCGATGTGATGTTTCATGGCTATAGTTTGAATAAGAAACAAGAAGAAAAATAGAGAGAGACTGTCATTGTAGGATGAATTTTTTTAAACCATACATTGGAAAGTAATATAAAGCAATATAATATAATAAAATGGATATATTTATTCTTATTCCCTTATATATTCATTCCTATTTTCATTTCGATTCCTTGAAATGAACCAAACGCCCCCTTAGTGATGGCCAAATCAGCCCGGCCAAGGACCGATAAGGACCAAAAACCAGGACCGGATGAGGTTTTTGGTAGTTTCGTGGGACCGAGACCGGTTATGGGACCGGCTATGGACTGGCCCGGCCCGGTCCGAAAATTCAAATAATTTTATAAATAAATGTATTTTTATAAAACAATGTAATTTTAATTATATTAAAACGCATTTTTAAAGTGTATTTGAGTGACCAAATTGTAAATTTTATAATGTGTTAAAAATATATATCATTAAAAAAATTAAAAAAATCTTATTTTTAATGTCGGGACCGGTTGGGACAGGGACCGAAACCGGCGGTCCATAACCAGTTATGAAATACCTTGACCGGTCCTACCATTTTCGACCAGGACCGGGACTGGAACCGGTTATGAGAAAGCTTGCGATCGATTAGGCCCGGCCCAGGACCGGTTTTTGGCCATCACTAGTTACACCAATGCGGACTTCTACCCCATATTCAATGTAATCTTTGGTGAATATTTTTGGGTAAAAAGTTGATTATCGGTAATCCTAATTGGTACCACACAAAACCTGCCAATATGTCTCTATATTAGATTTGCACCAAAAGTATTCTATCTTTGATTGATTACGTAAATCTTTTGCTTATAATGTAAATCTATATATTATTGAATCTTTCTCATTGGTACGGTGGGTATTTTTTCAACAACAAAAAAAAAGAAATCCTAATGACAAAGCTAAACAAAAAGAGGCAAGGATAACAAAAGATTAAGGATAAATGTGATTGGGATTCTGATCCCTAGTAGGATTAGATTCTTCCACTCCCCCTCAAGTTGGAGAGTGGAGGGCACTGACGCCCAGCTTGCCCAAGAGATAACAGAATTGTTATGTTCCTAGGGGTTTCGTGCAAGATATTGACTACTTGGTTTTGTTGTGTCAATACACGTTGGTATGATTTCTTTGGACTCAACCAGTTCTTGGACGAAGTGACTGTCCATCTCTATGTGTTGGGTTCGCTCGTGAAAGACCAGATTATATGTAATGTGTCTTGCAACTTGATTACCACAGTAAAGTGGAGTGACTCCAACTTGTGGTGCCCAGAGATCACATAACAACCATCGTATCCACAAAACTTCACTAATGGTTATTGTCATTGCTCTATATTTCGCCTTTGCATAGGAACGTAGACAACCAACTGCTTTTTGGTATGCCAATAAATTAGTGCACCTCCTAACGTGATTAGATATCCAATCCCTGATCCTTGAGTGAGTAAACATCCAAACCAATCGTCATCACAATGAGCCGTTAAATTCAGGCCCTTTGGTGACGGAAAATATATACCTTGTCTAGAAGCAGATTTCAAATACCCTAGTAAGTGTCGTCACTGTGGTGAGACAACTCATATTGTCAGTAAGTGTCCTTCAACTATCATATATGGTCCATCAGCTAAGGTAAAAAAAAGTAACTAAGGTTGAAAATTTAGCCAAAGTGAAATCATCCACAAAAGTTGTTAAGACAACTAATGTGGAGAATAACACTGACATCTCTTCTTTAGGTTCAATGAAGACTCTCGCTGACTCTTAGCCTTCAGTATTAGTGAAGAAAAGATGTCACCTCTAAATTTGTTGGACCCATTAACTAATGGGTACCAAAGCAAACTTAATATCTTTTCTATTGCAGGAAGTCAAAGATATTTAGTATTTAAATAGTGGATGCTCAAGACATATGACTGGTGACAAAACCATGCTCTCAGAATATAAAGATGAAAGAGGCCCTTCTGCGACATTTGGAGGAAATGGAAAAGGATATACCAAAGGCTTTGGTATATTAACCAACGGTGCAACCACCTTCAGACGTTTTGCATATGGTGAAGGACTGAAGCACAATCTTCTAAGCATCAGTCAACTGTGTGAAAAGGATTTCACAATTAAATTTCTCAAGAATACATGTTATGTCTTTGATAAAGATGACAATCTCGCTTTCACAGGCTCTCGTCAAGAGAATTTATCTGTCATCAACATGGATTCTCTCTTCATTGAGAATAGTTGTTTTCTCTCGAAAGCCTCATCGGATATCAATTGGTTGTGGCATAAATGATTTTCTCATCTTAACTTCAAGGCGTTGAACGAGTTGTTTAGAAAAGAACTCGTCACTGGCCTTCTTCAGCACTCTTTTGCAAAGGAATATCTTTGCTCGGCGTGTGAAAAAGGAAAGCAGACAAAGACTAGTTTTAAATCAAAACAAGTCTATTCGGTGACTTCTCTGCTTCAGCTACTGCATATGGATTTATTTGGCCCTGCCAATGTATAAATCATAGCTGGAAAGAAAAACACACTCGTTATTGTTGATGCGTTTTCCAGGTATACTTGAGTTTTCTTTTTCAGATACAAGAATGATGCAGCTGAAGAAATCATCTCGTTCATAAAGCGCATAGAAGTACTGAATAACATCAAGGTGCACTCTATAAGGAGTGATCATGACACTAAATTAAAAAAAACAACACTATTGATAACTTCCTTGAGAACACGGGAATATCACACAATTTCTCTGTTGTGAGAACTCCACAACAAAACGGGTCGCTAAAAGGAGAAATCAAACGATAATTGAAGTCGTTCGATATATACTCAACGAGTCTTATCTCCTTACTCAATTCTGGGCAGAAGCTGTCAATATTGTATGTTTTACTCAAAATTGATCGTTGATTGTTAATAAATTCAAGAAGACAGTTTACGAACTTTTCCATAGCATAAAGCCTTCTCTCAACTTTCTACACATCTTTGGTTGTACTTGCTACATCTTAAACAACAAAGAATATATTGAAAAGTTTGATCCAAAGCTGATGAAGAAATCTTCCTTGGATATTCTTCAGTATCCAAAGCCTTCAGAGTATTCAACAAAAGAAGACAAACAATATAAGAAACTACTCATGTCACGTTTGATGAATCTCAATAAGTTAACTCTAAACCCATCTTTGATGAGATGAAGAGTTAGACAACTGGATGATATCTCATTATGGAGAACTTGAAGCTTCATTCAGCAATCAACCCAACCCTGATCTCCCCGAAGCTGACGATGATCCATTTATCATTCTAGACACGACTAATAACGAAGCTGAATCATCTTCAGGGATTGCTACCGTTCCCATTAGTCATATACCCCTTTCTACTTCAAATATTAATCATTCAGTCACTAAACCTCTCTCAGTAAATAAATCTCTCACTGAGGTTCCTTTGGAAATTCAAGTTCTTGCTGAAGAATCTCTTGATGAAGCCTCATCTTTTATACCTGAGCCTCCAAACTCAAAAGATGACAATTTATGTCATCTACCAGCTCAGTGATGGACGAAAAGTCATCCCATCGATCAAATTCTTGGTGATCCAAGCGCAGGTATTAAGACTCGTCGAGGTCTAGGTAATATTTGTCTCTTTGTCAACTTTCTTTGTGTAGCTTGGGTCAATGATATGCAAGAACTTATTAAGTTTGATAGAAATAAAGTCTGGTACATTGTCCTGCGTCCATATAGCAAACTATGATAGGCACCAAATGGGTCTATCGCAACAAGTTGGATGAACAAAGAACTGTAACCTGCAATAAGGCTCGACTTGTTGCTCAGAGATACAGGCAAGAAGAAGACATCGATTATGATAAAACTTTAGCACCAATGGCTAGAATCAAAGCAATTCGACTCTTCCTAGACTATGTTGCCCTTAAGGACTTTAAAGTCTATCAAATGGATGTAAATAGCGCTTTCCTGAATGGAAAACTTTAGGAGGAAGTTTATGTTGAAAAACCTCCAGGGTTTCTTGACCCAAAGTATCCAACTCATGTCTATCGATTGGATAAAGCTCTTTATGTGTTAAAACTGGTTCTTCGTGCCTGGTATGACACCCTTTCTTCATTTCTCATCTATGATAAATTTGTCCGTGGAAAGATTGACCAAACCTTATTTCTTAGCAAAGTCAAGGGTCACATCATTCTTGTCCAAATTTATGTCAATGATATTAATTTTGGTTCCACTAATCCCTCTTTGTGTTTTCGTTTCTCTGAACGCATGAAGAAAGAATATCATATGAGCATGATAGGAGAACTGACATATTTTCTAGGTTTTTAGATTAAGCAATCTGATAAATACATTTTTATCAGTCAGAGTAAGTATGTCAGGGATATGTTGAAGAAATTCGACCTAACCAACAGTTCATCTATGAAAACTCCCATGGCTCATCCTCTCACGCTAAACAAGGACCCAAATGGGAAATCTGTAAACGTTACCGCTTACAGAGGAATGATCGGTTCCTTGTTGTACTTACAGCTAGCCAACCTTATATCATGTATTCTACATGTCTCTGTACAAGATATCAATCTAAACCCAAAGAATCTCATTTGGTTGCCATAAAACGCATCTTCAGATATCTGAAGGGTACTCCTAATATGGACCTTGATATCCCAAAGACTCAGGTTTCGACCAAATCGATTATGCAGATAGTGATTTTGTAGGTTGCAAGATAGATAGGAAAAACACCACAGGAGGCTGTCAGCTTCTTAGTGGAAAGTTGGTGAGCTGGACAAGCAAAAAGCAAAACTAAGTGTCCACATCAACTGAGAAAACTGAATATGTAGCCTTTGAAGATGTTGTGCCCAAATTATTTGGATGAAAAATCAGCTCAATGATTATGATCTTCAGATCTCTAAGATCCCTATCTATTACGATGGCACCAGTGCCATTACCATTGCAAAAATCATGTACTTCACTGTAAGACCAAACTAGAGATCAAATATCATTCTATCAGAGATCATGTTATGAATGGTGATATTGAATTTCACTTCGTACCCACTGAATACCACCTAGCTGATATGTTTACAAAACCTCTTGATGAAACAAGATTCAATTTTTTTAGTCAGCGAACTTGAAACGTTGAACGCTGAAGATTAATTCCTTCAGCTCTAAGCATCACTCAGTAAAACAAAATGAAATTGTTCAACATTTCTTATTCTAACACCGAATTCTTAAGTGAAATGTATCTTTCTCTCTAAGGTATGTCTACTTATCTCTTCTTTCTTAAATCTTAAAATTGTCGTTGAACTCTTTCCTTATTCAGTGATAGAATATTTTTTTTAAAAAGGGGCTAATGAACTGTCATATTTTATGGTGTCATTAAAAAAAATTAGACTAATTTCACACACGTTCTTTTGACACACGTTGTCCATTTTTCTTCGAACCAATCACCGTAAAATGACATGCAAAAGAAATCATCATTGCACATACTTTCGAAGCGTCATTTTTTGCTCTCTTCTTTCTCTCTCCTCTCACCTATAAATACCCCTCTTACCCTCTCATTTTCCCCTTACGCGAACATTCTCATACACAAAAACTCTCTTTCTTATTGTGTGGAAGCAAGAACACTCAAAAAAAAAATTCAAACCAATTTCTTCTTCTTCTCTCTATAACAAGTTTGATAATCTTATTTTTTGGCTGTTAATCTTTTATGAAACATGTTTGTTATTAAAAAAGCCTTCTTTATTTTTTTAAATATAAACAACAGGTTAAATAAAGCCTTCTTCTTCTTGATTTATATTATCTATGTTTCAAAATCTTCTTGAAAGCCCTACTTTCTTCTGGTTTTTCAAATGAAAAGTTTATCCTTCAAACTTTTGTTCCAAATGTGCTTTCTAACATAACGTTGTGTATGATTCCATTTTGTTTCTCTTCTCTTTCAACAGAAATGGTTGTGCTTCAAACGTACATTTTGGTCTTGAAGATTGTTCCCTCAAACCAAACAACCATATCGCACTACTGGAAATCCCCGAGGAAAACCTCATTTTGTGGATGTTCCTTCATTCCTCAAGAACTATGTTCTAGGATATGCTCTCACCTTCTAACCTGTCATGGTGAAGGATATCCGGAGACAATTCCGGTACACTGCTAAAACAAAGACCCTGAAGGACAAGGATGGAAACTCCATCATCAAGATCTTCTATGAGATCAACAATGTTTTGGCTTTTCAATGATTCGCACCGCTCTATGGTTCCCAAAGAGTGTTCCCTACTCGAGCTATATAGACAGTGATCATATCGTCAAATTTGTACATGATATTCACTATGAATGGCCATTAACCAAGATAGAGAAGAATGGGATGTCAGCGGTCTGGCAATACACGTTCCCTCACTTCATTCAGTGCATGGGTGGGAAAACATGAGGCCAAAATCAAGCAAGCATGGTGGCATTGAAAATCAGCTGTTCAGTCATCAAAGTTGTCAACGTCAACTACACTCAGCTTATATTTGACGACTTGGTATTGAAACTAAACAAGCGCCAAAGGGAAACGGTGGTTCCCTACACCAGGTTCCTGAGCGGGATTCTAGCCAGAATCCTATCAACAAAGTACCCCGCTCCGAGCGACTTTCCCATTTGCATATTTTTTTTATCACAATTCCAAGCCTTCAGACGGTGGTTTATTCCCTCAAATGCTGAGAATAGCCAATTCTCCTCTTGCTTCTTCTTTAGTAGCCATGACTGTGGCAAACCCCCCTCAGTCAATCCTAGCTAATACTTCCTTATCCTCTCGAAATAGGACACCATCTAAAGCCACTCTTAATCCTTCAAAGAGGGTTAAGAAATCCTTAAAGAGGAACCTATCTAAGCTAGTTGAGACCTCTCAACAGGCCTCAACTATTGAATTCCGCCTTACCCCCGAGCCATCTGCTTTTCCCCTCCCTACTTCTTCAGTAATATGTTCAGTTGTTGTCGTATGTGTGACACCTATCCCAACCACTTCAGTAACTCAAATCACTAAATGTGTGATTCCCAACATAGCCACTGTTGATCCTTAACATCTCTTATCAACCGTTCTCTCCTCCCTTCTTCTTTGGTCTCTATTACACGAGTTGATGACCCAATGGTGGTTGTCCCCATTATTGATGAAGCTATCACCACAGGACCTAAGGATGCTTCTCTCGACTCCCCTCAGCAACATGCGGCTGATTCTCTCAACAACGCATTTGAAATGTTCGGCCTCAGCGGTAATCTTTCGGATACTGTTGATGAACCCTCAGGTCCTATGGAGAATGAACCTTCAGTCGGTGAGACTGACGCCTATGATATGGCTGGGGATGTCAAACTGCTGCTCCCTATTGTTGTAACCGTCCTTGACAAGATGGACAAAGTTCAACAAGGAATGCCCATGAAGGATGACCTGGCTCACAGTCTCTTTGATGTCCAAGCTGAGGTTCATGAAGTCAAAGAAGAGTTGAAGTCTATGAAGATGGGATCCAACACAACTCTGAAGTTGTCGTTGTTCTCTCCAGCAAGGCTGAAGATGCTTAGACTCATCTTACCAAGCATGGTGAGCTATTTGAACAAATTTTCCAGCTTCTACAACAACCAACACTTGTCCCTTAACCCTCCTTCAGTGTAGCTGATTGTCATCAGCTGGATATGGTTGTTGAGCTCAACCTTCGACAGACTGAATCCATTGCCTCCATGGAGCAAAAGCTACAAGACCTGGTTTATCTTCTCCCTCTTTTAGGTAATGGTATTGATGATGACAAAGAGGGGGAGAAGGCTGTGGAGAAGGACCTTGAGAAGAAGGCATTGGAGAACCCTACAGAGAATTCCAAGGAGAAGACTCCTGAGGATGCCATCAATGATGATGTCGTGGTTACTCTTAACTATGAAGACCTTTCTCCTTCTACATCTGCATTTCCAAATGCTGGCGAAGATGAGGAAGATGATGATGATGATAATGATAAGTATTTTGAGTTTCAGATCCCAAACGCATGTAGTGACCTTGGTGGTGATGTTGATGACGATAACGATGATGATTTCTCCGTTCAAATCATACCAAGACAGCCTCCCAAAGAAATATCTTTCAGGAAACTTGCTTCCCAGGGGGAGAGATCATCGCACTAGCATTCCCAATCTGGAGAAGTGAAATGAGTCGCTGAAGAAAACCTTGCCCTATTTCTTAGGGCACTCGGCCGATCTGAGGATGCAAAAACTTATTCAAAATTTGTACCCTCCACCTTAGAAGTTGAACCTTCTATTCCTCCACCTCTATCTCTCTCTGAAACACATACCCTCAGTCTATCAACCCATCTTCCTTCATTTGAAACCCATGAGGATGATGAAGATGAAGATGAAACCTGCAACCTCATAACCAGAAAGTCATCAAGACAACCTAGTATCCTTAGAGGTTGAAGAATACCTAAGGATGGCTCAGCTTATAAGTCAACTTGACCAATCTAGAGTAAAAATTCATCTTCGTACCTCTAGATGTAGTGAGTTCGATTTTCTTTCTAAAGCTGAACGTAGGGAATCCCTGAAAGCTGAACAAGAGCTGAAGCAACATCAATAGCAACTGAAAGACAAACTGGAGCTAGCCAAAACTTAGATGATCAAGCTCTTGCCGAAAGGAAGTTTTCACCGAAAGATCATCTCAGTGCTTAAGCCCAACTCTTAGAAGAAGTTGAACAAAAAAGACAAAGGGTCCTAAGGCTGAAGAATAAGGATCTGAATTAGTGCAGAAAAAGGATCAAAACAAGAAAGAGCCCTCACAAGATATCAAACATCACTATCAGTGAACGAATGAAAGATGATGCTCTTATGGTTTCTATGGTCATCTTTCAAGAGAACAACGACGATGTCACTGAGTATCCCTCCTTTCTCAGTAAGTATTGTTTCTATGAATGGCTCGAGATTTAACTGGTGATTCAAAAGTCCAAATCCAAGCACAAGGCTTACATTGAAGAAGTCTTGAATAAACTATTCAACAAGGTGTCGAAGACCGTCGAGGTTCCTTCTCTTCTACAGAAGTACTCTCAAAGAAGAAGCTCTCTGACCCTGGAAAAGGTTCATCTCAAAGAAACAAGCATGAAACAAAATTTTCAGTGGATGAGCTCTCAAAGAACAGGAAAAAGCCAAATATCTTAATGCTGAATCTATCACTGCCTGAAAAGGGACCTTTTATTCCCAATACAGTGCATGTGAAACCTGAATATGGACTTATGTTCATTGACTATGATGGTCAATACAGGTTTCAACGAGTGTCTGGGTTCCATCTTTGCCCAATAAATCACTTAGAATATCTTTGAACTTGGCTGAACGAAGATCATTATGGAGAGATGATGGATCACAAGATTCTAAAGGAAATGCTCAGAAGAAAGATTCAAGGAGAAGATGTTCCAAACTACAACAACTTAGACTATCTAGATTAGAAAACCTTTCAGCCTTGTAAAACCTTGTATATATTTTATCTTTTCTTTTAATGTATAACTTTCATGTTTTAAGCCTACCAAAACCAATTGTAATCAGTTGTAGTATTTTCTCTTATAAGATATTTAATAAAATGATTGGTTCACTAAAAATATCCCTAAAAAGAGTAAATAGGACATACTTATGATATCTATTTATTTCTTACATTCGCTGACACCCTTCTAGTCAGTGAATATGCTCTCAGTATTTAGTTATTCAAATTATGTAAGTTTATTATTTCCTTGTAATCCTTTACAATTAAAGTAAATTTCTATAATAAACTTTATCACTGAAAAAGATCCCAAAACAGTTAAAGGGGACAAGTGTTTTACTAGTACGTTTTCCTTACTGTAACACCGAAGCAATTTTCTTTATGTTGCTTTGTTATAATTAAATAGGGGGAGATTTGTAACGCCCCCAGAACCCCGTAGCAAGATATTGTCCGCTTTGACTAACCCGCACCTAACCGGTCACGGTAATCGCACGGTTTTCTTCTGGCGTGGGCATGAACCGAAGTTCGTATCCCACCCAAAACCGGTCTTGCTAAGTGAGGTATCCACACCCTTATAAGGAGTGCTTTGTTCTCCTCACCAACCGATGTGGGACGAGTGACACACCCGCATCGCGGCTGTTACAAGATTGTTGATCATCTCTCTCTCAGTGATTTGATGATGATCATTTCTGTCTTACGAAATGTGCTATCTATTTATTTAGTTAGTGATTGTTGAACAAGTATTGTAATTCTCAGAGAGACAAGTATTTTTTCGAAAGACAAAACTCACACCTCAGAACCTTTAGTGATAGCAAGTTTATCTACAAACGTGTGAAATATACTCAAGATTCAACATACACTAAATAAATCTTATTGTTATTTCAGTGTCAGTGATCGAATGAATCTTGTTGAACAAAATTAGTTTTTGTCTTGTCTTCTGATAGGTGTTGAGAATTCAACACATAATGCATCCGTTTTACGTCTTTTTAGTTTAAATTAGTTGTCTTTCATTCCCACTTTGAGTCATTTTAATTTATTTCTCTTTACTTTTGTTATGGAGCTAAAATATTGTGGTTTAACTTGTTGGAGCATGAAAATATAAGCTAACGGATAWTTYTTTGTAAAACAGCCTAATGCTTCAGCATTTCAGCAGCAGCCACCTGCTGCRCACACGGTTGGGCAAAGAGCTTAACGATTAAGCTGCTGATTTTTGGAGCTGAATGAAGGACAGCCAGAAGACAGCTGGAAGCTCTTAGAAATCTGGAAAGCTTTGGACCAAGGGATTATATTTTGCATAGGATTCCTTTTGTATTAAACTTTGGTCATTAACCTTTGGATAATAGTTTTGTTGTTTTGTGCTAAACTCTTTGTATAAATAGGAGTGCTTGGGCACTTGTTTAAACATCATCTAATATCATATCTTAAGAATCAAAATCAGCTAGTGAGAGCTGATTTTGAGAGCTTTTGAACAAAAAATTTTCAAGTTCTTGAGTTTTTGAGTTTTCATCTTTAATTTCTCGTCTTTCATTTTTCGCTCTTTATTTTACGTTCCTTTACGATTATTGTCATTTACATTCCGTCATTTACTTTCCGCAATTTATTTTCTTGTCATTTACATTCTCGTTATTTATTTTATGTCATTTACGTTTCCCGTTATTTACATTTCCGTCATTTATTTTATCGTTATTTATTTTACGCAATTTATATTTATGT
>NC_037535.1:4218458-4219476 GCF_001531365.2 Cynara cardunculus var. scolymus
ACAGAGGTCCCTAGAGACTTAGGAAAAGAACATGTGAAAGTAGTGACCCTAAGGAGTGGGAAGGAGTTGATAGAAAAAGTGCCCAAAGATAGTGCACCAATTTTGACAGAAGCTGATGCTACAGCATTGGCTCCTACCAAAGAAAGACCGATCTTACCCGTAGAGAAACAGGCTTTAGAGACCACCACTTCTGTCCCTCCTAGATCAGACTTTCCATTACTCTTTCCTAAAGATGCTCTAGAAAAGCCAAAAGAAACTGAGGTTTTAGAGACCACTAAGCTTGATGTTCACAGTTCATCTGAACCTCCTAAGGGCACCACAAAAACCACAGGCATTCAAGAACCACCTTGCTCAACTCATCCAAGTAAGAATGTAATAAAACCAGTACCTCCTTATGTTCCTTACCCCCAAAGGTTAAGGAATCAGAAAGAGGAACTGCAATTTAAGAAATTCTTGGATATGTTTAAAGAATTGCACATCAACATCCCACTTGTTGAGGTAATTGAGCAAATGCCTAGTTATGCCAAGTTTATGAAGGACATTCTAAGCAAGAAGAAGAAGTTGACTGAATATGAGACAGTAGCCCTAACTGAAGGATGTAGTGCACTTTTGACCAATAGAATACCCCCTAAGCTTAAAGATCCAGGGAKTTTTACCATTCCTTGTTCTATAGGTGGGAAAGAGATTGGGAAAGCTTTGTGTGACTTAGGTGCTAGTATTAACCTCATGCCTTTATCTGTTTTCAACACCTTAGGCATMGGAGAGGCTAGACCTACCACCGTCACACTCCAATTGGCCAATAAGTCCATAGCATACCCTAAGGGAAAGATTGAGGATGTGTTAGTGCAWGTTGATAAGTTCATATTTCCGGCAGATTTTATCATCTTAGACTTTGAGGCTGATAAGGACATTCCTATAATTTTAGGGAGACCATTCCTAGCCACCGGAAGAACTTTGATAGATGTCCAGAAAGGAGAGTTGACCATGAGACTACAGGACCAAAAAGTCACCTTTAATG
>NC_037535.1:4219511-4226015 GCF_001531365.2 Cynara cardunculus var. scolymus
GTTCAAGAATTTCTGAGATAGAGGAGATGTGTTTGGAAGAAGGAATTTTTAAGAACCTTAAGTTGAAAGGAGAACATGATGAGGAATTAGAAGAAGAAAGTATTGAGGAGATAGAGAAAGTAGAAACTGATATTGTCCCAGTGGATGCTGCAGTATTTGAGCTGCTGGAAAATAATGAGCAAAAAGACTTCACCCCGTCCATAGAATCACCACCTGAATTGGAGTTAAAACAACTCTCGTCCCATCTGAAGTATGCCTTTCTAGGAGAAGAAGGCAAGTTGCCTGTCATTATCTCATCTACCCTAGCAGAGCATCAAGAAAAGAAACTTGTGAAAATGTTGAAACTACATAAGAAAGCCTTATAATGGACCATTGCTGACTTAAAAGGGATTAGTCCTTCTATCTGTCAGCACAAGATCATCCTGGAAGATAGAAATTTCACTTCCATAGAACCCCAAAGAAGGCTAAACCCTGTCATGAAGGAGGTAGTCAAAAAGGAGATTTTAAAATGGTTAGATGCTGGAATCATTTTCCCGATTGCCAGTAGTTCTTGGGTTAGTCCGGTTCAATGTGTTCCTAAGATGGGAGGGTTCACAGTCATCACGAATGAAAAAAATGAACTTATCCCTACTAGAGTGGTCTCCGGTTGGAGAATATGTATGGACTATAGGAGACTGAACAAGGCCACCCAAAAAGACCATTTTCCACTGCCCTTCATTGACCAAATGCTGGATAGGCTAGCCGGAAAGGAGTTCTACTGTTTCTTGGATGGATATTCAGGGTACAATCAAATTGCCATTTCTCCGGAAGACCAAGAGAAAACCACCTTTACTTGTCCCTATGGCACCTTTGCTTTCAGAAGAATGCCATTTGGACTTTGTAATGCTCCTGCCACCTTTCAAAGGTGTATGATGTCCATCTTTTCTGACATGCTTGAAAAATCCATTGAAATATTCATGGATGATTTTTCTGTGTATGGTTCATCATTCGACCATTGTTTGAATAATTTGAAAAAGAGCTTGGAGAGGTGTGAGGAAACAGACTTGGTTCTTAACTGGAAAAAATGTCATTTTATGGTTAAAGAAGGAATTGTTCTTGGACATTTGATTTCAAAAAGAGGGGTTGAGGTAGATAGGGCAAAGCTTGAAGTAATAGAAAAACTGCCCGAACCAACCACGGTTAAGGGAATCAGAAGCTTTTTGGGTCATGCCGGTTTTTATAGAAGGTTTATCAAAGATTTTTCTAAGATTTCAAAACCGCTTTGTTTACTCCTCCAGCATGACCAAAAATTCAATTTTAATGATGAATGCAGAAATGCATTCAAAACTTTGAAAAAAGCTTTGGTTACCGCACTTGTGGTAGTTGCCCCGGATTGGAACAAACCTTTTGAGATTATGTGCGACGCTAGTGATTGGGCGGTAGGTGCTGTGCTAGGACAAAAGAAGGACATGGTGTTTCATTCAATTTATTACGCAAGTAAGATTTTGAATGAAGCACAAATCAATTACACCACAACGGAGAAGGAGTTGTTAGCTATTGTTTTTGCATTTGAGAGATTTAGGTCCTACTTGATGGGMACAAAAGTCATTGTGCATACMGACCACTCAGCCATCAARTACCTAATCTCAAAGAAAGATGCAAAACCTAGRCTGATAAGATGGGTGCTTTTGTTACAAGAGTTTGACTTAGAGATTCTGGATAGAAAGGGGGTAGAGAATCAGGTTGCAGACCATTTGTCTAGGTTGGAAGAACCCGAGAGAGGAGGGATAGACATTAGCGACACTTTTCCCGATGAAAGAATCCTCGTGATTGACCAACCAAAAACACCTTGGTTTGCAGATATAGCTAATTTTTTGGCCTGTGGAATAAAACCCTCTGAGTACACAGGCCATATGCTGAAAAAATTCTTTCATGATGTAAAATCTTTCTTTTGGGATGAACCATTTTTGTTTAAGCTTGGTGCAGATCAGATTTTGAGGAGATGCGTGCCCGAATCTGAAGTAGCATCCATCCTACAACATTGCCATCATGCACCATACGGAGGCCATTTTGGAGGCCAAAGAACTGCAGCCAAGGTTTTACAGTCCGGTTTTTATTGGCCAACCATTTTTAAAGATTCTCACAACTTTGCACAAAGGTGCAACGAGTGTCAACGAAGTGGCTCCATTTCCAAAAGGAATGAAATGCCATTAAACGGGATACTCGAAGTTGAATTGTTTGATGTTTGGGGAATAGACTTCATGGGTCCTTTCCCTCCATCAAATAATTGCCAATATATTCTGGTAGCTGTTAACTACGTTTCCAAATGGGTGGAGGCCATGGCATGTGTGTCAAATGACGCAAAAGCTGTTGTTAAGTTTCTCCAAAAACAGATTTTCACACGTTTCGGCACCCCTCGGGCACTAATTAGTGACGAGGGAACTCACTTTGTGAACAATCTATTAAAAGGAGTTCTTGAAAAATACAATGTTAACCACAAAATTGCCACAGCCTATCACCCACAAACAAATGGTTTGGCAGAGCTTTCTAACAGGGAAATCAAAAGCATTTTGGAAAAAATGGTCAAACCAAATAGGAAAGACTGGACATTTAAATTAGATGACGCTTTGTGGGCGTACCGAACTGCTTTCAAAACACCAATCGGTATGTCTCCATATAAACTTGTCTATGGTAAAACATGTCATTTACCCCTAGAATTTAAGCACAAAGCTTATTGGGCTATCATGGAGCTCAATATGTCTTTGGATGAAGCCGGAAATAAAAGAAAGTTTCAACTTTGTGAAATGGAAGAGCAAAGACAAATATCTTATGAAAATGCCAAGYTTTACAAAGAAAAGACAAAAAAATGGCATGATCATAGGATCCAACACTGGGAGTTGAAAGAAGGTCAAAAAGTCCTCTTATTTAACTCCAGGTTGAAACTATTCCCGGGAAAGCTCAAGTCTAGGTGGTTCAGACCCTTTGTCATTCAGAAAGTCTACCCTTATGGAGCAGTTGATCTCATTAATCCATAGGACAACACAGTGTTCAAGGTAAATGGACAACATGTTAAGACATTTCATGAAGCTGTATCACTCCCAGAGTTAAGCTCTGAGACATTGGTTACGCCTTAGATGAAAATGTTCTGTGGACTCTGTGCAGTCCAAAGGTGTCTGTAAATACGTCTCCATTTTATTTTATTTTTTTAACAGTTATGTTTCATTAGTTTGTTAATGTGCAGGATAATATTGAAAAGGTTAGAAAAATTGATTGCTTTGTTGATGGTTATAGCATTCTGGAGAAACACATAAGAAGTGGATAATGACAAAATAGAAAAAGTCATTAAGAGTACAGTGACATCAGCAGCAGTCTAAAAAATCAATTTATCAGCCTTTTCTTTTTGTTTTCTCCCATGCAAGTACTACCCACTCCCCCCATAATGATGCAAGTTCTTAACCTCCATGCATCTCTTTTATCCATTGGTTCTTCACTCAACCGTCAATTTTCAAGGAGAAAGAAACAAAAAGCTTTAATGAGGATGAGACACTTCAGTTTTTCAAGGACCATCATCACCACCGCCGGCCTATCACTACAGGCTCCATCAATCCAAGCACCACTCTCAAACTCTTTCATCTCACACCCCTTCATCATTTCCCACCATCATCACCCCCAAAACCCCCCCCCATCAACTGCTCACTGTCTGTGTACCGTGCCCCATGGCTCGTTCGAAAAAACTGGTCTTGCGCGACCCACCCCCACCGCCGGTATGAAGAAGCAGCCGCCGGTGAACCACCACCACTACTTCACAACGAACGACAGAGCCCGAATGGGTAGACCTCGTCGCCAACAGCCCCTCAGAGTCGTCGTTGCCATCACCCTCACCGCCTAGACCACGGTTGGTTACCCCTCTCATCGCCGATTCAACGCCTAGGGATAGGCGAGCACCTACGCAACCTTCGCCTCCGCCACTATCGCTAGCCACCGTCGCTTCGCACTCTCCACAACCAACTGTCGATGAAGCACAGCCGCCATCTTCGTCGCCTCCCACCATCGACGACCATTCACCGCCTCCGCCTACCGTCGCCGACACCAATCAGACACCCTTCACCGCGGGTGCAAACCCTAAATTGGGTCCTGAGGTAAATCTTAATTTTAGCCCTAATTCTTTATTAGAGGGCCTTACAACCTCCGATTCCTCTGTGGAGGGAGATGATTTAAATGAGGCCATTTCGTCACTATCACCCACTCATTTGAATGAGACCAAAGTTTATCTTTTGACTTGGTATGATCAGCCTTGCGCCCATTTGCCTAAACACACTGTGATCAACAACTCTGCTCCTCACATTGTTGAGGAGAACATTGAGTGTGAAACTAATCCACCAAATGTTGAGGAAGGATCTGTGGAATTTGATCACTTTGCACAGACAGTTGAAGACCATTTTGATATTGGTACACATTCGATTGGGGAGGCCAACACTGATTTCCCAACAGGGGAGATAGATTTAGAAGCTGATCTTAGGGGGAGAACATCTGTACCCACTAAGAAAAGAAGAGGCCTAGGGAGAGTCTTCGCAACAAAATCCAAACCTATGGAAAGACAGCCCACAAGAAAACGGGCCAACCAGACTCCTACACCTTTGGAACCACCACGTAAATCATCCCGAAAGGGATCCTCATCACAAGCAGAGCCAGCAGGCTCATCTGGGGTCAAATCCACACCCAAACCCACAACCATTGATAGGCCCCAGATGCCTTTTGAGGGGTTTAGTTCCAACAAGGCACGGGATATGTTTGAAAATTTTAAAAATAAGAAAGTGTTGCCGGATAAAGGATTTGATCAACGAAGCATCCAAGAGTTTGTTTTTATACAGGAAGTCATAGACAAACAGGGTTGGCATACATTGTGTGAAGTAAAGAATTCCTTCAATTTAACATTGGTAAGAGAATTTTATGCAGAAGCATGTGTTTTCAGTACCACCAAACTAAAAGTAAGGGGTGTCAAGGTTAGTTTTTCGGCTAAGGTCATAAACAGATTTTTGGGCCTCTCACCCCCGAAAGACACAGATTTTGGTACCCTCTCCCTTACGGCCTCCCAAGTTAAATTAGACGAAATAGGCAGAGAGTTGGGCAAGCCCGGAGCCACATGGGACTCTCACAGCAACTACATGTTGCGATCATTCAGGGCTTCCAACTTAATGCCCAACGCAAACGTTTGGATGAACTTTGTTCGGCATTCTCTCCACCCTACTACTCACGACAGTTCTGTATCGGTGGAGAGAATTCTTCTACTGTATTGTGCCATCGTGGGGAAATCTGTTAATGTGGGGGAAGTCATCGAAAAGGCAATCCTATATTGCGCAAGACGGAATCAAGGGAAATTGTTTTTCCCGGGACTACTCAGCAAGCTGCTGTTGCAAAAGGGAGTGCCTCGTTATACGGATGATTTGGAAATCAAGGAAAGTGAGGAAAAAGTTGGCACGTTACAAGAAGGAAAATGCACGGCTAAAGGCAGAACTAGATGCGGCTGTTCGGCGCACACAGCCTACTCCGTCGGAGTAGGACAGGTTCTATCACATACTTTAGTCTCCATATTTTGTTTATTTGAGTTGGGAATGGTTTTTACTTGTTTATTAGCTCTATTTTCCTGCATAATCACTTTGATAAGACTTATGCACATGAGTTCATAGCTTGAGTAATTTTGAGGATTCTTGGACATTCACCCGAATCATTTTGTGAAAAACTAGAACTAGCCAACCACTTTTTGGGACAAAATTTTGATCACACAATTTACATTTGGAAATGATTTAGGCCCTCTTTTCTATACTCATATTCGGCCTTTTTGCACCTTTCCAAACACTATCTACCCCACAAAGCTCCAATGAGGACATTGTAAATTTCAAGTTTGGGGGAAGCATTTATATGAGGCTATGTGTCAATACCAAAGAGCAAAGCTCTAATTTGACTCCTCATCATCAAAAGGGTTTAGATAAACACAATAAAAGTCCATAGGGGCTATGTGTTTCAAATTAGCACACTAAAAGTCCCATAGGGGCTATGTGCACACTCCAAGCAAAAGAGGCCAAAGTGCCCAAAAATTTGAAAAAATTCATATGTGGAGTATAAATGGAAAAAGACAATGAGAGAAAAGAAAACGCCAAAGAGAGTTAACCTTTTTAAGCCCTATTGATCCTATGTGTGATTGTGTTTGAACTAACAAAGAAAAGGGAAGGCTAGCCTATGGTTCACATAAAATGGTTTGGTTTTGAATAAACTCATCTAGGAATTATGAAAAGCTATGAACCTCACGTATGTATAGCTCTTGTTTGGTTGGCACTTAATGCCTTGATCATGCAGATTTTTTGTGTAAATAGAGTCTTTATATTTGTCTTTTTGTTGCTTGGGGACAAGCAACGGCTTAAGTTTGGGGGTGTGATAGGTGTTGAGAATTCAACACATAATGCATCCGTTTTACGTCTTTTTAGTTTAAATTAGTTGTCTTTCATTCCCACTTTGAGTCATTTTAAT
>NC_037535.1:4227354-4255276 GCF_001531365.2 Cynara cardunculus var. scolymus
AAATCATCTCTTTCATTGGACTCTAATCTAACTTCGGCTACAGTCYCTGTGGACGATAACTCGGTACTTGTACCACTTATTACTTGGAAAGACGACATTGGGCCGTATTGTATACTTGCTTTTCGGCCCAATCTCATTAAGTCTAGAGGTGTGAAATATAACCGACCATCTTCCTACACATAAAGGACAAACCCATACCTCTCAAAGTCAAGTACCTATACGGAGTCACTCTATTGTCTCCAAGCGTACTTACCTACTTTGTGAAAGACTATTGTTCATATACGACAAAAGTCAGTATATCTGAAACAAAGGACAAACTCACCTCTAGAAGCTTGCCACGTGCCTTGTACCGCCTGATTTGTATTTAATGCAACAAATATAAATAGCTGAGAAGCTCTTTCTTCTAAAAAACCCAATCTTGAACTAAGCAGAGGTTGAGGAAGCAAAACGATGCCAAGAATTCCACTTCTTGAAGATCAACTCTCTATCTAAGAGAAAGACTTCCTCACATGCACAAGACTTCTTAACCTTTTCTTTCTTGCTTTATGTATCTTGTGTGTTTCTTTGATTTTTTAGATAAGTTATGTATCTTATCTTTTTCGTAAGCAATCTGTAAAATTTTGTATTGATCTTCTTTATCAATAACGGATTTTAAAAAGTGAAAACTGTTGTGTTTGCATTCATCCCCCCTACAAACTGTTACCTTTAAACTCTTGCAGATCCGACTGGGACCAACATGAGTTAATCACGTGCCAGGAAGGAAGTATTCCGATGTCCAAGAGCATTAATCTCTTTCAGCAATGCTTCTCTCCACATGAGATCCTTTACAACGTGGTGAAATTCTTGGGTCATCAAGTGAAGTGATGGCCGACAAGTAAGTTATATGAGGTAGAAAATTTATCATAAGAGATAAAATGGGATAAAGGGTGTACCATCAAGGACCCTTGATCGGTAATGAACCGTGCTTGGTTTATTAAGGGTGGCCAGTTCGGTCACATGGTGTTTGAATCACTTTGGTTAGGATTTCGTTCTTTCTCATTGACTTACACCCCTTTGTTCCCCAACATTTTCTGCTTCTGGATTTTGAGTTACTTCATGGTCTACATCACTTGGATCTAATCAAATATGGTTCGTATATGCTTGCTCGATGTTTGTATTTGTTTTATTCATTGGGTCTTTCCGGTCTACCTTGTTCTTTCGAATTATACCCGACTATTGCCTCACTAGTTACAATTTTAATTCCTTTGCCTATGTGTGCTTCTTCGAAGGGAAATCAGTTTCAATGAACTTAACGTCCCTACTTATCACAGTTCTTTTGTCGATTAAGTCATATAGTCGATAACCTTTTTGACCTTGTCGAATTTAATGGCCCGACTAAAATCGTCCACAATTATCATGAAATAATGTGCTCCAGAACACGATAGTCTCCCTATCTATGTCAATGTATCAAATCAAAACACACATTTGATTTTATTGAGCTATTTAAAAACGGAAATTGAGTTTGCTTGACTCTTAATACAAGGATCACAAAAATCAAAATTACTAATTGTGCTACCTAAAAAAATTAATTTCACCTAGTTTCGAATTCTAGCCGTGACCCAAGTTTTTGTGTTTGTTGGAACCACTACTGTTGATGCCTTTGTCATTGGTTCAATGCAATATAGACTATCGATGGATTTACCCACACCAACCAGGTTCCTCGAGCGTAAATCATGTATTATGCAAACAATTTAGGTATCTCGTTAATTGGCTTATCGATAACAGATTGCGTTTGAAGTATGAGAGATGTAGGACTTTATTTTGGACCATTTGGCGAAGTAGAATTGCCAACCCCTGGCATCCCTATTTGGAATTGCCACAAGGTGCACTTTCCTTGTCAAATTGTTCTTTAAGATCCCTCCATATCTCTTTGGCAGATCGACCTATCTTACTGTATTCCTGATTTCCTTCTCCATTGTCATGGTGAGCCATTCCTTAATCATGGTGATGGGCAGGGAACACCACAACCACAAAACAACAATCAGGACCAAAAGCAAGTATACAAATAGTCCCAATATCGTCTTTCAAGTAATAAAAGTGGTACAAGTACCGGATATCGTCCACAGGGATCGTAGTAAAAGTTTAAAAGAAAGTAAAGTTAAGGAAATGATTTCAGAAGGCGAATTTGAAGACTTAGATTTGAACAGAGTTAAAACAACTAAAAACAGGAGATAACAGAATATAAAAGCAAGCTAGGGTGTATGACTTTTCGGGTGAGATGTAAATATTATTTATAGTCGACCAATGCTGTCAAAATGCTATAGCATGAAACCATGCTGACAGATTGCTACAACATGCAATCAGTAACAACTATTTCTACCAATTACTTTGAAGGTATTCCTCCCGGACTTCACCAATGCACTGATATTATAGCTTTCAACCCATATCTCTATGAGGTATCCAGACCAGTGAAAGTGACAAATGGTGCCTTCAAAGTATATGGATAAACAAATCTCTTTGTTAAAAATCATCCTCTCGAGTGGATTCCCATATCATTCAAGTTGACTTGTTCTTAATGGCTCATCTCTCACTATAACACTTCAGAGTGATCAACCCGTCGAGAATTAACAACTTAGAAAATACGGACAACAAATCTCTTTGTTAGCAACTCTCTCAAGTCTACTTCCCATATCATCCAAGTTGACGTGCAAACRATGGCTCARCTTAGAGTCCACGACACTTTAACACTTTCAAAGTGATCAACTCGTCAAGAAGTGTCAATGGTTTTATAAAACTTGAAATGAAAAAGTAAAACATCGTTGTTACATGAAAGGGTCGACGGTTTAAAAACTCACCCTTTTCGTCATACACCCGAGCTAATAAAATTAGCTACTCATGACGAAAAGTAAATTACGAGAAATATAAATTGCGATAAGTAACTACATAATATAAATGCGGAAAGTAAATGACGGAATATAAATGACGGAATAATAAAGATGCGGAAAGCATAATAAATAAATGACGTAAATAAAATGCAAGTAAGCGTAAATAAATTAAAGACGGAATATTACGATAATATAAATAAAGCGATTAAAGAAAGCGATTATAGAACTTGAAATGCCAAAAGATTTCTAATATTTAGAAGACAACTTGTTCTCCAAGTAGTTTGGAGAACTACTTGAGAGAAAAGTGTGAAATAGAAGTTGAGGTGTGTGGAATACTCCTCCCAACATCCCTTTTTATACTAGGGATGGAGTGAGGGCAAAATAGTAATTTCACACCCACTTGGTTCAAAAGAAACTAAATAGTACATAAAAGCAAACTAATACTTAGAAAGAAACTACAATTAGTCTTGTAAACTCCAGCTAATCTGATTAACTATAGCCGGTTCAACTTTAGAAGGCTTTCAAATGTCTTCCTAAGTCATGTCAGTCAACTCTAAGTCTCATTCATCTCTCTATCAGCCATCAGGTCATGCTACTACATTCCCATAGCATCGACTTGCTCCAATCTGTCCAAAATAAGCTCAAATTAGACCAAAATCCACTAAAACAGGTTCAACATTCTTCTTAGCATAAAAACAGATAAAAGAGATAAAATGACTCAAAGTTGGGATATGAAAGCAAAATAACCTATCTAAAAGAGAATAAAAAGGTACTTTATGTACTAAATACTTAGTACGTATCACGTGGCATCACACCGTCTCCACAACATTAGTTTGGTGATTTTTTTCTGGCATCGGTTCCATTGACGAACCCGATATTATTCTTGGCGAAAAGAAAATTCTTCATCTCTTATGACCAATCCGCGTAGTTGTTGTGCAACAACATTAGGATTCTGCTTTCCAGTAGGATTAAGATTTTTTCACCTATTTTTCCAACCTAACATTCATCTCCTCCTTCATCTATGGTAGCAAAGCAACATCGTTAGCAAATAACATATATTTCTCTTGAATCTTGTGAAAATATCATACAAAATTACCGCAAATACGAATGAGCTTAGCCTTTATAAACGGTGTATCCCTATTTAAAATTATATATTTTAATCAAACATTTTGGATTCAACCAGGGGCGTTTTTGGGAGAGGGCGGGTCGGGCATATGTCAAGTTCCCACAAGAAACATGGGACCATATTTTATAGTATATAGTAGTAGTTCAAAAGAATTAGTAAATAAAAGAAACATAAATTCTAGCATCTAATAGGAGCCAAAAATAATTTCAAATCATATCAAGGATCCAAACATGTATTAATTAATTACCTTGGAAAAGAAAGCACGTAAATAATTAATTGGTCATTCATTTTATAGTATTGCTTATTGTTTTTCCAAGTTTTTTTTATCAAGTACCCAAAGTCTAAAATTACTTGCCTAAAAAACCTTAATATATTCTATACCATTCATGTCTCACTTACTCTTTTGATTATTCCATCTGCATGAATTCTAATATTGTATTATACTATAGTAGATTTCTTGTTATCATCTAATAAAACTAATACTTTTTGGAAAAAAATTACCAACCATATGAGATGGTCCAACTTATATCTATATTAGGATTCCAAAATACTCTTAGGGGGCGTTTGGTTTGTATAATGAAATTCGATGGAATTGGAATTCATCAAATGAATTTGACTTTGAAGGAATGAAATGAAATTTGATGGAATTTGACCATGCCTTGTGATTGCGTTTAGTTGCATGGAATTGGAATGAAATTCTTAACATAATGGAATTTTTTTGATTGGTTCACGGAATTCAACTTTGGAATCAGAATTAAATATCAGCAAATGATCTTTTATGATTTTTGAATAACGGAATTGGACTAGTGATATTGATAGCTAGTTATCTTGAATCGATTCCTTGATTACATATGTTGTCTATCGATCTCGTATAGATGGAGAAATTACGAGAGAGCGAGAGAGAGAGAGAGAGAGAGAGAGAGAGAGCGTACCAGATGGAGATTAAACCAGAGATCAATTAGATGAGATGGTAGATGCAACGTTGAATGAATTTGGATTAGAGAAGATATTTGTCGGAAATGAATTGAAATCTGAGGGTATTGCCGTGGAATGTAAAATCCGTGAGTGAATGAATTTATTGGAATTGAAAGGATTCCATCAGTTTTATTCCATGAACCAAACATTGTATTTGGAATTTGGTCAAATGATTTGGCCATTCCAATTCCTTTCAATTCCATCCAAATCCATGAACCAAACAACCCCTTATTTTTCATACATTATTGACTCCTTATTACTTAATATTGAATGTATGAATCTTGAGTACTTCTCAATCTCTAAAACAAGAATAAGATCTCAAACTTAAACCAAGATGGACTTTTGATTCTAAGGTTGATGGTTCCAAAAAAATTTGTTTTAATACTACAAGTTGAAGACGATGATGAAACACATTAACATGAGTTGAGATGGAAACTCAACTGATTTATATTGATTTACACAATTATTACTTTGAAATAGTCAGCATTCTGACTGCAAATGATGTCAATCTAAATATTAAAGTGTGTCATAAGATGTTTTTAATGGTGAAACGGATTGACGATGCTATGTAAAAATGATATGGTAGATATAGAAATAATTGTTGACTGATTTTGCGTATAGGAATACTCAGAAAAATGGTTTTATATGAATCATTAATATTTTCTTGAATTCAATGTTATTTTTTATGATAACGACAATATATTGAATATTTCTTTTTCATACTTATCGAGAGTCATTTTTTACATTTCGCCCAGAACCCATAAAATGTCAGAAACGGGTCATTAACCTAGCGGTACTTAGTAACCCCACCTTCATCAGGGATTCAAATCTCACAAAGGTGAGAAGTAAATGCAAATTTAATTTACCGTGCATAAATATTATATACTTATAAACATGATATCATCTAAAAACCACTTTATACTATCAATTTGGTTCGGGTCAACCCAATGTTATTCAAAATGAATATTGTAATTGTAGATAATTTTTTGACCAATTACCATAAATACCGACATGCTTTCACTTTATTTATAACATGGTTGTTGGATTTTAAAAGTCATTACTAAAACCACTATGTCAAATTTAATTATTCGACGGAAAAAAAAAACTGTAACATGCTTACAAAATTGTGCAATTTAAGTATGGTTTTGCAAGTTGAATGTTTTTAACGATTTTTAAATATTAGAAGGATACTCGTGCAATGCAATGAGATAAAAATAACATATTTAATTTTCAGTTTTTTTTTTCTCTCTTAATTCGATAACACAATATTAAACTCCTGTGACTGCATTATAAATGAAGGGAGTGTTTGGGATTGCTTATTTGAAATAACTTTTGTTTTCTATAAAAGCATTTATCAACTTATTTTAAGTTAGAAGAGTTTAACTTTTTCAAAAACTTCTTATTACCGGTTTGACACCGGTATAAGTTGTTTACCCAAATACTCAAAAGTGTTTATTACCGGTGCCACGTCAAAATAAGTCAACAAGTTGTTTTTATAAGCAATCCCAAACACCCCCTTGTGTATGTTGTGCTACTTATGGCATTTCCAGGATAATACTTGAACTTTAGTATTGAAATAACAATCCATCTAAAGATGAAGGGTTGTAAAGTAAATTAACCCCCTTAAGATTTGATGGAAATTTATTTATGGCGCCAAGCAGCAAACTAAATAACCCTCCAAAGTACAAACTAGGGTTCATCTCCACAGAACATCGACCCTTGAGATTTCTCCAAATTTCAGCGAGAAACAATGGGGGATTTAGCGAACCAACTCAATGAATTGAAAACCCTTTTGTCATCTTGTGCTGGTATCAACTCAAAATGGGACAAATCATCCGCTTACTCCATGTTATTGCAACTGGAAGAACACTCGACTACCGATCCTCCCCTCCTTAAATCTCTCGCTGATTCGTCTCATATTCTTTTGTCGTCGATGGCGAACGATATTTCAGATGATGACGAGGAAATGTAAGTTTTTTAGTAAGTGATTGTTGTATTTGAGCATCCGATAAGGCTGTTTTCTTACTAGTTGGCACTTGTAATGTGGTTGTGTGGATGGATTCGTCTAATTGCAGTGCTGCACAGGCTTTGAAGTGTATGGGGTTCATGATTTACCATCCATCCATTGTTACCGGTATCTCAGGTTAGTAGACTTCTTAGCGAATTAGCCTCATCAAGTAGTTGATTGTATGTACTGTTCGTTTATTTCGCCTTTTTGAACAGTTCATTTCATATAAAGAAAGGAACTGTGATTGCTTGTTTGAAGACCATACATACAGTTTTTTACATAACCACATTATAGCGTCATGACACTTCATTGAAACAAAGGTATACAACTCATTGCCAATGTGTCACAACTTTATATTCTCATTGAGCATACACGAGGATGTATTGCATTGAAATAGAATTCAAAGGAAAATAAAAAGAAACAGTAATATTTTATGTTGTTTTTGTAATTCAACAGTATCAGGTGTATAGGTTTAAATTTCAATGGTGAAAGAAGACTAAAAAGGCATTGATAAGACTAATGATGTGAACTTGAACAACTATCATATGTTCTGTAGATGAAGAAGTTACTACACATGAAAGTGAATTGAGCATTTTTGTGTTGTGGGTATGGCAGGAGATGATGTTGATATGGTTCTAAGTTCTCTGCAGAAGGTCATTTTGGCCACTCGAATCAAGGTTGAAATTGCATTTAGCTTGAGATCATTTACGATCACTTACAGACGCATGGTCAATGGTACTGACTTGTAAAGGTTAATTGCAGTCTGTTTGTAATTTAGGAGTATGGTGCATATCTGTCCAACAATTCAGTGCAATGTCCTTAAATGCTCATATTGACTCTTTGGTGAGGGCAATAATTCATGCCCTTGACAATCCTACTGGATCTCTATCAACAACTTTTGAGGCCATGCAGGTATGACAATGTGGTCAATGTTTTTATCTTGTTTTGTTTGTAGGCTCTTATACGGTAATTGGTTTTTTGCCTAACCCAATTACTTTTGGATGAGTGATTGTTGATTTGAGTCGAGTCTCGTCAACTTGATCATATCGCAATTGGAATTCTTTTCTTTTTGGAAGCATATAATATTTGTATACGTAAATACTAACGCACACTCCTCACTTTTGACCTCCTGGGGAGACTAGCTCTACCAGTAACGGGGTACTGCTGGGCAATTGACCCTTCAGTACAATTGGAACTTTTCATTTAATATGATCTCCCTCTCGTCATCAGCAGTACAAGAGACTATTTTCGACACTTGGTTATGTAATACTGGAAACTTCTATTATTATTACTACCAATAAGCATGACTTTGAGCATCCTGGTGAAGTTTACATGCTTAGCACACCTCTTGCATACACTCCACCATGAAAAAGTGTTTGATTGTACCCTGCTCATGCATGTGCAGTTACAAATTTTAGAAAGCTTAACTAGTGGCGTTTGATCTAATTCGTAATAACTGAGTCCCTTAACCCAGCGATGGTGCATGTGTATGTATTCGTACCTACTTATGTTTTGTTAGAAGTGAATAACATTAATCATGGCTCTGGTGTTAGGTGAATTATTTTGTTTGTTCACTATCAGAAGATGACCATAATAAGTTATTCTTTCACAATTGTTTTGGCCATATAACAGTGCCACTTTATTTGAGATTAATTCTTTTTATTAGCCTTTTATGTAAAATCCTTGGGAAATGATCATCAATAGTCTCCTTTGCAATACTATAAACCAAACTTTTCTTGGCCTTTTTTCCTTGTTACTTACTCATTCTACTGGTGTAGGCTGTGATGAAGCTTGTGACCCAGTTGCCTGAAAAAATGAGAGAGACATCTAACTTATGGGCTCCCCCGATATACAGAAGACTTGTTAGTGCAGATAAAAGGGAGAAATGTATGTCAGAAAGATGTTTACTGAAACTTAAATCTACAATATGTCCCCCATCTAAAGCTCTCTCCAAGGTATATAAACCATTACTATATCGGCTATACTTTTATTGGTTATCATGTGGTTAGAAAATACAGATTACAAAGGATAAATTTTCTTCAGTTCTGAAAAGGGACGCCTCCTTTATCTATAAGTCATATGGCATGTAAGACTTATGTGAAGTGTATTTATACTCGGATGGAAAAATGACCTCTGATGGATCCTAAGAGGATGAATCTTTTTCTATCTTAGGCACATGAAATGCAGATTTTGCATTGCTGGAATAGCTGTAAAACAACTAATGGCGTTTTTAGGTTTAAAAGGTTGTGTAATAGAGATAGCCTAGAGCTTACGGTTTTGGCTAAGTTTGATTCTGGAAGGCTGAGCCTTGGCCTCTTGCTGAGTTTGCTAAATTAAATGGAACTTACTTAGGATAACCTAGAAGTTCTTGGTTAAAGTTTCACGCCTGCCTATTTCACGGTGAATGACCAGGGGTGCATCAAGGATCAGGTGACCATAGTTGCAACACCTTGGGTGTCATTTTTTCGGGTCTCTAAATAGTTGCAACACCTTGGGTGTCATTTTTTCGGGTCTCTAAAAAATAACAGGCTGACTTCAAAAAGTAACAGAGCATATGCAGTATGAACAACAATAAAATCATCCAACTGTGACTATTTATTCTTGAATGTTGGTTTTAGGGCCATGCCCTGATGCAGATTTCATGAAAAGTAGGAATTATTAAATTATAAATAACATATTACAGTCTTTGGTTCTGTAAATGAGCGTATTATGTCTCCGAACAGGCAGTTATTCTAGATGTTAAGAGAAAGCTACTTCCTGCACTGGAGGGGCTGTTAAATCAAGGCATGAAGATTCAAGCAATGCAAGCATGGGGATGGTTTACTCGCCTTATAGGACCATATGCCATGAAAAATAGGCACTTAATTAATCAGCTACTAAAAAGTCCTGAGCAGACGTTTTCTGACAGTGACCCACAAGTCAAGATTGCTTCACAGGTACTCTCTGTTTTCGTCCTGTTCCAGATTCTACTTGTTCAAATTTAAAAAGACATTGTAGAAGCAAAATGAAATTATTGGTAACAATTTCATGCCACATAAGCTTTCCGGGCTAGTTTGTGCGCACCTTGACTAAGCCCATAGGAACTGGAATATAACAGTCTAAAAATTCCCCAGGGCCAAAATGCCCAGAGGCCTTGAGGAGACTTGAACTGGCGACCCATGGGGAGAAGCCGCAAGGCCTAGCCTTTATTTGCCAATTGAGCTGATTCTCAAGGTTCTCTCTTTCAAATTTGCAGATTGCCTGGGAAGCTTTAATTGATGCTTTGATCATTATGCCCTCACAAGAATCTTCAACAAAAGCAGTCGCACATAATTGCAGTAAGCAAGAGCAAACATATGAAGACAATGGTGTCTTTGAAGCTAATGGATTACCCAAGAGCACTAAACTCATAATGACACCCCTAATAGGGATCATGTCAAGCAAATGTGATTTATCTGTTCACTTATCCTGCCTGAGTACTTGGAATTATTTGCTCTACAAACTGGATACCTCCGTTAATCACCCTTTAGTTATTAAAAATGTTTTAGGGCCGATGCTTGAAGTGGTCTTTCGAGTTGGACCTGATAGTAGGAACATCTGGTCTTGGAATTTCTGCTTGGATCTGATTGAGAGCTATGCATTAGCAACAAGAATAGATGAAAACAGGGGATCAGACGATGAACAGTTAGCTAAAAGCCCGACTACTACACATCCTGAACCTGCAAACCGTTCATGGAAGCATTACCCAATTAAATGGACGCCTTGGAATTTAGGTCAGTTAGACTTGTTCGTAAATGTGGTTCACATTTTCATCAGTCATGGGGAAGTAGCGTATGATGCTGCTTTAAAACTTTTTCGTTCTTCATTGGAAGGAGTCCAATCTAATTTATCAAGTTCAAGTGTTCCTTTTAGTGAGGTTATGTCATGCATCAATACTATCATTATGTGCCTGGAGAAGATATCTGAAAGTGTTATCAGTCAAATTTTTCTCCAGTTTATAGAGATTGCTACTAGAGAATTGGAATCATCAATTTTGGGATCCCGTCTATACAAATTGACACTGCACTCCAAGTACACTGAAAACTTGAATCAAGCAAATGGGCTTACAAAAATGATGGTGGTTTGTTTGGAGGGAGATGGGAACATGGTTTCACCAGTTGTGTATCTTATTGTACTCTACTTTCATACCATTATTAATTCAACTTCTGATGCACCTGGAGATGGGTCTGTTGCACGGAAACTGTCCGCCTACGTGAGTTTGTTGCTGATGTCATATGATTCTTATGATGTTTTCCACACGTTCACATGTTCGTTGTACAAATACTCGACACTGAACTGCTTAGATTTCTGGATTGTTATAGCAAACTGCCTGAAGGATTATGTAGATGGTAACAAGGGTCTAGTGTCATGCAAATCAGAGCTTGATGATACTTGGTATCTCCTTATTTCTCATTTCTTGGCTTACCCTTTTGTCGTGTTCTACTCATTATCACAAAAGAAGCTTGATGTTGTACAAGTTATCGAGCCATGGAAGTCGCTTTATGTGGCTGTCCATCAGGGTTATGGGTGCCTGTCTTCCCAGTGCTGTAAAAATTTGTTTCCAGTTTTTGATCAGTTTCTTGAAGAGTATTCTGAGGTTGATCCTGCAGAAAAGACTCAGGGTTTTGGTTTTCTTTCCTTGTGTGGATATGCCATAACATGTGTGCTTGAACATATTCTTAAATCATCGGAGCCATGTCGAAGGAATAACGGTGGTGGTGATTGTAAGAGATTCAGTCATGCCATAACCAGCCTGCAGTGTCCTGCCAGGTCAGTAGAATATATTTTTGAAGTATATCATATTTATATAGCAAAACTCACACACACTCCTCACCTTTGACGAGGCTTGAACCCTTGATCTCCAGGGAGGTTGGGATCTATTGGTAACTCGGATACTTGGCCAATGACCCTTTGGTTCAATAGAATATATATTTGGATACTACCCTTCCCATTAACTTTTTATGTCCCGTGAATATAGCAACACTTTCCTTTATGAGACATCGCATGATCATCACAACATTTCCTTTTTTAGAAAGCTTTCATTTTCCCTATTTGCCCATTATCATCTTTACAAATAAATTGATGCTATCGATTCAGATTCACAAAATTCTTCCTTTTTGTCTTTGTTAAGTTGATGCTATTGATTGGTATAGGTTTTTAAGTGCATCATATGCCGAGGCAAAAGCAAATCGGCAGATTCTTGATGCAACCTCCAGGTGAGTTAAAAGATTTACGTGCCATTATTGTCTATTTAACAATTTCATTTTGTGGGCCAATGTTTTTATGGGTCGAATTACGGTATAAAAGAATAGAACTTTATAGTTGAGGAGTTTCTTGAGATGCCATTGTGTTGTGGCTTTTGTATGACTGGAAAGTGGTTTCAGGGTCTTCTCCACGTTGGTATGCTTCGCAGAATCTTTTCACTTTGACGAGGATACCGTTCCCTTTTCTGAGGTTCGTATTTCTCCTTCACAATCTTAACCGTTATGTATTTAGGGGGAAGGTTCAAATGACAACCGTAAAATATTTTGAGAACCACGAGAATTAGTACGTACATTGATGCATATATACTATATGAATTTCAGTGAGCAGTGGCGGATCTATGGCCAAGAGGGGTGGAGGTGGTGGTTAACCAACCCCTATAAAGCTTCAAATTTTTATTTTTTATAAATAAATTTCTTACTTTGACCCCCAAAATTTTCTAAATTTAGATTCCGAAGCCCATCAATAAAGTTTCTGGATCCACTACTATCAGCGAGTATATGCACTGAATCTTATGTACTTGCATATATAGAATATATTCATTGATGAATATACTAATTGACAGATACATATTTTGATGGTGTGTATATGTATCAATGTATGTATGCCCATGTTGTTGGATAGATGCATGACCTACCATTTCGTTTGTTTTTCTTTCGTTATCCAGATTATGTCAATTCCATTGCTTCAGTGGCTATCGGATTTGGAACTACAACAAGAGAACACAATCAAATTATGGATCGCCATCCTGAAACGCTTGCAGATCAGTCGGCCACCAATAAACTTCAACTCGACCTTCCTCAAACTCCAAGCAACCCTACTCGAATCAACTCTCGATCACCCAAATTCTTCAATCTCTGATCCAACCATCGCCTTTTGGAATTCGACATATGGTGAACAAATGAAGTTAGACTACCCTCAAAACTTACTTCCTGTTTTAGATAAACTCTTCAGAAACAGCAAAATAAGCCTCTGCAAAAAAAGTTACTCCAGACCAGAGGCTGCTAAGATCACCACAACTCTAAACCGGTGTGTGAAACGAGTCGACCTAGTGGATGAGCATGTGAAAGGCTCGGGATCAAAGAGGAAAAAGTTGGAATTGACCGAGCGTCAAAAGGAAGTGAGACGAGCCCAACAAGGCAGGTCGAAGGATTGCGAAGGACGTGGGCCCGGGGTTCGAACGTACACGAGTGTTGACTTTTCTCAAGGGAACGAAACCGAGTCACAAGAAGAGATGTATGTTGGTGATGAATGGTTTTAAGCTCGATATCAACGGTTAAGGGGTCGAAATATCGTTTTTAACAGGTCATATTACCCGTAAACATTAACTGTATCGGTTTTTTGATAACTTATACTACGATTACTGTAAATATGTAAATTGTATGTGGACATGTTGCAAATTTGAATAAAAAATATATAAAAATTATAACTAAATTCTGTTACAATTTAGATTTTTTTTTAAAAATTTAAAGTAAATATCTGTTTGTTTTGATTTGATTATGATTATTTTTGTTGATAACAAACAAATATTTTATAGGATAAAGATAACAATAATAATAATAAATTTTATGGTGGATAGGTTTTTTAAAAATAAAGATAATGATAAGGTATTAATATGATTTAAATGATTGTTTTGTATATAAATATGTTTATTAATCAATTTTTTTAATAAAAATTAAAGATCTTTTTTTAAAATTATGCATAATTAGGTATAATTCTTAGACGTTAAAAGATTATATTATTAAAATTAGAAATTTATATTTGGTTAAAACTAGATGGGTACTCGTGCAATGGATCGAGACATATCTTGATTTCAGTGTTTTGTTTTATTCATTTTTTATGTCGATATAAGGTTTTATTTGGTTTTGAGAAAACGATAATTTTTTTATTTTTGAATAAAATATAAATTTGAAAATATCATAACATTTTGAAAAAAAATATATCGATAGCAGTATCAAATTAATTTTTTTAAAAAGTTCTTGTGTTTTGGTGTAATTTTCTTAATTCAATTTTTTTAATTATAATTTAATTCCGGTTTAGTAATAAAGAAATTTAATTTATATTTAATAATATTTTTTTAATGAATATAATAACTAAGTATTCTGTTATAACTCAATGATTATCCTAATTATATTTTAATTTTTTATATTTAAAATGAGATGCTTATCCAGTATTTGATATTATGTTTATCTGCAGTTAGTTACACGAATCCAAATATGAAGCTATAATAACTTGTACTTTATGCACAATTTGCTTGTAATCTTAAATTTTAAGTAATATGCATCAATAAACGGTACTTCGTGCATAAAAATAGTTTTTAAGAGTTTTTATCAAATGCTTTATAATATAGTATAGATAAAACTTACAAATACTGGTCGGATATATCTTGCAAATTTGAATAAAAAATATATAAAAATTCTAACTAAATCTGTTACAATTTAGATTTTTTTTAAATTTAAAGTAAATATCTATTTGTTTGTTTTGATTTGATTACGATTATCTTTGTTGATAACAAACTAATACTTTTTAGGATAAAGATAACAATAACAATAACAAATTTTATGGTGGATAGATTTTTTTAAAATAAAGATAATGATATGATTTAAATAATTATTTTATATATAAATATGTTTATTAATCAATTTTTTTAATAAATTTTAAAGATTTTTTAAAAAAATTATGCATAATTACGTATAATTCTTAGAAGTTAAAAGATTATGTTATTAATAAACTTTTATTTATAAAATTCCTTATTTATTTTTAAAAAGTTAATTATTAAATATTAAAAAAATCAAAAATTATGATGGAATTAAAATTTTATTTCAAGTATTTATTCCCCCTAAAACCAAAAATAAACAAACAGTAGAGTGCCAATTTCACACGACTGAAGTTGGGTGACAAACATAGGCACGTAATCCACCGTTGGATCAATAAATAGTCGATGACATCAACGGTCTGTCAGACAAACTAGGTACCCGTATATGTGATGTTAGCATAACTCGGACCGGAATCGCTCATCTGAGACGCAGCCCAGACTCGATAGTCGATAGCAGCAATACGAACCCTCTTTCCCTCTCTAGATTCTCTCTCTATCTCCCCCGAAATCAGTCTCACTCTCACCATTTATATACAGATTCAGGTCTTACAAATTCTAGGTTTTCAACCGCTTAATTTGTTCTCCGTGATGCATATGTGATTGTTTTAGAGGAATTAAGAAGAAGATTAGGGTTTTTTTTTTTGCGATTTCCGATTTTGTTGATTGTTCGATCTGTTGGTTGGTGGAATGGACTCGTCATCAGTGGCTCTGTCGAACAACAACAGTAGGGGGGACGCATCGTCATCGCCTGACGCTGACTTGATTTCTGTCACTCAAACGCTAGCGAAGGAGGCGTATGTGCTTTTTCAGTTGGGGAAGTATGTCGATTGTCTCAAGGTCTTGAATCAGATCTTGGAGAAGAAAGCGGATGATCCGAAGGTGAATTTACTTACCTCTGTGTTCTTCTGTGTGTTTCACTGTTTGTGGAGTGTTTTAAATACAGATTGGAATTGAAAATGTATTATTTTTTTGGAATTTGTTTTGATTCGTGACATGGAGAGGTTTTCTGATTGCATCAAATTCCGTTTATTTACTTTAATCGGAACACTAAGATGTAGGCTGTAGGGTTAAACTGAGATTGCTCACTCAGTTCACTAGTCCACTTCTCAAAATGCATGGAAATCAAGGATGCATGTAAATGCGAGTGAATGACTTGAGTGCCTCGTGCCTGTTTTGCAATTGGTACCAAATAGGACTTGTACTCATTGGTACTCTCAATAAAATTTCTGGGCGAAGTGGATTCCTAGTGCTCCGCATTTGAAGTGCACTTTGTCAATTTCTTTTTGTACCTGGAGAAGACGTATATTCGAAAGTTGAATCTTATTTGGAATAATTGAGTACATCGTGGGCTTGCATAAGATAGTTCATTTGGTTGCTTTGTTAGCTAATTGTTTTTTTCCCAGGATGATTGAGGTTTTGAGGTTCATGGGTAAAAAGTGTCACAATTGGCATGTTTAAAACTATTTGGTTGTATGAAATTTTTGTTGTGGTTAAAGAAGCCAATCTGGTGGAATTTTATAATAACTATGAGGTTAAATGTTGTTTTAGTAATGGTTTGGGCAAGAGTAGCCTTTTGCAAAAAGCTCTTACTAATATTTGCCTGAAAACTGATGTGGAATGCTAAAAGATAGGGGAAAACAGAGAAGTCAAGCAAAACAAGTGTGGACATCATCAAATGCAGTGGGATCGAAGTCCCAACTTCATATAGCATTATGTTTTCACAACATTTTGTTCCTATTCAAGATTGTTGTTGGAACACACTGCATGTGAATTTGAGTTGCCTTTCCCTTCTCTTTAGATGACTTTTGAAGGTGTTAATAATGTAAGAATTGGTGGAAAGGTTAGTTGTACATGCCAATGCCATAAACGGATATGACGATGTTGGTTGAAACTTATTAGGTCTTGTGCTTGAAATCAGTATTTTGGACTTGAAAAGTGAGAAGGTATTAGTTTATTAAGGAATCATAATATTTGTTATTGTCTAATAGCTGTTTAAAACTGAAAAAAAGGTGTTTCTCATGTTAGCTATTCCTTGCTTTCAGCTTTTCTTTGGGAAAGTGATGACTATTGACTATGTATGTGTGTGCATCAATGTGATTTTCTGTGATTTCCCTTTTTTTTCTTTGGTGCCATCTTTTTCTCTTCTATCCGAATCATGTAATCATTAGTGACACAGTCTACCTTTTTAGGGTTAACCTCTTCTATATTTATCTCAAGATTCTTATGTATATGTATTTACATAACATATTGAGTATAATATTTAACCAATCTTTTCTAAGGGTCTATGAACTAATTGTCGTGCTTATTAAGGGGAGTACTTAATACACAAAACTGGTGTTTTATTTTCACTCGTGAGTAATAAGATCGTACATATCTGGTTGATATGACTACAAAATCATCATATGAACATGTTTATAATGGCTCTTAAATGGAAGTACAAAAAATGCAAGTAGGCTACAATCAGCGGCATAACAAATTGAGATTGTATGCTACGACAACTACCCCTCAAGGCTTTTATTTAATCTAGTTGGGTAGATAGAAACAAAATCGCATTAGAAATTAAAATGCTGAAATCCTCGAGGGACATTAGACATGTACAACATTGGTCTTTGCACTGTTATATCAAATGAACGTTTACAGTATATTCTACACCCCCAAGTATCATTTATTAGTTCCCTCATGTCAATGTTAGTTGATTTCCTTGGTTTTCTTTTCCCTATGTTAGTTAACTTGTCTTAATCCTTTTTCTTCAATTTTGTTTCTAGTTTCTTGTGCAACTCATATGCTTTGCTTCTAGCTATATTTTACTGCTTCTTTACTTCTGTTGGACTAGTTCAAATCTATAATGTGTCTTCCTTTTACAACCATGGAAAATTTTGTGGCGCCCCTTGTTGTTGTAATATTTTTTATAGCCTCATTCACCTCCACATGCAATAGAATGTCTTCAGTTTGATGATGACTTATTGCACTTCTTTCATGCATATTACCATCCCTTTTCACATCCTATTTGCTCCCCCTTTGATGACAAATGAATTTGCTTCAACCCTTCATCATTAAATGTACTTGGATTGCTTTTGTTCCTTTTGTGTTTAGCACCCTTTCTTTTTTTAGCATCATGTCATGTGTACTGGAAATATCTGTAAAACACTATATGACAATACATTATAGTTTATGAACAACATTCAATCCCTCTTCTAAGGCCATGATTTGGTTTTTGATATTACTGGGGGAAGTGTTTAAGGCCATTATATCATAAGCTATTGCAAGATTCGAAATTCATTTTCCTTGATTCTTATTACTGTAACCATAACTGGTTCTTTCTGGTTAACTTGTATCTCTACTTCTCTACCATATGATTGTTGAAAACTTTCTATGAGGAGCTTCTTTCTAATTGACATTGCCCTAAAAATTTCTTGTAAACCCTTTTAGATTAGTGTCTTGGCCTACATATCTGCGGAATACATTATTGACCACCTTGTTCACCAGTAGTTCAGTTAATGCAATCCAGCCTTGTCTTTTAGTCTCAACTGTCATTTTTTCTGCTCTTAACTATTAGAATATTACCCATTAATTGTATTTTTTTCTTGAATGCTACTTAACCATTGCTCTCAAATATACTTCAATTTTTGACATGCATGCTTAGTATGTGCAATACTTCCTCTGCTTCTGCTTAGTAAATTTAATAGCTCCCACAGCAGTGTCATTAACAACCAGGTTCCATTTCCATCAATTTTCTACTTTTTGGGGCTAATTTTCTAGATCTGTTTCTCCCAGAAAGTGCAGATCCTCACTTTATCATTAGACTAGGTACCGGTGTTACATCACTAAGGGATGATCCAACTTTTCTACTTCTATAAATGTTTGAGCAGTGGAAGTCTAGTTCTTTTGATTTTTTCTTTTCATTGGGATTGCGCGGAGCACTAGTGTTTGTTCAATACTTCTATCTATTCTCTTTTTTAGAAGCTTAAATTATGTAATCAGAAACAATAGGCAAATTTTCATGTATGCTGCGTGAGTCTTCGATATAGTGTTGCTTTTGATTTGTAAAAGTTAGCTATGTTTTTTACTATGACAAAAAATACCGTCTTTGCAGAAGCCTCATGTTCATATGCAGGTGTTTTGATTTTTAAACTCTAGGTGGTAAGTCTTACAGTTGATACGTCATGCCTTTTGAATTTTAAAGTGTGTGCATTAAGTTTATCGTGTACTAAAAACTGTTCATGTTGTCTTGGCGGTTGGCTACTGCCATGGTGCTGTGGCAACCATGGGAGCACCCTTGTACATAGACCCTTCACGGAGGAGCTTCATGCACCAAAGAATCCTAGAACAAACTCTGGGACTCCTCTCGAACTCTTATCTAGGTAGGAGTCTTGCCTCCTGTCCAAACTCTAAATGCCGTATCCCACTACCACAAATAGGCTCCTCGAAGCATGTTTCCCTCATCCAGCTATACATAGATGTTTTCTCCATGATTGGTAACATGATTGTTGAAGCGCTAATCGCGGAAACCACCCCTTTGGAGATAAGCGTAGGTAATGCTGTCACGATGCTTGGAAGCCCATCATCATCAACAACAAATGAAGGTGCTGAAATTTCTCGGCTTCATCAAACCCAAAACCCTAGACTGAAAGCTAATTCTTTTGTAAAACTCGTAACTGATCGCCCTTGTTGGAACCATCAAATTTTACCTTTGTGGAATCTTTGGGATGTCGACTATAAATCATTTCCAACTTAAAGTATAAGCAATTTCTCTAAGCATGCTCTACTTTGGGAAAGAGTCATTTTCTGGTTTTTGAAAATGTAGTTGGTCTGATCCATTGAAATGTGGTCATTGGAATCTCCAGCTAGTCAGTTCTCTGCACTATTTTGATAAATATGCTTCTCTAATGGCAATTACGATCTTCAAATTGTTCAGTCAATAAAATTTATTCTGGTTTTGAAAACTTGCAGTTTCACTATTTTGATGAAAACTTGACTCATAGAAAGGTTATACACTCTGAAACTCTAAATTTTGCTTCTTAAATCTTTTCTCTGGTAACATTGATATTACATGTTTTCTGAACCATGTGTTGCTGAATCCTATCTGTTTGACAGCATCTTTGACTTTCACTTAAATTATAAATTCTGCATCTTTTATCGAGTTAGCGGTGTAGTCTAAACTTTTGGTTGTTCATCAAGTGTTTAAGTTATTATTCTAAAGCGGGGTAATTTTATAGGACCTGCCTTTGTGCATTTTTGAGGGTTAGGAGAAGGAATGTAATGAGCTTGTACCATTTGGGTTTTTTATTATAGGGTTGTTTGTTGTTTGTGACTTCATTGTGTTATAAGAACACATGTTCTGCTCTTGTTCATTGTTGCATTCTTTTTGAAAACCTATGAATTAATTAAACGATATGGGTCATATAAGATATAGTTTTGTAAATATCTATTAAGTAGCCTAAATGATACTTGATATTTGGGATCTGTGTAATTGGAATAATTGAACCCTGAATAGATTTTTGATTTTGGACATTGGCAACTATAAGGATATTTTCAGAAAATCGTTGTTAAAGTGTAGCTTTGCCTGCTAAATATTAGGCTTATACTTTTGTAACTGGCCTTTGAGATCATATTAAAGTGCACCATCGTTAATTAGAGCACATGCACCTTTTGGACCCTAGTAGGGTGACATATTATTTGCACTTTAATTCAGTTTGGAGCTATGTTGCTAGCATTTGTTTAGACTTTTGGAACATGTCCGTTGCCTATGGTGCCACATTTGGAACCATGTCAATGACATATAGCATTGCTGCAGTCAATTAGGATATAAAAGATTTTGCATTTATGGAGCTTTGGGTTATTAAATTTGGATACTGTCATTTGGAGTAACTAAACTATTATATTGGACTATAGTAATCCAAAGCTCTGGAGGCTGTTCTGAAACTAGTATGGGATCCTGCTAGATGGTATAGTTGTTGGGTATGCCAATCAGTTCTACATTCCGGGTTTATGGACTTGGATCAACATTATTGGCATATTGAGCTTTGAAGGCATCAATATTGGGTCCCATATTGTTTAGTTCTTTAGACTTGTTTTTGGAGCTTTATCTTTAATGGCTCTCACATCAGTTTTTCAGCCAATTATGGTTTTGTGACCTTTCGTTGGATATTGATATTTATCAAGAATTAAGTAGAGGATTTTGTTAGCGTGCATGGTTTTCTTAACATTTCAGCTCAATTTATGAGTGGGCTTTTCTATTTCATTTCTGCATGGATATAGGTCTAGTTACAATGCTTGATTGTTAAGGGGTGTCTCATGCTCTCCTTACTATCCTGATTTGTACCTTTTGATTATATTTGCTAAAGGGGGATGGGGAAATCAGACAAAACAGAGTTGATCAACTGTAATAAAAGTTACATGATCAAATAGAATTTGAACAGGCATTGATTTCAACAGTTCTATTTAATCTCTTCTTTTCTATTCTGAGATAGTAAAACTACATAGATAAAGTGAACATGTGTTGATGAAAATATTTTATGAAGTAAGAAGGTAAAAAATGTGATAATAAACCGTCTCTTATGAAAAGTATTCTCTTTTTTCTGTTCTCATACCAAGTGATGTAAATTTCCTGTAATATTTTATCAGGTTTATCCTATCATGGCTATTTTTTCTTGATATTCTCTTCGTTTAATGCTTCCATTAGTATTGTACTCTTTTCTATTAGAGGTGGATGAGCAAGCATGGTTCAATACTAGATCATTTTTTTAAGGTGACTATAAATGTTTTGTGGTATATGGCCGAAGGTTCTTATTGTTGTTCTGTTTTGTTTTTTGTCCTTTCTTCTTATCTGTTTTATTCTAATGGTTGTTTCCTTTCTATGTATGTGCTTTCTGTTTTAGATTCTTCATAACATTGCTATTGTGGAGAACTTTCAAGATGGATTCTCACATCCGAAGAGATTTTTGGAAGCACTTGATAGTCTCAAGGTATGTTTAATGTGGTCATTTTAAAGATTGGTGCTGTAGAATACTGCTTTCTTTTTCATTCTTTAATAAACTTCTCCATGGTATTTGCAAAGCATCCCACTGGTTTCTGGTATAGGAGGTTTTTAATAGGTGAAGGATATAAAACCAGGGAAAACTATAATTAGGACTTGATGACATGGGCAAGGCAAACAAAATGCAGAAACTGAAAAACTGTTCAGTAGAATTTAATTGGTTGAAATGGTTTTACTTCTGATCCTTCTCTCATGCGACCTACAAAAGTTTGTTTTATGATTATGTTTTGCTCCTATGTGTACTTCTTCACTTCACTAATACCAAATATAAATATAAATAGAACTAAAAAATGAGCTTTGTTATTGATAATACTTGATATGACCTCACTGTATTTCTTTTGTAAATATCCATTTACAGCTAAAGGCCAATTGAATGCATGTGTCTTGTGTAGAAAGTTGCCATAGGAGCTGCTTATAGACTGAACGGGTTTCTTTCTCCATGGCTGAAGGAGTAAATAAAAATATCTGGAGAATTTGGAAATCATTGCCAATTAAATGCTGCCTAAAACTGATGAATATTAAGAGAAACAATTTCTATGTAATTGACAGCAAGTGATGGTTGATGGCATTTCTTATCTGTGTTTTTTTCAGCTCTTTGTTGGAACACATTGAGGTTGAAGGTGTATTCTTAAAGAGTTTAGCCATCCATTAGTTTATGATTGTTCTGGTTTTGGCCTCTAATATAATTGTCTTCATTCTGCAAGTTTGCTGTAGTCATGGATTGGTTGTTTTGCTGATGTACAGTGTTCAAAATATCCTTGTTTTAAGTTGCTCAATAATTTGTTTTTGTTCTAGCGACCTTGTGGAGGATGATGCACTTTGTTGTTTTCTGTGCTCTCAGGAAGAAATCAACATCGCAGACCTTGTTTCAGGCCTTCCTATTATAAAATCAAAAATATCACTTGAAAATTTGGGAATGGATTTCTTTTGCAATCTTGTTGCGTTGCAATGTGAATATTAGTTAGAACCTTCAACATTTTCACCTCCCTTCTCTTCTTGGGGCTTCCTATATAACAAAAACACTCTTTCTAGCTCTTCCTTCCTAAAAATTTGCCATATATGCTTTTATAAAATTCTAAGATTTTTTTATTATCTCAATTTTTATGAATCACTAGTCACTTTTCGCCCTTGGTCATCACATAAGTTTCTATTTGAGGTGAATTTTCCATTAATGGTTGTGTTCATCGTGTGACAGTCTTCCAAGAAGTCGAGGCCCATTTGTTCATGAAATACCACATTACTTTCAGCATTTGTTATGCTTGGCGGGCTAGGGAATTGAGTTAATTTGAGAGATTCTACAGGCCAATGAAAAATTAACTCATGGATTTGTGGCTTAAACCTTTATAAGCCAAGTGACACTGTCCACCAGGCACATTAAACATAGTAGCTGATACTCTGTTGTATACAAAAAGCTGAAGTAGATTATTTTTAATATAAATGGTTGCCAAGCAAATCATTAGAAATCATATTTATATTACTGTTGGTTGTTTTATTTGCTATAAAGTTTAAATTTGTGAACATGTTTTCCTAATAAAGTTCTGGCTTGCACATGTTTGACTTTTTCTTCATTTGGTTAAGAAACGAAGTGAGAGGCTTGCTCATTCATCTGGGGAAAATGCAGAGGTGTTGAACAACAGAAGCAAAGCTGTGGGAAATAAGGGAAATAATGTTGTGGCCAATCAAGTCTCTACCATCAGTAGCCCACAGGGCATTTCAGCTGACGATTTTGATGTTTCTGTGATGATGTTCAACATAGTACGTCATCATATTATTTGTTGCTTCCTAAGTTCTTGCCCCCGTGTTTCCTATGGCTATTATATTTTGTGTTTCCATGATTATATTAGCTGATGTTCCTTCCATGTTGGTTATCTTTAGGCAGTCATCCTCTACCATCTACATGAGTACGAAAAGTGTT
The DNA here is from genome assembly GCF_001531365.2 of Cynara cardunculus var. scolymus. NCBI lineage: Eukaryota > Viridiplantae > Streptophyta > Magnoliopsida > Asterales > Asteraceae > Cynara > Cynara cardunculus. The sequence continues at coordinate 4,251,155 of NC_037535.1, forward strand.
TCTCCATTTTGGAGAGATTATATCAAAATATTGAACCAATAGACGAGGTAAGACACTAATTTAAATCATTTTTTTCTCGGGGTTTGATTTGGGTGTGCTCATCAGTTTCTTTCATTGTACAGAGGGTGGCACGTCATGTATGCCTCTTGTTACTGGATGTTGCTTTAGTATGCCATCATGCTACAAGAGCGGCAGTAAGTTTCTTGTTTTTTTATATATTTGTTTTTTAGGATGGTAATGACTAATGACTAAAAGAAAAGGCCATGCTTATCACACGAGGGTTGGGTTTCAGTGAGGATGGAAGTTATGGTGAGAAAGGTAAGAAGGGATCTGCACCCTTGGATCAATCCTAATTGGAGATGAACAGTAATGAGATGCACCGGATCGATTCCTGTATCAAGCGTAATTCATGGGGTGGGGGGTGAGATTAAAAGTGATCAAGGGTCCAAATCCGTTCTTACACTTCTCACCTTAATTACTGTTCTCACACGATCCTTCGTCTATTACATGAATTGCTTTCCTACCTATATTTGTAATTGGAGATGCATAAGGTCCCGACCTTTTAAGCCCATTTTTCAGCAAGCAAAAAAAATCCCAGACATTTCTGTGGCCGAACCGGGCTTTGGTGTTTAAAGAAGGCCCAATCGGGCTTCTTCAGTCAGGGCTCGGTACATGAAAAAAAAGTTGGTCTGATCGGGCTTTAAGGCTGGGCCTGGGCTTGGGCCTTTTGTGTCTCTATTTGTAATTGTGGTGTTTTTAGGATGCTATCAAGATATACTAGCACCAGGAAACAAGACTATGGTCTTATGAACTGCTGCTATTAAGGTTAAATTTAAGGGGATGAGGAAACATATAAGAAACCCGTCCCAATTAAACTACATATGAATAATCAGATGCTTTCCTAACAGTATTTAGCTTTAAATCTACTGAACCTAAAACACTATCTTAAATTCAATAATATCTACATCCTGGTAAGAATTGAGTTGTCCTCTTCTATTAATCGTCTCTGTGTGCACATGCATTATAGTGAACTAGTTTTGATAAACTGTTATGCATTCGACAGTTTTAAATTTGATCATCTTTTTTTATGCTGAGAAGCTGCTCCCTAATAATTTAGCATAACTGTGACACTTTTCATTCCAGGACGTGATCAATTACTTGGAAAGAGTTGGTGGGAATAGCTTAGGCAATCAGGGTGATTCCGGAAGCTTCACTCAGCAACAACAATTAACGAACCTAGTTATGAAATCTACTTCAGCACCCAGCAATGTCATAATATCAGATCCAATCAACTCCGATTCAGCTGTTAATGCAAATGGCCCTGAAAGTCCTATATCTCGAACTCTGTCAGAGGAAACCCTTTATGAATCTTTGATGTCAACTCTCGATGTCAGTGGGGCCCAAAACCTAACGAGACCGTCAAACGATCTCACAAGAACCCAAGCTGATGAGTCTCTCATTACAACTCCTGATCTGAGGTTGAAAGTGCATTTATACAAAGTCTGGGTTCTCATCCTCACGAGAAATCTTAAAGCAGCTAAACGTGAAGTTAAGATGGCCATGAATATAGCACGTGGTAAAGATTATTCTCTTGCCTTGTTTTTGAAATCACAGCTCGAGTATGCTAGAAGGAACCACCGGAAGGCAATAAAACTCTTGATGGCATCCGTCAGTCAAACCGAAACGGGGACTTCCGCATTGTATAATAACAATCTCGGATGCATTTATTATCAACTCGGAAAGTACCAGACTTCAGCAGTGTTTTTCTCAAAGGCACTCGGTAATAGTGCTCAACAAAGGAAAGAGAGGCCTAGGAAGCTGTTAAATATCTCGCAGGACAAATCTGTCTTTTTTGCTTACAACTGCGGGTTAGTCTATTTGGCTAGCGGGAAACCATCGCTTGCCGTTCGATGTTTTCGACAGGCTGGTTCAGTTTTCTTCAAGCGGCCTCTCTTGTGGCTTCGAATTGCCGAGTGTTGTATAATGGCTTCCGAGAAGAAATTGGATATCAATGTTAATGTTGTTGGTAGGGGAAAATGGAGACAACTTGTTATCGAATGCTGGAATTCAAGAAACACGGTGCAGGAGGAGCCAAATCTTTCGCTCACATTCGCTAAAAGTTGTCTCCTCAATGCATTGCACTTGTTGGACTGTCCTGATGAGTCGAAACCTGATTTGGATGAAAACTCGAATCCCCGAGGGTCGAATCTAAAAGCGACAGGCCAGGTGAATTCAAATGGGGAAGTGAAAGAGTCGAAGGTGGGGAACAGTAGCGGGAATGCTTTGCTACAGAGCTCCATTAACGAATACGAGAGCCTTTGTGGAAAAGAGAACCAGATGATCTTGCAAGCCGTTCTTGCTGACCTGGCTTTCGTTTACTTGGAATTGGGGAATGCAGTGAAGGGCTTGGCGGCTGCTCAGTGTCTCTTGAGACTTGCGGAATGTTCTCGGGTCTACGTTTTCTTGGGGAACCTTTATGCAGCAGAGGCTTACTGCCTATTGAACCAGCCTAAACAAGCTTCTGAGCATTTGTCTAGTTATATGTCGGGGCAAAATAATACCGAATTGCCGTACAGCCAAGAGGATTGCGACATATGGCAGATGAGGAAAGGCGTGGATCTGGAAGAGCCAAATGGCGTGGAGCAAGCATTACCTCAAGGCGGGTCTTTGTTTTTGAAGCCAGAAGAGGCCCGTGGGGTTTTGTTGGCAGACATGGCGGCGGTGGCGGCGGCAGAAGGTGACATGGAGAGGGCACAAGAAGCAGTGGCGGTTGCATTGTCGTTAATTCCAGAGAACCCGGAGGTGGTGCTAACAGCGGCGTATGTAGACATGGTGCGTGGGAAGAGCGAAGAAGCGGTGGGGAAGTTGAAAGAATGCAGGCATGCTAGATTTAAGTGAAGGATGGGGAATAGGATTAGGTGAAAATGAAAGAAAGGATCCTTTAAAAAGGGAGGATTTGATTTGTAACATATATATAGGGGGAGGGGGGGTGGGGTGGTGGTCGTCTTGGTCTTTTTCGAGTAAAAAAAGGGGTTGGTTTTTAATTCCAGTAGTAGGGGATATTCAAGTGCGGGGTAGGTCTATTTGAGGTGTAGCTTTTGTTTTAATTTTTACTTTTTTACTTTTTTACTTTTTTGGAGTGTGTTGTTGGTTCTCTCATCTCGTCTCATGTACTCATTTTAAGTGACCATGTTTAGTTGGTTTAAATGGGAGTTGGAATTCAAATACCTCCTTTAGGATTTTGTATCTACATTTTATTACTTTTAATTAATGCAACCCACTCTTTTCAACACATCTCTCTCATGGCATAAATACAGTTACAAGTGTACCACCCCTGTTCGGCTAACATTAATCCACCAACCAACCAAAGCCCAACACACCACCGTTGCTGGCAACCCAAAAACTCCGGTGCCTAATTAGTAATTCCCGATGGGGTTTCGGGTTGAACTCGGAAACAACCGAGCTGTGGGCAAGGAGAAAGAGAGAGAAGCAGTACTCCGTTCACGTCCACATTTCCCTATTCTTCAAAGAGCCAAATCATGCATTAATTTCAAAGTCTCTGGTTCACCCATTGTTGGATTTAGATTTAGGAAATCATGTGATTCACCGGATGAAACCTCTATGTGTTATTCATCATGAATAATACATATTCATGATGTATATTGAATCAATTTAACATAGATCATGCCGTGTTATTCATCATGAATTATGTATCATTCATTGTGAATAGTTCATGAACTCTACCTTCGTTATTCATATTGAATGTGGACCTCGGAGACACCAATCATGCTCTCCTTTGTCCCTCGGTTCACATCCGAAAATCAGCTTGCAATTGAACTTCTTTTCCTCTCTCTCTCACTCTCTCTCTCTCTCTCTATATATATATATACACACACACACACACACACATACATAGGTGAAGGATCGTGTGAGAAATAAAAAGTTAAAGGTGAGAAGCATAATAAAGGATTTGGACCCTTGATCACCTTTAATCTTAAACTCACTCATGAATCGCTTTTCATATGGGGATTGATCGGGGTATCTCATCTTAATGTGTATCCAAGGGTGAAGATCTTTTTTACGCTTCTCAGTTTAACTCTCATTATCACCGAACTCAACCCC
>NC_037535.1:4255366-4268778 GCF_001531365.2 Cynara cardunculus var. scolymus
ATATATATATATATATATATATGTTCTCGGAAAGGTTCAAACAAGAACACCTTCATTTTCCGAGAACACGAGAACATCCTTTTACTATAGACAATCACATGTGATACTATTATTCTATTACATATGATACACATATGATATTAAATCAGAGACGCGAGAGATTTTTGATAAGATCTTGGTTGTGGGCCAAGTCGCCCTAACACCACTAAGCCCCCTCACATGTATTATCACATGTGATAAGGGTGTTGTTGATATGATACTATAATCCATCAAAACCATCACATGTGATGCTAAATCATAGACGCAGATAGCCTTTGGCGCGAGCTAAGTCATAGAACACGTCATCCACGCATCACAGGGTCCCCTCACGCGTATTATCATATGTGATAAGGGTGTTGTCGCATTCTCGTAATATATATATATATATATATATACATACATACATAAGAGTAGGTAGAGTTTATTAGAAATCCGGGAATTGTCCATAGCGCGACATGTAACATATTCATCATGAATATATAATTAATGATAAATAACACTTACAAATTCGCCATGAATGTGTTATTTATGATGAATATTCATTCTTAAGAAAGACACGACACACTCTGGCGGTTCCCGGATTCCTAACGGGACTCTCTCCTTCTCTCTTTTTATATATATACACACACGAACGTAATCAAATGAAAACCATAAGAAATTTGAAACCACGAAGACTAATCTTATTCATTCAATCACTTTAGTTTAAAAGATATAATTAATTAATTAACCTTCCATTTTTATTTCATGAAGGACACCACCTTTTACATTATCTCTCCTACCATTCTAAAATCTATCAATTAATTTTGAAATCCTAAAAAATCTATGGATAATTTATTTGTTCCATAGATACATAAATTATAAGAGTATCATTAACATATTTCCAAAGTTTTTTTAAATAAAAAATAGAATTTTAAAATCTTTAAAATAAATTCAACTTCAACAGATTCTTTATTTTAGATATTACAATATTAATTATATTATTAAAATATTTTATTTATCGAATAAAATATTTTATTTTAAAGTTTTTAATTGGTGGGAATAAATACTAAAAAAAAGTATATTTGCATTCATTTTCGAGGTGTTCTCTAAATTTGGAGATTTTACACTCTTTTTCTTACTTTCTCCATTTTGAAAAACCTGTTCTATAACAAAAATCATACCTAAAATCTATATTTTCTTTATTTTAAAGAATTTACTAGAAATGCTCTAATTTAGTATTCATATTTTTCATGTTTTTATCCTTTTTGTTGTTATTTTGCTATATTGTTTTTGTAATAATAAAAAAAACATTATGTTTTCGATTAATTTCTTGAAAACAAATATTTATTTTGTTTTATAAAATATACCTTTTTTTATATAAAAGATCTCTTTTATGTCTTATACAATATTTCTTGGACCATCATTGCATTCATATTTTATATTGAAGATTTTTTTTTGATTTCTCAAACATGCTATTAGTGTAAAAAAAAAAACCCTAATTTTTTGTTTTGGTTGCATGTCAAAACTGGAATCGGATCTGGTTTTCGTATTTATTTCTTAGTTCTTATTAGTTCTTGTAATGTAAAAAAGAATAATTTGAGAATAAATTAACTGGTATTTTATCTGTTTTAAGACTAAATGTAGTGTATATATAAATGTTGTGGTTTTTCTCTATAAAGTCAAATACTTCTATTCTCACAACTCGTGATCCTTAAACATAATCTATTATCACAACCCTTAACGCAATATAAAATGACGTTAAGCTTTATAATTTTTACTATTTTTTTTAAACGCATAAAACGAACCAACGAATGTTTTTATATTTTCTTATAAAAAATATATATTTTTATAACCACCGAATGTTAATATTTTTTTTAATAATTGTTGATACGAAAAGAATTATTTGTATTTGATTTGGGGGACAAAAATTAGATATTATATCTGAAAAATGTCAGGATCGCTCCCACCTACCCAACTACTTTAGTCATTGTCGACCACCGATCACCGTCCATCGACCTTCGAGCACCGACGACCATCGATCACCATCCAATGGCATCCACCACCGTATATCGACATCTACCACGGTCTACCTCCGGCATCCACCACGGTCTACCGCCACCTACCACCATGGAACAACCGGTAAAAAGTCGCATTTTTTTAAATTTAACATAAGAATTTATTTTTTGTCTAGTATTTAACTTAATAATCTATATTTTAATTTTGTACAACATTTAATTTTTGACAGGTGTTCTACCAGTTGTTATTGACGTTGAGACCCAAACTTCCATAATAAAAAAAATAAACGAAATATTATGAACTAATCTAAGGAGGTTAAACATGTTAAAAAATATACATGTTTTAGCCCATGATTAGATATATCTAACCACCATTCATATTTCTCCTTAATTAATTGGATGATACAATGTGAGGACCCTTCTCGCCCATATGGTCAAAACGCCCCCAAGGGCGATCCTATTGGCTATTTTCTAAAAAAAAATATGAAAGTTGACTATTTTGTTAATACAACACGTATAAACTGGCTATTTTGGTGATTTTCTCTTTTAAATAATCATTACATATAATATGACTAAAAATAAAAATGGTCTACCTCACATGTCTTAATTAATTAATAATTTTTCAAAAAATATATTTAATACATTTTTATTATCTATGAAACAAAATAAGTATAAACTTAATTATGTTATGTAAACATTGTTAAAGTTATTATATTTACATTCTGATAACTAAATATATTGAATAATAATCACAAAATAATAATATAAAAATAATTATTATCATGAATAATCAAAAAATAATATTAATATATAATTAAAATTAATTGGTATTTATTAATAATTATATCTATTAAATTTGATTAATATTCATTTATAATTAATGTTAAACGAATAATAATTAATATTAATGAAAATTATAACTGAAGAAAATGATAGGGTAAGCTAGCAAAACACTGCTCCAAATAGCATCTCAATAAGCTAGCTTATGTGCATTCAAACATGTACGCATAAAATAAGCTAGCTTATTTTTGTCACTTTAATGCCTGAAATGCCCTTCAGTTTTTTATAATATAACCATATCAACCTCAAATTTACAGATAAAATTAGTTATCACAGTTCTCTAACTTTTTAATATATTTAATTATATAGAATTTAGCAAAAATTAGTTGATGAATCACAAGATTGGAGATAAGGAATCATTGAGGAATTTGAAACATGTAGAATGCAACCACGTGTTTTGTATGAAAGTGATGACAAAGAATGTCATGTGCATCCATGGTCCCTCCCCCTTTCCTTTTTAACTTTCACAATGTCTACTTCTACCCTCAATTCACTTTTAATTCATAATAATAATAAATAACATTTTACTTTATATAAAATAATACTGAAAAATGTTTGTTAAATATTTTTACATTACTCATAAATTTTCTCTGACAGTATATTCAAGAACTTTAATCTTACTGTCAAGACTCTTCTTTTCAGCATTAAACTTTTTTTCTGATTCAGCAAAGGTTCTGCGGAAAAATAGCTCGACGCCAGGTGCGTATACTGAACAAACAAATATTTGTCGTACCCTTGTTAGATTTCTAAGGGTCCGTATGTGGTTGGTTAGATTCTAGTGAAGAGTTGCATATGGTTCGGCTTGATTTAGTCAAAGTATGAATAATGCGGTCCAAAAAATGAGTTTAAAAAAGGAAGTGAGTTAGACAAAAAAAGGTAATATATCTATTTTCTATCACAAAGGTGTCGGTCAAAGTTTAATGTCGTATGAAAAAAGGCATAGACTAGTATGGATATAACAAAATAAAGACTACACCAAAACTGGCGTTGTCCAAAAATAAGTCTGAAACGGTTAGATCAGGCAAAATAAAAACTAAACCAAGACTGGCTTCTTGGCCTAGCCCGAAAAGATTTTGGTCTGTGCGGTTTTTAAAAGAGTACAAAAAAACAAATATATTGGTGTGGAAAAAAGATCGATAGTCTGACATGGTTTTCGAAATAATAATGTCATGAACCAGTCTTTATCTGTTTGGCTTGGTCTGATTTGGCCTACTGATATCTATGGACTTCATCAAATGTGCTTATATCATGGGTATATAAAAATAAACATTAAACATTATGATATAATTGATAAAGTCATATAAGAATCTCAGAGGTCGTTTACCACACGCTTATTGAATAAACACTTATTGGAAAGAGAAATCCAGCCACCAAAATGGATTATTGGTAAACATGTTAAATCCTGTAAGTGCTTACAGTGTAAAAAAGTTTTTCTTTCACTTACCCGGTAAAACTCTCGGTCCTTGTTATATATATATATATATATATATATATATATATATATATACATACATATATACATACATACATACATACATATATATATACATACATACATACATATATATATATGCTTCTTATCAGGGAAAATCCTCGGTCCTTGTCATACTCAATCAGTAAAATAAGTCATATAGGTAAACGGTTACCTGATAAATGTTTAATAAACGACCTTAAATCTTTAATTTGTAGGTTATTTAAGTAAATATTTAAAAGAGTATAACATTACCCTACATGTTTATGGTTTTGGTTTCTTCTATTTGGATTGATGTAATACAAAAACTCTCAGGAGATGCCTTTTTCCTATTAATTGTGTTACTCAGTTATTTTATTCTATTAAGTGTTGTTTAATTTAGAATGCTTTTTAACTAAATTGCCGTACGGTATTATTTAAAAAAATTGTATTTTAAAACGATGGGTTTATAGACATTTCTCGAAAATATCTTATAAAATAGCTAATACAACATTTATAATAAAGCATCGGAAAAAAAATGGTGAAATGTCCAAAAAGTACACGATTTAGCCAGGGGCGGTGGCGGTTGCGGTGGCGGGGACCCCAGTCAAAAACTCAAAAAAAATTCATAGGTTAAAATTTTGGTTTTACATGATTTACCTTTCACTTCCCCTCTTTACATTTTTCCACGGGCCTCCAACCCCAATCGAAACCGTTACTCTAACAAAAAAAAATCTATTGAAATCAATCAGAAAAACCAAAAAAGTTATTCGAAATCGACAAAAACACTAAAAAATTCTTCGAAATCAACCAAAAAACTTTAAAAATCCCTCGAAACGTTGTAATTAGGTTAAAAACACATTGGACGATTTTGCGTGTCTTTAGTCTACCTTAAAGGTGACCTCACTCAACAAAAATCCTGGATCTGCCACTGAATTTAGCCATCCTATAAACTGTTATAGTAATTATTATTGATTAAATGTCTAAAATATACCTTTAACACGGACAAATTAAAAAATAAAATCAATAACCAAACTTAATATGATTTTTCATTAAACTCAGTAAATAAACCATATTTATGTGAAATCTTGACGTAAATTAGACTGAGTTGGAAATATCGTCGTTAATATGATTACAACACTATAAATATGTGAATGATTAACAAGAAATCGGTCGTATATATATAAAAACACGCAAAAGTGTCGTACCGTTTGCCATTTTATTCATTTTTGCTAAAAACTTGCTACAAAATCACGATCATTTTGACGCAAACATCATTGTGCGTATGTATCATAAAATAAACATGTCGCTTTTCGACCTTTTAAGGTTCAAATCATTTGGATCCGATATGAACAAAAATACAAATACCATTACATCATACAAACAACAAAATGTAAGTAATCAAAAACATTCATTTCATTGATTAATTGGTGGGTTTAGTTCCTTACATCAACACAAACAAACCATGCATTCAACCTTAATTAATAATTATGTTTCAAACCAAAAAAAAATCCATGTCCAACTTAAAACATTAATCAAAACAATTGGAAATTTGCTTAAGCACTCCAAACAAGAGAGAGTTCGTGACGAATCGACATACTCTCATGGCGACTTCATCACCCCTGCATCGATCAATGTTATAAATCAGTACTGATTAATATTGAAATACTGATTTCTTTAAAAAACACTTATATTCGGATAATACAAATGTTAGGAGTTTAAGTATACACGAAACGTATTTCATGAGAGTGTTATGCAACCGATACACAATGAAAATATCGCCTCTTAAGAAATATCTATAAACATTTAAGGCATTAAGAAAGTATATCATCTTCAACAACTATGTTAAAATAGACATTTTAAGGATATAGGATATATTTTTGTTTTAACAACTATGTTATAATGTATGCTAAAATAGAAAACAGAAGAGAGATGTGATAGAAATATTCAAATTTAAAAGAAAATATATAAAGAATACCAATTTTTTTTATTAACCTCGATATTCAACTCACTATGCGAACCGACTAATCTCAGGACGACCACCTGCTTTGCAGATAATCCGGAGTCACTGTATTTAAGCCTCCGTGGCTACAAAAGATTTTTATTCCTCCTTGAATTTTAGAAAAATACCATATTTCCGATTACAGATAATAAAAAAATACCATATTTTCGATTTTATGCATTATTAGTAATGAGTGCATCACGTGTCTTATGATTTAGGTTCAAAAGTCTGCATCATTTTGTTTTATTGAAAGGATTTATAGCTTTTAATATATATATATATATATATATATATATGTGCTGAATGCAAATGTTCTCTTTAACAAGTTGGATTATCAAATACAATTAATAGTCAGATGTATTTGATAGATTATATATGTACAAATTAGAAGGGAATAACATTATAACATATCTTGTAGCAAAATTTCGCTCAAAACTTATTGGTTTTTGTAATAATATTATCGTTATAAAATATCGATGTTATTTATCGTGATCTGTAACTTTTTTCTTTTTTTGTTATTCAGATATTTGACTAATACGTATATTGTTGGAACGTATTCTTCAAATTATTACTTAAGAGGCATATTCATTATAGATACATATAGATGATAGTCGAGTTCCCATACAATTAAGCATGATGTAAAATTTTATTGTAAACTGAGAAATCGCTACTGTTCGCTGCTAATAATGTGGTATGGTCGCCTAGAAAAAACGACTATGATATCATAGATGTCGTAGTGCCCGGGAACAGTGTCCAATTCCTTGCTTCCGTGCATCATGGATCTTTCTTTGTATTAGAAAATAAGACATTTGTGTTTAAATAAAATAGAAATTATATCTATACTATATTATAAAGTATGTGACAAAAACTCCTAAAAATTATTTTTTTATGCATGATGTACTATATATTAATGCATATTACTTAAAATTCAAGATTGCAAGTAAATTATGCATAAATACAACTTATTAAAGCTCGATGTTTGAATTCGTATAACTAACTGCGGATAAATATAATCCAATAGAGGATAAACATCTTATTTTAAAATATAAAAAATCTAAAATATAATTAAGATAATTATGGAGTTCTAACTAAATAATTAATTATTATATTTAATAAAAAATTATATTATTAAACCGAAAATAAAAAAATGCACTATAAGTACACAAAAAAACAAAAAAAAAATTTAAAAAGTTAGTTTGGTATTTTTTTAAATATTTTATAATATCTTTATATTTATATTTTGTTCAAAAATAAAAACATTATTACTTTCTTAAAATCATATAAAATCGTATTATAACATCAAGTACGCCAAAAAAAATAAATAAAACAATAAAATAAAGATATATCTCGCTATATTATACGAGTACCATTCTAATATATATATATATATATATATATATATATATATATATATATACACCTGCATGCATATATACTGTCGAAAAAAATCTAAACACACACACACAATTAGCAAGGATCGAGGCTCAAACTCACTGCCACTGTTTCAGTATAGATCCAAAAATATGATTGTAGGTGTTGTCAGTCTTTTTGAGCTATGCTTTATATATGGTTTAATATCTAATTATGTATGAAAACAGTGAACCAGCCGATTAAAAACACCAAAAATCACCGAAAGAAATGCACACCCACCAACAATAAAAGAAGAGAGAGATCTAACAATTACGATTAGGGTTAGGGTTAGGGTTTGCATGAAAGATGATGTAAAGAAAGTTACCTAAAATGGGATCTTGAAAACTTAAATGGAACAGGTGTAACCAGGAGGAGGAGTCTTGCCACAAGTAATAAGCAACTGAAGAGCAAGTGGCAAATATATGTTGATATTCAAAAGCTTAATTTTTAGGGTTGTGCACAGGCAAACTGCAGCCTCAAGCTCCACAAGCCCAGCAAGAATTGGGCAACATTGGTTCACCACTGGGTCACCCAACCCGATATGAACCAACCCACCTAAAAGATCCACACAAGCTCCAAGCTTTAGAGCGTCAATGGGGCAGGTGGGCGCCGGTGCCGGCACAAATGGTGGTGGTGGGCATGGCGTTCCCGGCTTTCCTCCTGATGGTGGGTTGAGTACAGGTGGAAGGGTGATTGGTGGGTTTACGACTGGTGGAAGGGTGATTGGTGGTTTTACGATGGGTGGAAGGGTGATTGGTGGTCTTACGACGGGTGGAAGGGTGATTGGTGGGTTTACCACCGGTGGCCTCACAACTGGTGGTCTGACGATGGGTGGCCTAACGATGGGTGGTCTGACGATGGGTGGTCTGACGATGGGTGGGTGGGTGGTTGGTGGTTTACCGGAGGGTGGTTTATGTGGGTTGTGTGGTTTGGAGGTGTGGTGAGGTGGTTTGCCTCTGCCACAGGGAACACAATCAAGAGCAATCGGAGTGGCGGAGGAGATGAAGACCATTGAAACGAGGAGAAGAGCAGTGAGTTGGTGCTTAGAAGACTCCATTGTTACTCGATGTGTATGGTGAAGTGATGTGAGGAGGGTGTTATATATAGACTCAAAAGTCCTTTTACTCCCTCCCTCCTTCCAAAATAGAAAAAAACAACTCATAAATAAAATACATTTTATAATTTTTATATCAATTTTTTTATTAATCTGGATATCCAACCCGTTATACGAGCCGACTAATCCCAAGGAGACCACCTGCTTTGGAGATAGCACGAAGTCACCGCATTTGAACCTTTGTGCCCACACGAGGATTTTTATTCCTCATTGGATTTGAACCTGAGACCTGATACTTTTGACCTTTTGAGCCAAACTTAAACCAATTAGGCACCACCCTTGTGGTTCAATTATATTATTCTTGTAATTAGAGATGATAAAGTGTCCATCAATTATCTATCGTATCATTTTTACATGGCATTGTCAATTTGTTTTATCGTTAAAGACATCTATTATATACCTTTAATATATAGGTTGCTATCATTTAGGGTCACAATATTGCATAATTAGAGTAACAGTGTTATGTAAACTAATATAAGTCAGTTGGTTTTCTATCTCACCTCATGTTAATGTTTTTCATCACCCCTTTACACTTTTAGGGTTAAAACCAATTTTTCTGAAACCATCGGTCTTGAAATCAAAAGACCATGCATGTTGCTTACAACTTAGAGATTTTTTATTCTTGTTTTAGAGATATGATGGTACTTAAGATTTATACACTCAATATTAGGTTATAAAGAGGTAATAATGTATGAAAAACAATGGTAATTTTGAAATCTTAAATATAGATATAAGTTGACGGTCTTATATGGTTAGTACATTTTTTCAAATGTTAGAAGTTTTCTTACTTGTTAATAAGAAATCTATTACATTCAACAACAAGAGAGGTGACTGATTGGTTTGAGCTTGGCTCCAACGGTCAAAAGTACCAGGAGGTCCCAAGTTCAAATCCAATGAGGAATAAAAATCTCCTTATGGCCATGGAGGTTCAAATGCGGTGACTCCGGGCTATCTGCAAAGTAGCTGATCGTCTTGAGATTAGTCTACTCAAATAGCGGGTTGGATATTCAGGTTAATCCAAAAAAGAAATCTATTACATTCTAATAAAAATTATAATTCATGCTCATGGAAAACTCAAAAAAGTCAGGGACAAATGAACAATGGAGAATATAACAAGGTTTTATAGGCAAATAATTTTAGACTTTGGATCATTAATATAATATGAAATTAGTTTTGGGTCTTATTTAGAAGTAAAATTTCTCTATAAGATCCTACTTATTTCATATAGAATTTAATAAATCAATTTGATTTAGTTTAGAATAAACGAGTTGAATAAGCACAAGTATAATGTTAGTGTTGGGTCACCTATTGATTTGGTGATGACCCACTGATCKGTTCCTCTACATTAGCAACACTTAGTAGTTATTGGTTCTTTGTATATTGGTGTCTTGGTACATACTTAAGCCATTGGCAAAATCGAAGACTAGCCGATGTGAAGAAAGAAGGTCACCGATGCGATGTTGTGGATCAACTGTCTAATATATACACCAAGACTCCAAAGTAGCTGAAATGAATATTGAAAATATTTTGATGCTACAAGCCGATTGAAGGAAGATCATGGACCGAATATTGAAAATCTTCATGGACTCTAGATTAAAGATCATGGACCGAAGATTGAAAATCTTCATGGACTCAAGATTGAAGATCATGGACCAAAGATTGAGAATCTTCATGGACCGAAGATTTGTGAGTAGCTGCTTGAAGCTACATATCCATCCAAAGGAGATCTTCCTACAGACTGACCATATCTCTGCAAAGTTTGTCTCTGCATGAACAGTGTTGTATGCACGCTGTGTACGATGAAAATGAGATATCAACATTGGTCAAGTCAACCCCTGCCTTCTTATCCTCAGGTGACAAGTGTCCCCATGCATTAAATGCTGAAGGTAGTATAAAAAGGCAGTGTGCATCTCCCATGCACATAACTGGCTTTTGCAAGATTACTTAATGCTTTCTCAAAGCAATCGGCTATTCTCTTCTTCTCCCTCGCTCTCCTGTGTGCGAAGAAATTCTTAGTGTTCTTCATTTCCTTTCAAGAACTCTCTACGTTGTTCTTGAAAGTTCTTCTCCTTGTAAGATTGTTTAGGTTAGGTTTTCCTTTCCTATTTTCCGCAACAATCTTTTGTATTTCTGTGTGTATTAATTCTTGATATAAATCAATAAGAATTAAAAAGTTGAAAAAAGTTTGTGTAATTGTATTCAACCCCCCTTCTACAATTACTTTCTGTTTATTGCCATTCCCTTCGGGACTAACAAGTGGTATCAGAGCAAGTTAGCTTAATCTCATAAGCTAGATCTGCAATGGCCTCTTCTTCTTCCAACTCTACTCCTTCTTCTTACCAAGACAATGGCATTATTGCCAAGCCTCCCAAGTTTAACAAGAACAATTTCTCTATGTGGAAAAGTCGCATGACACTCTACCTTGAGGGTGTTGATAGTCAATATCTCTCAATCCTCAAGGATGGACCCATTGTTCCTAAAGTATGGACCCATTGTTCCTAAAGTATGGCTTCGTCATGGAAAGAACAAAGACGATGGTATCTCTTCAAATAATTCTGATGATGATGAAGAGAAATCTGATTCTACTGGAAGGTTCATCATCAAAGATCCTTCTCAGTACAATGAAGACGATAAAAGAAAAGTTTCCTTGGATACCAAGGTAAGGGCTATCATTGCCCTCTCTCTTCCTGATGATGTCTTCCATTCCCTGGTAAACCTCTCTACTGCTAAGGACATGTGGAACACTCTATGTGTTCTGTATGAAGGAACCATCGAAGTAAAGAAAAGCAAGAAGATTGGCCTTGTTAGGCAATATGAGCTCTTTGTGCACGGGAAAGGTGAATCTCTCACTGAGTACTACAACAGGTTTAACARCYTTCTYAATGATCTRAAGTTTCATGGYAKAGTCTATGAAAACGAAGAAGTCCTATGCAAGTTCATGGACTGTTTACCTGACTTCTGGGAAAACATCTGCACTTGTATCAAGACAAGTAAAGATCTTGAAAATATGCCTCTGACTGCTCTTTATGGAACTGTCCATAATTATGAGCAAACCAAGCTTCTCAAAAAGGCATTATTGAAGGATCCCAGAACTTCTTCTCCTGTTGCCCTTCTCTCCAACGGTACGAGGAAGCCAGTAAGTGAACCTCGTATCATTTATCTATCTGACACTGAAGAAGATGCTGTCAGAAAAGAAGAACTTGCTGAAAGCCATGCTGATGATGCTGATGATGAGGGTGATGAACTCTCAATTAAAGACTTAGTTGACAACATGACCATGATGGCTACCAACTTCAAAAGGTATGCCAAAAAGGGTCTTCTAACTTCTCTCCCAGATCTAAGGTCACCGACCGAAGAACCTTAAATCAATCTAAGTCAGCTCCTCTTGAACTGTCCAATGAGGAGTGCTTCAACTGTGGCAAGAAAGGTCACTTTGCTGCTGAGTGTAAAAGCAAAAGAATCTCTAAGCGTCATCCTTCTCATCCCTCTAGCCGATCCTCTCACGATAAGCACAAGGCAAAGTACAAGAGAGAAAAGGCAAAGAACCTGAACCTTCAGAGAAAAGGTAAGGGTCTCATCGCTGAGACTCATGACTGGATTGATRAGCCAACCTCTTCCTCCAGTGATGAGGACATGGCACATCTGTGTCTTATGGCCAACATCTAGGAGATAGAAGACTCTGTTAAGGACTCCTCCTCTGCTGCTGCTGCTGATCTACCTTCTACCTCCAAGGATGCCAAAGACCTGGTCAAACCAAAGAAGGTAAACAACTTCTCTTATCTCTCTGAATCTGAAAAGGTTCAAGCTTATGATTCTTTATCTGTTGATCTTTACATGCTAGATCTGCTAAGAAGAAAGCTGACCTTGAAATCAAAAGTCTAACTAATCAGTTACATAAATGCATGAATCAACTGAAAGACTTTGATAAGTTGAAAAATGACCTGAAAGAACAAAAGTTAATAAAAAATGTTCTTAACAAAGAAAAAGCTAAGGTCTTTGAGAAGCTGGAGAAAGAAAAAGCCATTCTTCAAAAATGAGCTAGATCATCCAAGAACCTGGATAAAATTTTACATGGTCAACTTCCTATTGATGTAAAGACTGGCCTAGGTTATGATGATATGGATCTGTGTGCTTTTGATGACTCTATGTGCATTTCTTCTCACATTCTTTCTTCCTCCTCTCTCCATCTCACTTATTTGATTATGTTGGATCTCTTTCTCCTAGATCTAATGAAAATGGAAAATCTCTTAAGTTCAGAATTTTTGTCAAAGGTAAAAGATCAAACATTGAATCTGAGAATGTTCCTGTCGATTGTGTGTTTAACTCTCTCTCTCTTAAGGAATCTCTTGTTGCATGCTCATCTAAATCTAAAACATCTGAGCATCTAAAGCATCCTTTGAATCGTCATTTCTCTGCTGCTGAGAAAGGCAAGTCTATGGTCAAGCCTATCAAGAATAAGAAGCCAAAATCCAAACTGAAGATGAAACATAAGCCTTCGGCTACCTCATCTCAGTCAACTGTTGCTTCTCAGACTGGTACCTCAGTACCTTCTATTACTGAGTT
>NC_037535.1:4269138-4293738 GCF_001531365.2 Cynara cardunculus var. scolymus
GCTCGGTTACCTTCAATCGAGTAGCTTATGTGGATGGACTGAAGCACAATCTGTTAAGCATCAGTCAACTATGTGATCTCAACTTCATTTTGAAATTTGAAGAAAACCAGTGTACTATTCTTGACTCTTCTGGCAAGAAGGTATTAACTGGTATCCGAAAGGGTAATGTCTATGTGATCAACATGGACTCTTCTAGCTCTTCCGACGCCAACATCTGTTTCTACTCCGAGTCTACTGCTGATCAAAATTGGCTATGGCATAAAAGGTTGTCCCATCTCAACTTCAAAACCATCAACAATCTTTCTAGTAAAGATTTGGTTATTGGACTTCCGAAGATGTCATATGTCAAAGTGAAGCTGTGTGCTGCTTGTGAAAAAGGCAAGCAAACCAAAGCAAGTTTCAAGTCCAAGATGTGCTCTTCTATTTTTGCTCCTTTGCATATGCTCCACATGGATCTCTATGGTCCTGTGATTGTTCAAAGTTTGGGTGGAAAACGTTATACTCTTGTTGTTGTGGATGAGTACTCAAGATATACTTGGGTCTTTTTTCTTCAACACAAGAGTGATGCAGCTGAAGAAATTATCAACTTTGTGAAGTGGACTGAAGTCTTGAATGGTTAACTTGTCAGATCAATTCGAAGTGACAACGACACTGAATTCAAAAACAGTGTTCTTGAAAGCTTCTTTGATGACAAGGGTATTTCTCAAAATTTCTCAGCAGTTCGGACTCCACATCATAATGGAGTTGTTGAAAGAAGAAATCGTACACTATGTGAAGGTGCACGTTCAATGCTAAGTGAAGCAAGTCTTCCAACCTATTATTGGGCTGAAGCTGTCAATACAGCTTGCTTTACTCAAAATAGGTCTATAATTGTGAAAAGACACAATAAGACTGCTTATGAAGTATTTCATGGYARAAAACCAAACATCAGCTTCCTTCATGTGTTTGGTAGTGCATGCTATATTCTGAATGAYAGAGATCARTTAGGAAAGTTTGATCCTAAATCTGATGAAGGAATCTTTGTTGGTTACTCTCTCTTCTCTAAAGCCTACCGGGTGTACAACATGCGCCATTAGTGCATTGATGAATCTGTCAATGTCAGATTTGATGAATTTGGATCAGTGCCTGCAACATCATCATTTCAAAGTGATGATGTTGAGCTCAATAAGTGGTTGGAATCTCACTCCTCTGAGAATTCAACTCCACTCGGTGGACCTTCACATTCTAATGGAAATGATGTTCCAGCTGTTGAGGAAGATGAAAATGAAGATCTTTCATTCAACATGTATATCCCATCGGTCTGTCCTGAACAAGAACAAGCCGATCCGGCACCTCTTTCCTGTATGGTACCCTCAACTGGGGTCGATGTTCCTATTTCTGCTACTAGGGACATCGGTGACCCAACCTTAGTAGTTGTCTATTCCAATCCTCTGACGAATGCTGACGGTGCCTCTACCTCTTTTTCTCTTCCTCTTCCTCCTGCCACTAAGTGGACAAAAGATCACCCAATAGAGCAAATCATTGGTGATCATCAAACAGGTGTCCAAACACGTCGTGGTGCTGGTAATATCTGTTTGTATGTCAATTTTCTATCTCTCATCGAGCCTAAAAGAATTGAAGAAGCCCTTGATGATCCTAGTTGGATCAGTGCCATGCAAGAAGAACTGTTGCAGTTTGAGCATAACAAAGTTTGGAGACTRGTCCCCCGACCAACCAACAAAACAATTATTGGCACAAAGTGGATCTTCAGAAATAAAATGGATGAGCACGGAACGGTGACTCGGAACAAAGCCCGACTCATTGCCTAAGGATACAAGTAAGAGGAAGGCATTGATTATGATGAGACATTTGCTCCGGTAGTAAGGTTGGAAGCTATCCTAATCTTCCTTGCCTATGCTGCATTCAAGAACTTCAAAGTTTTCCAGATGGATATCAAAAATGCCTTCTTGAATGGGAAACTTACTGAAGAAGTCTATGTGAAGCAACCTCCAGGCTTTGAGGATCCTAAACATCCAGGGTATGTCTATAAATTAGACAAAACTTTTTATGGTCTCAAACAGGCTCCTCGTGCATGGTATGACACTCTCTCTACTTTTCCTTTGGAAAACGGTTTCTCCCATGGTAAAATTGACAATACCCTCTTTCTCAGAAAACATAAAGGTAATGTTATACTTGTACAAATTTATGTGGATGATATCATATTCGGTGCCACAAAAGAATCTATATGTAGAAAGTTTTCAAAACTCATGCAAAGTAAATATGAAATGAGTATGATGGGTGAACTCACATTTTTCTTGGGTTTGCAAGTTAAGCAATCCGACAAAGGAATCTTTATAAATGAAAGCAAATATGTTAAAGATCTTTTAAAGAAATTTGATTTTAATGAGTGTTCTTCCATGAAAACTCCAATGGCACCCCCCTTGAAACTGAAKGCAGACCCCGATGGCAAATCGGTAAATGTGACCAGTTATAGGGGAATGATCAGCTCCTTACTTTATCTTACTGCTATCCGACCAGATATTATGTTCTCCACATGTCTTTGTGCAAGATACCAAGCGAATCCAAAGGAATCTCACTTGGCAGCCGTTAAACGCATTTTAAGGTACCTGAAAGGTACTCCCAATCTGGTTCTTTGGTATCCCAAAGACTCAGGTTTTGATCTAACATGTTTTTCAGATTTTGATTATGCAGGCTGTAAAGTTGACAGAAAGAGTACAACTGGTAGTTGTCAGTTGTTGGGTGGAAAGTTAGTCAGTTGGACTAGCAAGAAGTAACACTCTGTGTCCACCTCAACAGCTGAAGCTGAGTATGTTGCTGCAGGTAGCTGTTGTGCACAAGTATTATGGATGAAAAATCAGTTAGCTGATTACGATCAGTTGTTCACAGAAATTTCTATTTTCTGTGACAATTCAAGTGCCATCGCTATTGCCAACAATCCAGTTCTTCACTCTCGTACAAAGCATATTGATATTCGATATGACTTTATCAGAGACCATGTGATGAAAGGTGATGTTGAACTTCATTTTATCCCTACAGACTATCAACTCGCTGACTTGTTTACCAAGCCTCTTGATGAATCTCGGTTTATTTTTTGATCAGTGAGTTGGGTATGTTAAATGTTGACAAATAATTTTTTTTGAGTCTTCACTAATTCATTTGGGTTGTGTGTCTTCTCTAAAAATGTTGTTGTGTCATTTGCTCAAAAATAGTCTGGTATCTGTGTGAGTATGCTTCTCTCTTTTTAAAATATTGATTTTTTGTAAATGAAAGGTTTTACACTCGCATATTTTTTTCTTGAAAATCAGTTTCTATTTTTCTCTCTAAAAAGTCTCTATGTGAATTCTTTTTATATCGCTTAAATATATATATATATATATATATATATTAGTATTTTATTTTATAATTGTATGTAGTGGTTTTATTTTTTTTAAAGTTTTTTCCTTGGTTTGTTTGTGGTATGTGGGCCTCATCTTCGGGCGGAACCTCAATCAATCCTCCTCTCCTTATTCTAATCGGCTTCCTAAACCTTACCTCTCTACTCACATTCGGTTTCCTCCCTATCTCTCACACTCCTCACAAACCAAAACCCACCTACACACCGAACCTAATCCCCCCTCCCTCGCCGATTTTCAACAAACCACACACTCATTCGGCCCTCTCTCCTTTCACATCCAATCGGTCTCTCTTTTCGGCCTCTATCCCCCTCCACCAAACCGATCCACTCTTCTCTCTCTCTAGCCGATCTAAACCTTCCCTTTTACACACCGATCCAACCCCCCCTTCGGCCTCTCACTCCCACTCCCACTCCCTCCCAATCGATTTCTACACAAACCGACCCTCCTTCAAATCCCGTTAACCCCCACCCCTTTCACCCTCTAACCGATTTAATCTTCCTCCCATCGGCTCCCTCTCTTAGAAGCCGATTTTCAATTCGGCCTACCCTTCTCTGCCGTTTGGCTTCTCTCAAACCATTTACACACACAAGCCGACACTCTGATCTTGCTAACCCCCCCCACATCGGCCTACACCCTAAACCCCCACGCCGAACCGGTTTGTGCCATTCCTCGCGCTGCCTAGACTTATGCCACATCTTGTCTTTCGGTCTGTCCCAGCCGCCCATTCCTCTCCTCCCCTTTGGTTTATTGTTCCTTAATCTCCAACATATTTTTTTTTCAAAACCCTTTTCCTTCTTTCTTTTTTTCACTCACCCAAGACCCCCATCCACACCCCTATCCCCAACCTTTTTCTCACCCCAATTCTACTTTTATTTTTTATTCCTATTCCTCATCAACCTAGTCCCTATTGTTGTCTTGTCATCTCTTTTAGAGTTGACTTTTTGGGTTCCCAAGATTGTATCATTTCACCCAATATATAATTCCTCCACCCCTTCTCATCTTTTTAAACTACTTCATTCTCTCCTCTTTCTAAACATCTTCAACCTCTCATCTCCTCTAAAAACTTACTGTGTGTTTTTCAAATTCCTCAACCATGGCTTCTAAAGTTGGAACTCCCTCCAAAGCTCCAAAGGTTAAGAAATATGTTTCCCTTACTGCTGATGATGTTACATTTTCTTTGTGTAATTTTGTGGCATTGTTGGATCACAATGAAAAGTATCCGGATTTCTTCATCATCATCGAATTTCTACGTAAGGGCCCTCTTTACAAAGCTTTTACTTATTCTCCAAAGATGAGTAAATCTCTACTACGTGCATTTTGGGCTACATGTGTATATGATGATTCTACCAAAGCTGTGCATGCAACTGTTTTATCTGCTAATGATGTATCATTTACTGCTGATGATTTAAGAAGAGTGTTAGAGCTTCCTACTTACCCCTCTTATGATGAACTAGTATCTGTTGACAATCTACATATTGTTGCTTCCACTATGGGCTATGTGCAAGACCCTACTTTAGTAAAACAAAGCACTCTTTATAGGAAGAATATGGGTGGTATTTGGAACTTTTTCTTTTCTCATCTTATTCAATGTTTGAGTTCCAAAACTGGAGGAATTGATCAGTCACCCACTTCGGTAACCCAGCTAGCTCATGCACTTATTTTCCAGAGGAAAATTGACTTTCTTGGTTATTTGTTTGGGGAGTTGGTAAAGAAGATGGGTAGTGCCAAATGCTCTACTGTGCCTTTCATTAGATTTATATCAATGCTGATTGCTGATAAATTTGGGTCACGTATGCCGGTCGATACTCCTAATTTCTATGACCTCAAAGTGTCTCAAGTTGGCATTCAGACTTTGAAGAAGGCATCATTGTCTACAGATCTTCCTCTTCCATCATGTATGGTTTCTTTTGCCACCTCTTCTCACCCTGTATGGGGAGAGTGCTCTGTAGCCACAGTAGCTGGGGACCTTCCTCATGTTGCTCCGGTTACCCAACACTTCTCCATGTTAGTGGCCCCTCTCTCTTCTACTTCTTCAGCTACTGCCTCAAAAGAGGCCGCTTTTTCTGTCCGGAGACGGTTGGCAGATTGTTCTCCCATTCTCCGCATTTGCTTCTGAGGCTATGACTTCGAAAGCACCTTCGGAGTCTCACCCCRCCTCTCACCCCTCTCACTCAAAGCGGAGTCACTCTAGATTATCCACTTTTGACTCTTCATCTAAGAAGACCAAGAAGCCAAAAAGGGCTAAAAACACATCTCCAACCAAGGACTCTCAACAGTCCAAGGTTGTTGAAATTATTCCTACTGAGCCTAGGACATCTGTTATACACCCCCTAGCTCCTCAGTGCCTTCTCAACAGGACACTGTTGTACATACGGGGATCCCACATGCCTCCACCTTGGCATCTCTACATGACCTTGGTGATGACTCGGATACCTCCCCTTTCCGAGGTCTTTCCTCTCCTCCACATATTCACGGCCTATCACCCGAGATCGATGATCTTGATGATATTGCACAGATGGATGATTTATCAGCACCGTCTGATATTTACATCCCTTTTCTCCATTATCTTCTTATAGATGTAGGTGGTGAGCCTTACCAGCCTACTACCTCTACTACAGTGGTAATCGGCGACCCGCCTCACGCAGGCGTCGATGATACAGACACCGAGCCTCTCGCCGGTGTTGGTGATACAGACACTGAGCCTCTCGCCAGTATTGCTGATACAGATATTGAGCCTCACGTCGATATCGTTGATACAGATGTTGAGCCTCACGCCAACATCAGTGATACTCCCATCGGTGACTCTTAGGGTGCCGATGATATTGAGAGTGTTGGTGTTTCTTCTCCATGTGGGTCAGCAAGCCCAATCAAAGCTTGCTCCCCTACTCCAGCTGTTGTTTCTCCCTCAAGTCCCCCTTCTGCATCGGGCTTTCAATTCTCAGCTCCCTCCCCTCCCGAGGTGATCTATGCCCTACCCACTGAGGTGGTGGACATGTTCAGAGGTTTCACATCTCAGTGTCAGCTGCTCATCTCTCAACAGGCCTCCCTCAGCACTGATTTATCTGGGCGATTGGACTGCTTTGCCTCTAGCGTTACATCTGAGCTACGTTAGCACAGTGCCGCCTTGAAAGATCATGGCATTGCTTTTACTGCTATTAAAGCTACGGTTGATTCTCTTGATGCTCGTATAACTGCTCTCTCCGATTCTCAATCTAGCATCTCTGAAGCTGTAGCTGATCTTCGTGCTCGATCGAAAAGTCAAGCTGCCATAAATCAGGAAATTCTTCAATCTCTGACTAATATTCACTCCAAGATGGATGCACAGACACATATATCCAAGTTGTTCTTGGATAGAGATACAGAGTTATCTGTTGACTTGGGTCCCAGTCAGTTCATGGAAGAGGACAGGGTTATGTTAGCCAATGTCAGTCGATGTGTTGAGTCCGATTATGCTCTTCTTGGCGGTCTTCATCGCGGTATATCACGTCTGCTACATGCCTCAGGTGCTCCCCTTACTCCATCTTCCCGTGCTGCTACTTATGAACCTTCTTCCACTGACAATGTGGAGGGTCCCCCTATTAATGCTCATGTGCCTTCCCCTATTCCCACTGAGGGGGAGAAGACAGTTGACCCTACTATCAGTGAAAACGGGGACGACGACTCAGCTTCTACCTTTTCTACCTCTTCTTCCTTAGCTGAGTCAGATTGTGATGCTTCTATTGAGGGGGAGCTATTTGATCATGATGATAGAGCCACAATACCTATTGAGGGGGAGCAACTGTGCTCTATGCCTTCATTATCTGTTGATGTTGGTACTAAACCTTCTCAAGATGATATTCCCATTGCTTCTGGGGACTTAGTCCCAACTCACAGAGAAGAAAAGACACCTATGACCTCAGATGAAAAAGCTGCTGCAGATAAAGCAGCTAAAATTGCTAGATATCAATCTGAAGTCTCTTCAGTCGACAAATTTATGCTTAAAACTTCATGTCTTCAAGAAACTGATCTTCATCTCCTAGGTATTTCTGTTGAGGATGCGGCCAACTCAATTGCTCTTCAAAAGCAATTTGAGGAAGCCAACAAATCTCACTCCTTGGTCCCACTATCTGAGTCTGAAGAAACCAAAGAGAAATGAATTAAATGATTTAATGAATCAATTCTCCGACACTACATTACTACTCGAATTGTCAGTGCTAGAATCAAAGGTCCTCAAAAATTGACCTATGATTCCAATATGATCTATTTGATTATTGGTCGAGAAAACAGAGTAGTGAGGAAATAAAAGCTATATTAGATCAATGCCTACGGTCTTACTGAGTGGATGGAGATCATCAAGCTTCTTAATAAAAGCAGAAGTATGTACTAGGAATTTGTCTTGAGTCATTTGTATCGCTTTTTAAAAAAGATACAAATGATCAAGATGCATTACAAGCTGTCTTCCCCTCCACAACTCTCCTTTCTAAAGCAAATGTTAAGCAAAGCTGGCTCTTCTAAATCTACTTCTGCCTCGAAGACCATATAAAATCAAGACTCGCTTATTCAGAAATTATCAAAGGAAGGTAAGGCCCCTGATGTCTCACATATTGATCTTACCCTTCCTTCAGATGATTGTCATCCGGAATGAACTATCTTGTCCGCTCCTGAGCATGGAATATTCTTCTGGGACGCGAGTAGTTGCCTTCGATTTTTCCGAGCTTCTGAGATACCTATAGCTGATTCTCAACTATTGCGCGTGATACTAAGTATAATCAAAATTGGTGAAGCCGGAAGAGTCTTTTATACATTGTTCTCGAATGAACTGAAGAGAAGAGATGTTCTTGCAATGGCTGATTCAGATGTTATGAAAGTAGATGATGATTGCTAGCTTTCCTATGTGATTTCTCCTTCTTGAACTATCTTCTTCACTGTAAGTATTTAATTCATTATCTAGTTTAGATGCAATTGATTTTTCCGTAATTACTTCAAAGTTTTTTCATTTTTTTATTTTATCTCTGATTCGTTATTTGTTTTGTATATATGTTTATAGTAAAAAAAAATTATTAAAAAAATTTATAAAAAAAAATAAAAAATATCAAAAAAAAGGAAAAGAAAAGAACCCAAAAAGAATATCTACATGGGTCACAGAATTTATAAGTTCTTCTTCTCAAAAAAATTTAGAGTTTGTGTTTCTTGTATTTATTTCTTTCTAAGTGTTTGTGCCATCATCAAATAGGGGGAGATTGTTGGGTCACCTATTGATTTGGTGATGACCCACTGATHTGTTCMTYTACATTAGCAACACTTAGTAGTTATTGGTTCTTTGTATATTGGTGTCTTGGTACATACTTAAGCCATTAGCAAAATTGAAGACTAGCCGATGTGAAGACAGAAAGTCACCGATGCGGTGTTGTGGATCAACTGTCTAATATATACACCAAGACTCTGAAGTAGCTGAAATGAATATTGAAAATATTTTGATGCTACAAGCCGATTGAAGGAAGATCATGGACCGAAGATTGAAAATCTTCTTGGACTCAAGATTGAAGATCATGGACCGAAGATTTGTGAGTAGCTGCTTGAAGCTACATATCCATCCAAAGGAGATCTTCCTACAGACTGACCATATCTCTGCAAAGTTTGTCTCTGCATGAACAGTGTTGTATGCACGCTGTGTAGGATGAAAATGAGATATCAACATTGGTCAAGTCAACCCCTGCCTTCTTATCCTCAGGTGACAAGTGTCYCCATGCATTAAATGCTGAAGGTAGTATAAAAAGGCAGTGTGCATCTCCCGTGCACATAACTGGCTTTTGCAAGATTACTTAGTACTTTCTCAAAGCAATCGGCTATTCTCTTTTTCTCCCTTGCTCTCCTGTGTGCGAAGAAATTCTTAGTGTTCTTCATTTCCTTTCAAGAACTCTCTGTGTTGTTCTTGAAAGTTCTTCTCYTTGTAAGATTGTTTAGGTTAGGTTTTCCTTTCCTATCTTCCGCAACAATCTTTTGTATTTCTGTGTGTATTAATTCTTGATATAAATCAATAAGAATTAAAAGGTTGAAAAAAGTTTGTATAATTGTATTCAACCCCCTTTTACAATTACTTTCTGTTTATAGACTTGATATTCTTGTTTAGTTTTAAATAATCAATGTATTAGAATAATAATAATATAATTTTTTAGGATAAAGTTATTTTAAATGTGGGAAGCATTTGAATATTATCGTTTAACATTGTTTTAAAGATGGGTTTAATTACTGAGGTGTTTAAAAACCCAATCAATCTTGTCAATCCAACGTGAAATAACTCAATCTAAAGTAATCCGATGTTTAATTGAATTGTAAAATTGTCAAACTGTAGGTATTGAGTTGATATTAGGTTACTATTATTTGAATTCAACCCAACCTGATGAACCCGATATCCTTTTATTTCTTGRATKTAATATGATTGTTGAATTTCTATTAATATATACATTAGACAATTACACTATCATGTATGTTCTTCATACTTTCATATTTTCAATCTATTCATATCTCTATATAACTAATTCGTATATATATTTACTAACTATGAACATATGTAAATTGAGAAAATTAACTGAATGTGATATACATAAGAAGTATGGATAAGTTGTATCAAATGACTGATGATGAAAAAGAAATTATGAGTAGAGAAATAACATATTCAAGGTTAGAAGAATATTTTAATGTACCAAAGTATCAACTCGACCAACCCGTACGGGTTGGGTTGCACTTTAGTTTTGGTTGGGTTGAGTTAATATTTTTCAAATCGCAAGCATTGAGTTAGGTTGTTCAAATGTCTTCAACCCGATCAACCCAACCCATGAGCACCCCTAACTGAAATAACTAAAAGTTGTTTAAAATAACTTGAAAGATAAAAATATGGAACTCAGATCACAAGTGTATATATTATATACTAAGAGGTCATTTACCAAACACTTATGTGGTAAATGCTTACCAGGTAAGATTTTAGTCCATCAAAACCACATTGTATGCAATAATTTACCGGTAAGCAGTAAACTGGTAAGAGTCATCGCCCTCATTTACCGGGTAAGATTCTCGATTCTAGTCTTCACTCTTACAGGGTAAGATTCTTGGTCCTTGTCATATTCATCCAGTAAAATAATATGACTTGGTAAGCGCTCACCCGCATAAGCATTTGGTAAACGGCCCATAAATCATTAAGATGTATTAATGAATAAATAACACAAGTTTCATTCCGTTACCAAATACATAGACATTGTTAGAAATTGAATTTCACCAACTAATTTTCCGTTACAAAATTAGTGGTGGGTTTCGGACACAAAAAATCAACTGATTTACAAGAAAATAATTTCGATAAGTTTTGTGACAGATTATTTTATTTATTTATTATTAAAAAATCCGTCACAAAATGGTTTGAAGTTTTATAAAAGAATATCCAGCAGATCCTTCAATCCACATAGATCACCGGTGACTTCTTTAATTTTTGTGATTTTCAAGTTTTTTGTATCCGTTCAAGTTTTAATTTGATTAATTTTGTATAATTTGTTATTTGTGTATGTGCACACGTGTATGTGTATATGTTAATTAATATGTACATGTATGTATATATGTACATGTGTATACATATGTTATATACTATGTATGTATGCGTGTGTGTATATGGGTGCGTGTGTGCACGTGTATGTCTATATGTATGCGTCTATATGTATATGTGCATGTATGTGTATAGGTTCCTAATCGCATATGATAGATCTATGTATATATGTATGTATATATATATGTTGTATGTGTATGTGATATATCATGAATACATACATATATATATATATATATATGTGTGTGTGTGTGTATGTGTGTCTAGTTATATATGTGCATATATAATGTGTGTGTTGTTTGCTAACCGCATATGATGGATCTATGTATATATCTATATATGTTGTATGTGTATATGATATGATGGATATATGTGTGTGTATCTTTATGTATATGTATATGCATATGAATTCGAATGTAAGGATATCGTCAGTGAATTTCGAAAACGAATTTGGTCTAATATTACGTTTGTTATTTCATAAGGATTTTGGTCCTTCCTTCTAAAGGCCATTAACTTTTCCTGTTAAGTTCAATTAAATGAGGAGTACTCTAGTTCAAAGGTGGAAACCGTCCCCTCCCTCGTCATAGGATTATGTAGATTTAATTTGTATGCTAGTTTAGGATTAATTTATAAAAACACATGTGATTTTGTATGGTATTTTCCAATTATGGCAGGTTTGATTCTACAGGATATATGTATTTTAATAAGAATTAAAATTACCGACGAATTTGTCGGTAATCTGTCAGTGATATGTCGATAATGCCTTTTCCCATGACCTTTCTTCCGAGGGACTTTCATCGAGGGATCCGACCTTTAGCGACGGTTTACCAACAGATTTTTCCGTTGGTGAAAGTCAATTGTTTTGTAGTGCAATAGAGGTTAATAAGATTGTACGTATACAATAATTACTTGTAAACTAGAAATTAAAGAGATTATACATACCTAATTAGCAATATTTAATGTTTGATAGGTTATTTTTAATACATTTAACTAAATGTATTATAATATAGCATAGATACAATAATATTCAGCCATAAATATTTTGTGAACCAATTAATAATGATGAATAATGAATTTTAATGTATTTCCATTCATTAAAACAATATTGTACGTTTTACAAATAAAACACTACTTTTGGAAATTACTTTTCATGCTTTGTAATTTTTATTCGACTTTCCTTTTCTATGCACAGAAATGTCAACCGAATCCAAGAACTTTTAATTAACATGTAAATCCGAGCCAACATCTCTTTCTTTTTCATATAAAAATCATTGTTACGAATTAAGCCATCAATACGGATCTTATAGAACGGGTTTCACGCAATAAATCAAACTTGTTCACTCAATTTAATTACACTATTGTTCTTCAATTCTTTCCCTTTTTATCACATCTATTAGTGCTATATTTCTTTCACATGCACATGCATTTATCTATACTATATTATAAAGCATTTGATAAAAATTCTTAAAAACCACTTTTTATGCATAAAGTATTGTTTACTAATGCATGTTACTTAAAATTCAAGATTACAAGTAGATTGTRCGTAAGTACAACTTATTAAAGCTCCATATCTGAATTCGTGTATCTAACTGCAGATAAACATAATTAAATACAGAATAAAAATCTCATTTTAAATATAAAAAATCTAAATATAATTAGGATAATTATTGAGTTTTAACAGAATACTTAATTATTATCTTTATAAAATGTTATATTATTAAACCAAAAATAAATTATTTCATTATTAAACTTAAATTAAAGAAATTACATAAAAATTAGAACTTTTAAATAGTTGATTAGATATTAACATTGATATAATTTTTTACATATTTTTATGATATCTTCAAAATTATATTTTATTCAAAAATAAAATCATTATTTTTTTCTTAAAAACACATAAAATCGTATTATAACATCGACAGGGACAAAGAATAAAATAGAACATTAAAATCGAAATGTACTTCACTGCATTGCGCGAGTACCCTTCTAGTATATATACATATACATGCGGACATGCATGCATAAATAACTAAAGATAATTATTAAGGGGTTGTTTGTTTACCTCTTAATAGTTCCATTAAGAGGCAATCTCTGAATCGTTAAGAGGTGAATCTTGTTTGGCAAAAAAAAAGTCTGCCTCTTAATGGTTGTAAAACCCTCTGAATGATTTTGTATTATGGGCCTCCCTTAACCATTAAGAGCTCTAATTTCATTGTAAATAATTACCAAATAATTATATTTCATTTTGCACAATATCATGAAAGCCTCTTAATCATTCTGACCACTTAATGATTCTACACAAAATCATTCAGCAACTGCCAAACAGCCCCTAAGTCACTTATCATCTTATTAGTTAAGCAGTATTTATCCATCAAACGTTAAATCATTTTTGTGGGTGATACTCGAGAGTTTTTTCAATTTATTGGTCAAGATCGGATAATACAATACAAAAATGAGCTTCAATTTTTGTCATTTTGCATTATTCATCAATTTGTAGATTTAGTCCATTAATATTTTTTCTAGTTTTGTTTAAAATCGACTGCTTTTTTGTGTTTTAGTCTGCGAACTGTGAACACAAATAAACACTGTTAAATGTTGTCATGTACCAATCAATTTTGCTTCTTGGTTTGGGGTTTTATCCAATTTAATTAGTTTTGATTTAAGAAAAAAAAAACGAATGAAGAAAAAAAAGATCGAAGGAAAATGAATAAAATGACAAAAATACCCTTAATTTCAAACCATATATTATTTACATTATAACGTCTTGAAGAATTTTTATTAGCATAATAGAATACAAACCCGAATGAGATTAAAAATAGAAACTGACCATGCTGCTAGGCGAAGCAAACAGTCTTTTACTAAAGACATCGGTTGCAACTAGAAACTGAGCCGAGCTTTTTGTGAAATATATCTTTTATGATATAAAATATGATTCTGGTGTGTCATTTCACAAGTAGTTGTGTCCACTGTAAGTCTCTGTCTCAATTTTACAATTCAACCCCTACTAAAATCATATTTAATCCAGAAAAAGCATATTTCATAAACTATGAGATCGACATTTGTAAAATCTTTGATTACTAGTTGGGATAAATTTATCGTTAAAAATCATTTTGGACTAAAAATGTAAACAGATTATTTAAATGGATTAAAAGTGTGGATTGATGGATAGTTTAGGGACTAAATGTGTAGTTGACTGAAAGAAAAGTAGACACGTGAATAT
Organism: Cynara cardunculus var. scolymus; assembly: GCF_001531365.2. Lineage (NCBI taxonomy): Eukaryota > Viridiplantae > Streptophyta > Magnoliopsida > Asterales > Asteraceae > Cynara > Cynara cardunculus. The sequence continues at coordinate 4,283,324 of NC_037535.1, forward strand.
GAAATGGGCAGATTGGGATCTGACAGATTATGCAAGTTGGCATTTCAAATTCATGCATCTTTACCTACATCATCAGTCTTTGACCCTCCTACAATATTAATTATTTATGCATTTTCAGCCTTTTTTATACATTTTTATATTCATAATATTTTGATTATTTTGGAAGTATTGTTTAATTAGATAATAAAAGGATAATTGCATAATCTAACGAAATATATTTTGATTTTAATATTTAATATTTAATTTTATTTTTGTTCAGTCATCAACTAGTTTGTCAAATACATCAATAAAACGTTTAATATTTATTTTTTAAACGACAAAAATGAATAAATTAAATATGATCAAAATTAAAATCGAATAAATTATATAAGAAATGAGCTTTTTTTTTTAAATTTTATTTGAGATTTATTTTTTTAACATTTTTATTTCTTAACAAGTCTTGTTTTCATTTTTTTTAACAAGTCTTGTTTTCATTTTATTTTTTAACCAGTCTTTTTTTTTTTTATAATTCATATGAAACTTCACATGAATGGTTGAGACAAGTTCTTCTTGTTATCGATAAAATCACATACGAACATGTATTATAAATGGTATAAAACATCACATATGAACATGCATTGCAAATGGTATAAAACATCACATATGAAGTTATATTGTAAATGATATGAAGTTTCACATATGTAGCTTTATATGACACTTCACATGTGAAGATTAAGTTACATATATAGAGCCACATCCCATTTACAATATAGTTACCAACCATTTTATTTAGGCCTAGATACATATAAATAATATAACTAGAGGATTATAACGAAATCCCTTATCGTGGTATGTTCTTTGACATTTGTAGCTACGAAGCTTTACATGTAAAGCTACATATATGGTGAAGCAATATATATACATGGAGCTGCTACCTTTTACAGTACACAATATATGTGATTTTACTATGTAACAAGAGAAAATTGTCTCATGCATTCGTAAGAAGGTTCACTTGATATATAGATGGAAAAAACCCCAGATAAAAAAAATAATATATATATATATATATATATATATATATGTATGTATCAAATAGAATAGAATAAGATATATATTTTTAGTATAATTTATTTTACTTAAAATTTGACTGTAAATTAAATTTGAAAAAAGGTAATCCATTTTATTTAAATTTAAATCACTTACATGTTAATATTAAATATTTAAATGTATTATTCAGCTTCTAATTTTGTTTTAAGAGTTTTTCTACAAAAAGTGCCACTGTAAATTGAATCTGTCAACATATATGATCGTACAACTATGAAATGTTTTCATCTTTTCAACATTTTTAACGTTATTTTGTACACTGTAATGTACACCATATTCCTCTACATGTGCATGCATTGCCATAAAAGATTATTTGATATTTTATGATTTTAAAAATTCTTAGAATTGAAAAAAGACTAAAGAGAAATTAGGTTCTACAAAGTTCACATCCCCACCCCCATTCCATTCCATTCCCTTTCACATGTAACAAACAATGCCTTTTACAACCAAATTGAACATGGCTTGTGTTGCATGTGAATTGATGCACTATTTACAAAATTTTCAATGAAAATGAAAAAAATAATGAAAATGGAAATGACTTTTCGTTCCCCCAGTTTAATCTGGAATACAGTTTGGACTTTTGGAAGAATGGGTCAATTATCTTATATAAAACCAAACAGTTTCTTTTAGTATCGTTTTCATCGATTACTATTTAATACCTCTAACCATGGTAAATAAGAAAACAATGCGACTGTCACTACAACATATTTGTTTTATAAGAAACCTAGAATGTCTAAGGGGTCGTTTACCTAATTGATTACCCGATAAGCGCTTACGGATAGGAGTCAACACTGTGATTTATTTTGATGCGTAAGATTTTAGTACATCAAAACATATCGAATGCAACAATTTAATGGGTAAGCGCTTACCTGAGTAAGAGTCGGCATCCTCATTTACAGGGTAAGACTCTCCATCATTCTCATCGCTCTTACACGGTAAGATTTTTAACCCTTCTCATGTTGATCTGATGAGAAAATTTATTCGGTAAGCACTTACCAAGTAAGTGTTTAGTAAATGGCCCTTAAGTGTTATAAAAGAGTACTCTTTAAAACATAAGTTTATAGGAGCAAACTATAAAAACCTTCTATCTAAAAGTGTTACAATAAGTTTATAGGATGTTTCTAGGCATTGTAACAATTTTTTTTTTGAAACGGCAATAAAGTGTTATATTAGCTGTTTTATAGGACACTTTTGAGAAGTGTTCTATAAACTCATCTTTTTATAAGACACTTGTGTTTATATGATATTTTTTCAAATAGTGAACGACATTTTATCCTAGAGGCGTCCTAAAAAAACTTGTTAAAACTCCTAAAAAACGTCTTATAAACCTATTTTAACACTTTTCGATATGGTGTTTTTTAGTTTGGTTCTATAAAATATTTTATTAGAACACTTAGACCCTGTTTGTTTTTACCTAAAAAGCACTTAATACCCTCTTATGTCTGAATCGGTCAGACCTTAGGGTATTAAGTGTGTTTGTTTTTTTTTTTTTTCCAATTAAGAGCTTAAAAGCTCTGATTATGTCTGAATTATTTAGAGGTAGCATTTTCACTTAAAACCTCTTAATTGCTTTTAGAGCTTCCAATGCTTGCAAAGAAAGCCTAGATTTCAATGATTCAGATTTCAGATTTCAAACGTAAAAACAAACAGTTAGACATTTTAGGGGGTTTATAAAATCAATCTTTATAGAGTGAGTAAATCAAGACTTTAATCACGATTTAGAAGATATATATTATGATATTGACAGTTGTATCCCTCAACTTTGAGAATCGGGCTAGAAAAGACGGAAAATCTTGCTCTTCGTTGTCTCTATTCGAAAATTATACTTACGATAAAATGCCATTATTATTCCAAGTGGCTTTTTTGTTTTCTGTCTTGCTTATCTCCAACGTTTTCTTGCTAAATAGAAAGTTTATTTGGGACTATGTTAATTTCTTCATTATAAAGTTACGTTTTATTCAAGTACCGAAGACCCTATTTCAGTACCAGTCGGTAGATGTTAAATGACATCATCGACGACAAAAATATGACTTTTGTTCGTATCAATCAACATCACAATAATCTGATCTTTGATACAGATCGTGCTTTCAACATTTAGATATAGACATAATAATTTTGATGTATTGAATGAACAAAATAAAATGAGAAAAGACTTACATTATTATATTATAAATTAAACCAGTAAAGTAACTGGTGACATCTCGTTCTACCATGATTGTCGGTTAAAATTTGAGCTTCTTGTGTGCCATAAGCTGTTATACTGTAAATAACTTTTCATAACTAAGCTAATTTAAATGGGGTCTATCGAGATGTAGTAAGCTGGACGACTCATGCATTTTTCAAAATCTAGTGGCGTACAGGTGTGATGCCTGTTGAATTGCGAACCAGCTGACATAAATTCAATATTGATATGGCTGAGTGAACAAAGATTTCGAAAGTAAATCATGTGTTATCTTATATATTTGAATATGTTTATTCTTATGATCAACATTTATCCTCTTTGAATAACTTTATTGATTGGTTATTAACTAATTTTATCTATACTATATTATAAAACATTTGATAAAAACTCTTAAAACTCACTTTTTATGTGTAAAGTATTGTTTATTAATGCATATTACTTAAAACTAAAGATTGCAAGTAGATTGTGCGTAGGTACAACTTATTAAAGCTCTATATCTGAATTCGTGTAACTAAATGCAGATAAACATAATCAAATATATAATAAACATCTCATTTTATATATAAAAAAATCTAAAATATAACTAGGATAAGTATTGAATTCTAATAGAATACTTAATTATTATTTTTATAAAATTTATAATATTATACCAAAAATAAATTATTTCATTATTAAACTTTAATTAAATTATAATAAAAAAAATAAATTAAAGAAATTACATAAAAAATAAGAACTTTTAAATAGTTGATTTGATATTAAAATTGAAATATTTTTTTCCAAATTTTTTATGATATCTTCAAATTTATATTTTATTCAAAAATAAAATCATTATTGTTTTTTTAAAAACATATAAAATCGCATTATAATATCAACAGTGGACAACATAAAATAAATTAAATAATTTAGAATATAAAGTTCTACAAATCAAGTTTAGCATAGAATTTATAAATTGGTGGAAAACAAGACCCAATGGACCAATCACATGTAGAAACTACTTCCAAAATAATATAAATGAAAAATATTAAATATTAAAATATTAAATATTAAAATATTAAATATTAAATATTAAATAATAATAATAATAACAGACATACATTCACGGGTTGAACAAAAGTCCAAAGAAGATAACATATGCTTTTTTTTTCACGGATAAAAATTTGTACCACCACCAGACAAACGCAAACACCCACAGTTTTAGAATTTTAAAGTCTGGTTTTGGAGTCACAAATTTATTTTATTTTATTTTTTTTAAAATAATTTCCTCATTTAATTAACGTTTAAAACAATCCGATCTCGATTTCGTTAGAAAGTCGATCAAGTTCCGTCCATGTGCCTAGAAAACGTGTTTAAAATCGATGGATTGTCGAAGGTTATAAGGTTTTACTTTGATATGGATAGTTTAGTAATTTTGTACTCGATATTTGTCCAACCGGTTTTAGTGGGACAAAAGATGGATTTTTGTCTCACTCAGTCATGTCATGTTTAAATCTAAACGTCAAACCGGTTTTTGTTTTGTATCGTTTCACGTACCAAATACACAAGCACTTGAATGGCTTACCAAGAAGAATACAATTTCGGTTTGAGTTATATTTTATTGTTCGTAGGTCAATCGACTTCGTTTTAAAGCGTCTGTAGATTTTACTTATTTTGATCTCTTTTCGAACTCATAGACCCCTCCCATTTGTCGCCTTTAGTTATCCATTGACAAAAGGCATACACACCCAATTAGGGGGTGTTTGACATTGCTTATAAAAATAACTTATTGACTTGTTCCGGTGTGGCACTGGTAATAAGCATTTTTGAGTGTTTAGATAAACAATTTATAGCGGTGCCAAACCGGTAATAAGAAGTTTTTGAAGAAGTTAAAGCCTTCTGACTTATAATAAGTTGATAAGTGTTTTTGTATAAAAACATAAGTTGTTTCAAATAAGCAATCACAAACACCCCCTTAGTAGTGTGTCATGGAATAGAAATCATCCGTAATAAAATTCCTGATCTCATTCATGTTCCACCAATAAAATTAAATCAAATCAGAATTTTATTTTATTTTAAATTTGTTTAATTTATTTTTGACATTCTCTCTGATATATATACACACAGAGGGGGGTTCAAACGAAAACATACAACTAAATAGAAGAATATGAAAACAACTGAATTATATGTAAAATCACATGTGATTTTACACTAACAGTTAACATAAAAGTGTGTGAACGACATTGCCTGTGACCTTTAGTCACGGCAAAGTCACATTAATCACATGTGATTTTACATGTGAATAGGCCCCTATATATGTGTGTGTGTGTGTGTGTGTATCATGTATGTCGATATGTGTGTATATATGTTAGTATGCATATGTGTGTATAATGAGATTCATACGAGAACAATAACCAAATAAGAGAATAAGAAATGGTCTCGCATGTGATTTTACATGTGTTTTTTGTGTAAAATCACATGCGATTCGACCATTTCTTATTCTCTTATTTGGTTATTGTTCTCGTATGAATCTCATTATACACACATATGCGTACTAACATATATACACACATATCGACATACATGATACACACACACACACATATATATATATATATGCATACACAAAAAACCGTACAAAAACAATCATTTTTAAGCTCATACGTATACAAAAACATGTATAAGACTAAAGGGCGTCGGTGATCACCTACAGCCTTTTAAAAACCCTTGTGTTTCTATTTTTTAAACAACTTCAAGTTGATAATTACATTTTATGTTAACATGTTGCGTTTCTTTTTAACAAACGAATTAGATAATCCGTCAGTGAATTTAATAATTATCGACGGTTAATAATGTTTTTTTATGTTTATTCGTGTGGCCATCCTAATTATTAAATTTACCAAGGAATTTGTTGTTTGTCAGAATATTTCTCGTAGTTGGATAATCGTCAGGGATCCATCGAAAATCACTGACGGATTTTGGACTCGGTGATTTTGGTCGGTAATATCCAAATTTCTGGTAGTGATTGTTCAAGAAAAAAATTGTTTCACAAAAAATGGAGTATGAACATTTCTTCTCCAATGATTTATCAAGCTCCAATATCCGGATTCTTTAACAACCAAATATTTCATTATATAATATTTCAAGATCGAGATTCAAGATGTATTTATTGAGATTTCTCATTTGTATGAAATTTGTTTTCTAAAATTAATATAATGAAGATGATAGTATCCATATGTGAACTTTTACAAATATGCGAGAAACGGGTTCATATGTGAACCCATATGATACATATATGAACTATATGTTCATATGTGAACCTGTTAATTAGCTTATATATGAATCACACGGGTTCATATGTGAACTAGTTATTTAGTTCATATGTGAAGCAGTTAAAATAGTTATATGTGAATTACATGAGTTCATGTATGAACATATAGTTTATATGTGAATCACATAGGTTCACATATGAATCCGTTTACCTTATATTTGTAAAACTTACAAAACTGATCTCTCTATTTTTTGCATAGCCGCAATTTTCGACCAGTCAAAGCTGCAATTACTAACCAATCAAATCCAATCTTGACCATATAAAGGACTAGGATCACTTCTTTACTTCTCAAATATTTACCACTTCTCAAATAACCTTTGGCTATATATATATATATATATATATATATATATATATATATATGTAGGACCTTCTTTTGAGAACCTATAAAATTGTGATAACTTTGAGAACTTTTACATCATGAGTTATTTCATATGATTTTTTTATTTAAAGACTAGGATTTATAATATTGATTAACATATGTTTGTTTCACAATGTGTTTATTTCACCTGTACTCGGTTCACAATATGAATAATTTTTGTGTTTGTGAAACAAAAAATACACGTAAAAAAATTTCACATTGTGAAACGAACACATGAAATGAATACATTGTAAAACAAATATATGTTATTAGATACTATATTCAGACGGAAAAAATCATGTGAAACAAAAGCTTAAGGTGGAAATGCTAATGGATCTCACAAATTTTGGAGTTCTCAAATGATTAAACTCACTCACACACACACACATATACACACACATACTATATGAATGAAAGGGGGTCTAGATGAGTGCGTGATGTCTCATGCAGGGGTGCGTGCAAAATTGATGAAGATGGCACCATCAAAATTCGATTTTTTTTAATTTAGATTCAGTGTTATGGCAAGAGAATTCCTACTACTGATAATGACACTATCATCCAACCTCAATCTCCGCTCCCTTCCCCTCCCCCCCCTTTCTTTTCCCATCTTCACCTCAAGAATATTTTGGTCCCCGATGAAAGTGGAACCCTTAATCAAACTGTCACTCCATCCTCAGCACGTTATATACACGTATACATCGATCCCTCCCAAATCATCCCCGTTTCGACACATTACCCACTCCTTATGTCTCTACAACTCATACAAATGCAGGAATTACATGAATCACAGTTTGTACTTCACCTTTCTTGTTCAGTGACAACTCCCTCAAACACTCATCAACAATCTTCCAATAGGTGTTCATTATAACAACTTTTAGTATTTTCAATTTTTTTCATGGGTTGAGAATTGTTGTCAATTCATCACTGGAATTTGAAACCCTTTATTGTATGTTGTCGAACAAATTTTAGAGTGTTTATAAAAGCAAATAAAATGGGTACATTTTGTGTTGAATCTGTGTGGCGTTTTGAAATGAACTCTATCTGTTAGATGATATTCCTCTATGGTTAGTGTCAAATATGTGTGTGCAAAACAAGTACCTTTCTAAATTTGTCAACAAAATCTTATTTTACCTCTACAATATTAGAAACTTGTTGCATCGCTATATAGATTGCATGTATAAAATAGGTACCAAAATCTTAAGATGGAAACAATACCCTAGTGCTTAAAGCACGCCACCAGGTTGAGTATGTACCCAACAAAAAAAAAACCTATCAAATCAATAACTCAAACGGTTTTACACAAAAAAAAAGATCCCTTTATCCCCCACTATTATTAGTTTCTCTGCAAGAACTTAAACCACGTATAGAGACCCAATGAAACACATAATTCAAATATACACAAATCAACGAAATGTTGTCTCAGCGTTCACATCTCAATTCCATACCCCAGAAGCTTCACGCTATAATCTTCTTAAACAAGAATCAATCTTTGAAACTACAATTACTGGAGGTAATGACTCTGCTCCATGGTGATTCGTTGGAACATAAATCTGAAACCAAAAAAGTGATGAGTTGCTAGTGTGTCCAAAACCAAGATAATGTATAAAGTCTAACAAGACCAAAAACAGATTTCTTAAACCCCCAAACCAACAACAATATGCAAAAATTCTTATCTGCAAAGATAAAATTAAGAAACAAAAACTTTGTAATAAAACAACATATGATTAGCAAGGAGTAGGCATAAACCGAACACTAAAATCCGTCACAAGCTTACAGACTGGACATAGTAACATGGGTTTATTTTTAAACTACATTTCAATTACAAAGCCATAAACAACACTTCTACCATTACTTTGTGATGTATTTCGTTCATAAATGGTGCGACCCCAATGTCAGCAAAATGTACAGGTCAGTTAGTCACCCACTACGACCATTTAATTGCCAGACCAATATAGCAATCTTCTCACTTCCACAAAATGTACCTCAGGTAGTTCAAGTGTATTAGACGAACCAAGATTGTTAGGAAAACTAAACATTTATGAGTTCATTCTATGGAAGATGTTGATCTACTTGAAATGAACTAATCTTCATGTGCATATGATCTTCACCACTGGTGTGTTGACTTTTCTTGCTCAGCATAAAGCGACCATCAGTTTCCTCTCTCTCAGCATCAAATTCATTTAGCTAAAGATCAAAAGGGTATAAAAAGAAATGAAGTACTAAAGGAAATAAAAGACGACCCCTGCCCTCCTAATGTTGAAACTATCATTTCCAGCTTTCAATATAATGCCTTCATTCACAAGCTTGTTCATAATTTCTGAAAAACGAATTAACAAGCTTATAATGATCTCAATGCATGTTATATCTATTTATGAGTATTCCATCAGATTCTCTGGTTACCTTTCATCAAAATTTGCAAACACAATATTAAAGAAAATTATGCCATTGTTGCATATTAAAAAGAATGAAAAAGAACATGGTCATTTTGTAGTTAAATAACGAAAAATATTTACGAGTGAGATGTCAAGGAAATTAGAAAGGACATTAGTGACATTGTCTAGATGATATGCACTGATCCAGTCTTTCACACCATTTAATTGATGTTCATCTTCAACCGCATCCTGAGTATCATCCGCATACTTTGACAGAAATAATTGGTTTGAGCTTATCTTATAATCAAATTATATGGTCCATTGATATAAAGCATATGTTTTATCCACCTTCATCAACCATGGTAGCGTCTTGCTTCTCTCCTTGCTTGTCTGACAACAAAATAATGGTTATCGACAATCATCAACTCTAGGAATATTGGAATAAGAAGCCTCAAATAGAAAAACATATTGACATGTATATATATTACCTACTGGTAGGACTATGTAGTCATAATCAGAAATGTTGGCCTGAAATGGCTTGTAGAAGTTATATCGAAGTAATTTGTAATATGTACACGTGCATAAAAAAAAACTTTATTTACTTCTATGTACAAGTGCATACTGTCCAGATGAAGGGCTACGAGGATGTTCCTCAATTTTCCATTTTTTGAGGTTTTCCCTTGAACCTCCCTCATAAGATGTATATGGTATAGAGCTTCTAAAACTGAACATATGTGTAAGAAGCTCAAGATGAATCGACAGTAGAGTAGGTAAACCATAAAGGTCATTTGTTTTGTAGTGAAATATACATCATGACATACTATTGTTACACTTTTATATAAGACGCAAAAACATTTGTGGCCCCATAGACTTATATTCAATTAAGACCTTTTTAAATTATTTTTTAATATTTTATAAAACCAATTTTACTGTTTGACATATCTTAAGTTGATAAAAAAAACTATCTTCTTTGTGATTCATTGCCAGCAGTTCACTGGAAATGATACTAAAGTTAGGTTTAGAAGATATTTTGGCAGAAAGAAGGTGAGTCGAGAAGTTGAAGTTTGACTTTATAGATAGCAGTTCTCCCATGCTTCCCCCCCTCCCCCTCCC
>NC_037535.1:4293768-4309562 GCF_001531365.2 Cynara cardunculus var. scolymus
CCCCTCCATCTCCATATCTGGTTCATGGACTTTGAATAGTCGAATCCTTGTTAGGAATACTCCGAATAGATACCACCTATCCTCCAGTGCACTTTTGAGTTCACATCTTTTGCATAATTAACAAAGCACATGGAAATGGAATCGCATCAGAGTAGGACAATTTACACGAAATACATGCGTTCACACTACTAAACAACACTTTGCACAAATATAACTTTCTTATTTCCATGACATAGACATAAAGGCGATCATCGTCAGATGCTTCCCAAGTGAGGAACATGAATAAGCTTCAGGAGTTATACCAAAACAAGATGTAATCATCGTCAATAAAGAGTATGTTAAAATACCTTAACATTTACCTTTTACATTGTGCTTTCATAACTAACTTTGCAATATCTTTGTCCAACAAGAAACGCCCTATGATCCTAACCCTGTGGAATTTCTTCGTGGACATGGAAGGACAAATCTTGGAGAACTTGATAGACCCATTAGCAATGATATTTGGATTCAGACTAAAGGTCTCATCATTTAACGGTAAGCTATGGTAAGTAGACATAATAAATCTACAACAAAAGAATACAAACAAAATTATTACCCCAATCCATTTACTATTTAAATCAATCACAGGTTTGTCACTAACAATAAGGAACAGATCTGACATTCTCATCAACCCTCCCATCTCTAAGGACCTACAGTTGAACAACTGGTACATACCAACAACTATTTTGTACTAAACCAAATCTTCCAAGTAAAAAAATTAAATATGACTAGATGGCAGGTACAATGAAACTAGGTCTAAGATCGAAAAGTTGGTCAACCAAAAGGCATTCAGAAACAAGGATATACTCCTTTCACCACCAGCAACAGACTGATATCATACCAATTGCCACATATTTGGCAACCTTACAAACCGTAAGCTACTACAACGTTTACTAAAACATAGACAAATACATCATAAATGAATCACCAAATAAAATAACTAATTTCCCTGTTTCATAGCAAAAGACAACATGGATAAGAGGGAGAATCACAGTTCAATCTCAAGACTGATCGTATACACACACATGTTGCACAAACTGTTTGAAACCGTTAAAGGCTGACCTAACCTGGATCGGGCAATGTCCAACATGCAAGACTGAATCTGAAGTCCAGTTAATGTAAGACACTCCTTCATCAAAACTCTTACTTACCATAAACAACACACTAACAAACCTAAACTTTCCTCCGGTGTAAAGATAGCTGTGCAGATAGACGATGGAACGACATCAATAAAAACCATACTAACATCACCAATAATTGAAAAGTTCATTGCAACGACATCAATGCAGGTCAAAAATGCAGAGGAGGCCGTAAGCCCCACCACTATACTACTATCCTCCTTATAAATAATGTCATTGCTTCCAACATAAACCAATCACTTTCATTATTTGCAGGGTAAAACATACATGACATTTCAGAGAAGGAATTAAATGTCCAGGCAATTGTAGCTTTTGCAAGATCTTACGAAAAAACATATCAGCGACAACTAGAAACTGAAATATTGCTCATCAATGGTGTTGATCCTCTCTCTGAGTGATTTGATGATAATTTTTTTTACCTTATACGAAGTATTGATGTTTCTGTTTTTCAGTTCCAGCGATCATCACTGAGTCTGTTTAGTGATCACTAATAATATGTAATGTAATCCATCAGCAACGGCGATACTTCAAGAAACTGGCGAGTTTGTGAAACTGAAGATTAGAGACTGGCGAGTTCGTGATCTAAAGCGGTATTCAATGATTACAACCTGGTCTATACATGTGTGAAGACTGCCCAAGCCTCAACAAATGTTGAAGAGACATTCAGGTTATTCCAACATTCAGCGATCAAAAGAAGCTTGTTAAGCATGATTGTTTGTCTTGTCCTTACACACACAAAGGACAAATCCATACCCTTTCTAGAAGCATAGTATGGTACGAAGCCAATTAGTTGACTCTACTACCCACCAACTTCATAAAAGGATGTCTGCTCATGAATAGGCTTTTGTACTATTCAATATAGCAAAGGACAAATCTTTCTCTAAAGGCTTGATTCGTGTTTAAACCCTACTGCATTGCATTAAATGGGTATAAATAGATGTGTTCTATCTCCATGCAGAGATACTCATATACACACTTACTCTTGAACTCTAACTTATGTTCATAAGTAAAAGAACACAAATCTAAGAACACAATACGCTTATCTTCAAAAGCAAGTTAGAATCCCTTTTTAGTATTTTAAATAGTTCTTACCCAGAAAGAACTTACTTTTTTCTAAGTCTTAAACAGCAAATCATTTCTCTTTGCTAAGAATTAGTGTGTAACTTAGATTGTTTAGATAGGTTATCTTTTACCTTATCTTTCCACAAACAATCTTGTAAAATATGTATTTATCCTTCTTTATCAATATACATTTTAAATTTGAAAAGTTTACTGTGTTTGTATTCATCCCCCCCTTCTACAAATTAGTATACACATCTTGTAGACCCTAACGGGACCAATAAGTGGTATTAGAGCAGTGTATTTTCTATTCTTGTTGTTTAGTTATTTTTCTGCATTATATTATCTTTTTCTTTAGATAATCTTACTGCTTTCTAATGGCTTTACATAACACAAATACACACTTTCATGACAATGACTCTCTTGCCAAACCACCTCGTTTTATCCGAGATAACTTTAGTGTTTGGAAAAATCAGATGTCCTTCTTTATGGAAGGTGTGGATCCTGAAATTCCACACTATATAAAAAATGGACCATATGTTCCATATGTTATTTCTTCGGTTGTTCCTGAAACAGCTACGACTGCCGCTATTCCTGAACGGAAGATTCCAAAGCTCCCTCATCAACGGAGCGATGAAGACAAGAAGAAGATAGCTATAGACACTCGTACTAGGTCTATAATGGTTATGTCTCTTCCTGATGAGGTTTATCATTCTCTTATGAAACTCAGAACCTCGAAAGCCATGTGGGACACATTATGTGTTCAATATAAAGGAACCTCTCAGGTTCAAGAATCAAGGAAGATTAATTTAGTAAGACAATATGAAAGCTTTCTCTGTGGAAATACTGAAACATTGTCTGAAGTACATCAACATTTTAATTGTCTTTTTATAGATTTAAGGATTGTAGGCAGAGAATATTCCAATTCTAAAACTTTAACTAAGTTTCTAAAATGTTTGCCTAAGTCTTGGGATACTTATTCCATGTGTCTCAAGATGTCCAATGACATGTCCTCTCTTTCCCTCAGCACTCTTTATGGTATACTGCTCAATCATGAGCAGTCTCGACAGCTGAAAAGGAATCTAATCAAGAATTCTAGAGAAATGAAGAGTTCTCTGCTAGCTCTAATCTCTGAAGATGCTTCAGCTGAAATCCCATCTTCTTCTTCTTCTTCTTTTCCTCCTGTTGTTATCACTGAGTTAGATTCTGCTAACTTTGAGGATTTATCATAATCTGATCTTGCAGATTTTGATGAATCACTGGTGCTATTAACTAAATCTTTTAGGAGATTCACCAAGAAAAGTAACTTCCGCAGATCTCTTTCGTTGACCATCAAAGAAAAGCCAAAATCTGTTAACATAGACAAGGCTTCAGCGATTTGCTACAACTGTCACTGCAAGGGTCACTTTGCTGGTGAATGTAGGTCTAAGAAGGCTGTGACGCCATCTTCTAAAACCTCATCCTCTTTCAGATCTAAAGATGACAAATACCTGAAGCTGAAGAAGAAGTACAAGAAGATGAAGAACTTCCAACGAAAGGCCAAAGGTCTTGTCGCTGAAGAGCACGACTGGGCTGATTCATCTGATGAGGAAGATACGGCCTATTTTTGCTTGATGGCCAAAGATGTCAAAGAAGAAGCTTAAGAAACATCAACCTCTCATGATCCCTCATCATCCTCACTTGCTCAAGTATGTCTTCTGAATGAACCCTCTTCTTCTTCTTCTTCTTCTTCTAGCCTATCAGCGTTAGACACGCTGAAGGTGGACTTTTATAATGCCCTAAATGGCAAATCTAAGGCAGAAATGCTTAATCTTGATCTTCAAGAACAATTAAAGATTTGTCATTCAAAGATTAAAAAGCTGACTAAGATCGAAGAAGATCTTAAGGATCAGGTCATTGTGAACCAAACCATCACTGTCAAACACGAACATGTTATCGTTGAGCGTGAGCAAGCAATTGCTGAACTCAGGGCTGAAAAGGCTACCATAGAAGGATGGTGCAAAGCCTATGTCAAGGCCTTAGAGATCATTAACACTCAGATCCCTGCCAAGATAAAGACTGGTCTAGGATTTTCCTATGATCAGGAAGATAGTGTCACTGACAGGTCCATGCTCAAGTTTGGCACCTTTGTCTCTTCTATTCCTGACACTTCTTCCTCTCAATCATCTTTTACTGAGAGTCATCTTGATGGAACTCCTTCGAGTTTAGGATGCAAAGACAAGGGTAAATCCATTGTCATAGCACCTCTTCCCAAGAAGACCAACAAGTCAAATAGATCTAAATTTATTCCTTCATCTTGTAAACCTTCATCTTTTTCAGGGACCAAGAAATCTGAACCCTCTCAGAAATCTAAGTCTCAGCTCAAGGTGAATGTTTCACCTAAGGACTCCAAATCCTCTAAAGTTCCTCCTACAACTAATGAGAAGGGAATCCTTAGAGCTGGTCCCTCTTCAAATCAGGTACTTCCTGGCCCTAAAGCTACCTTTAGCTATAGGAAGTGTAAGCATTGTGGTGAAACTACACACATTTCCAGTAAGTGTCCTTCTGCCGCCAAGACTAGTCCACCAGCCAAGGGCAAGAAAGTAGTTAAGGCTGAGAAATCAACCAGAGCAAAATCATCCACTAAGGCTGTTAAAGTAACCAAGGTGAAGAAAATCACTAGAGCCTACTCTTCAGGATCAATGAAGACAACTATTGATGTTAAGCTTTTATTATCAAATGTTGTAGTTTCCACCACTGAAGCCTCTTCATTAGGCTCAGTGAAGACACCCACTAACTCTATCTCTCTAGTGTCAGAGGTTGTTCCTATTTCCACTAAAACCTCTCTAGGTTCAGTGAAGCCGTCTGCTGACGCTGGTTCTTCAGTTTCAGTAGATGAAGCCTCTAACATTGTTGGACCCAAATAGATGGGTACCAAAAGCATTTTTAAACTATTCTCTTATGCAGGAAGTCAAAGGCATATGTATCTCGATAGTAGATGATCAAGGCACATGACCAGAGACAAATCCCTACTCATTGACTACAAGGAAGAAAGAGGACCTTCCGTGACCTTTGGAGCTAATGGAAAAGGATATACCGGTGGTTTTGGTATATTAACCAACAGAGCAACCACATTCAGACACGTTGCATACATTGAAGGACTGAAGCACAACATCCTCAACATCAGTCAGCTGTGTGATAAAGACTACACAGTGAAGTTCTCCAAGAATTCATGCTATGTTTTATGACAAAGATGATAAGGTTGCCTTGACCGGTTCTCGTCTAGAGAATATCTATATCATCAATATGGATTCTTTTCTCACTGAGAATAAATGTTTCTTCTCTAAAGCTTCGTCAGACATCAACTGGCTGTGGCACAAACGGCTTTTTCACCTTAACTTCAAGACACTCAGTGAGTTGTTTAGAAATGATCTTGTCACTGGTTTTCCTCAACACTCCTTTGCAAAGGAATCTCTTTACTTAGCGTGTGAAAAAGTAAAACAAACAAGAGCTAGCTTCAAATCAAAGCAAATCTCTTCAGTGACATCGCTTCTTCAACTACTGCACATGGATCCCTTTGGTCTTGTGAATGTGCAATCTATTGCTAGAAAGAAGTATACACACGTCATTATTAATGAGTATTCCAAGTACACTTGGGTCTTCTTTCTCAGATCCAAAAATGAAGCACCTGAAGACATTATTTCGTTCATCAAGAAAATAGAAGTACTTAACAACATTAAAATACGGTCTATTAGAAGTGACCATGGTACTGAATTCAAAAATAGTACTATGGATAATTTCTTTGAGGACAAGGGAATTTCTCACAACTTTTCTTTAGTAAGAACTACTCAGCAAAATAGGGTCGCTGAAAGGAGAAATCGAACAATAATTGAGGTTGCTCGATCAATGCTCAGCGAGTCCCATCTCCCTACAAATTTATGGGCTGAAGCTGTCAACGCCACTTGTTTCACTCAAAATCGATCGTTGATCATTAATAGGTTCAAGAAGACAGCCTATGAACTTTTCCATGGCAGAAAGCCTTCTATTAGATTTCTACATATCTTTGGTTGCACGTGTTATATTCTCAACAACCGTGATCAACTAGGAAAGTTTGATCCCAAAGCTGATGAAGGAATCTTTCTTGGATATTCTTTAGTGTCCAAAGCCTTCAAAGTATTCAACAAACACCGATAGCCGATAGAAGAAATATTCATGTCATATTTGATGAATCTCAATCAGCTAATTCAAAACTCATCTTAAATTATGGAGATTAATTAGAAAACTGGATGTTCTCTCATTATGGACAACTTGAAGCTTACTTTAGCGTTCCTCTCAACACTGAAGCTACATAAGCTGAAGATGAACTATTAAGCATTCCAGTTGCAGCTAGTCACACCAACGTGTCTTCTTTAGAGATCGTTGTTGTGCCCATTAGCTGTGTTCCTCCTTCTACTTCAAATATTGATGAATCAGTGAATGAAATACTTTCAGTGTCTGAACTTATTTCAGTCGCTGAATCTGAGGCTCTTTTAGCAATTGTTCCAATCGCTGAAGACACTGCAGCTGAAGCCTCATCCATTATTTCTGAACTTCTCTACTCAGATGATAATCCTCTACCAGCTTAGCGATGGACAAAAGATCATCCAGTTCATCAAATATTTGGTGATCCAGGTGCAAGTAATCAGACTCGTCGTGGTCTAGGTAATATCTCTCTTTTTGTCAACTTTCTCTCTTTAGTTGAACCCAAGAAGATCAGTGATGCTATCTCAGACCCTAGTTGGGTCATTGTCATGCAAGAGGAGCTCATTGAGTTTGATAGGAACAAAGTCTGGTACCTTGTCCCACGTCCATCTTACAAGACAGTGATAGGCACCAAATGGGTCTATCGCAACAAGTTAGATGAAAAAGGTGTGGTCACCCGTAATAAGACTCGACTTGTTGCTTAGGGTTATAAGCAAGATGAAAGAATCGACTATGATGAAACCTTCGCACAAGTGGCTAGACTCGAAGCAATTCGACTCTTTCTAGTCTTTGTTGCCCATAGAGACTTCAAAGTCTACCCAATGGATGTAAATAGCGCTTTTCTTAATGGAAAACTTCAACAGGAAGTTTATGTTGAACAACCTCCAGGGTTTCTTGACCCTAAGTATCCAAACCACGTCTATCATTTGGATAAAGATCTTTATGGGTTGAAACAGGCTCCCCGTGCCTGGTATGATACCCTCTCCTCATTTCTCATCTCTGAGAAATTTGTTCATGGAAAGATTGACAAGACATTATTTGTTAGAAAAGTTAAAGATCATATCATTTTAGTCCAAATTTATGTCGATGATATTATTTTTGGCTCCACTAATTCCTCTTTGTGTTTTCGATTCGCTGATCGCATGAAGAAAAAATACCAGATGAGTATGATGGGAGAACTAACCTTATTTTTAGGTCTCCAGATTAAGCAATCAGATAAAGGTATCTTTATCAGTCAAAGTAAGTATGTACGTGACATATTGAAGAAGTTTGATCTATCTAATAGCTCATCTATGAAGACTCCAATGGCTCCTCCACATTCTCTCAACCAGGATCCAAGTGAAAAGCCTGTAAACGTAACTGTTTATAGAGAAATGATCGGCTCCCTGTTGTATCTCACAGCTAGTCGACAATATATCATGTATTTTACTTGCTTATGTGCATGATATTAATTTGATCCTAAGAAATCCCATCAGATCGCTGTAAAACGCATCTTCAGATACCTGAAGGGACTCCTACTTGGGTCTGTGGTACCCTAAGGGTTCAGGTTTTGACCTAATAGGTTATTCGAATAATGGTTTTGCAGGTTGCAAGATCGATAGGAAAAGCACCACTGGAGGTTGTCAGCTTCTAGGTGGAAAGTTGGTGAGCTGGACAAGTAAGAAGCAAAACTCAGTGTCCACATCAACTGCTGAAGCTGAATATGTAGCCGCTGGAAGTTGCTGTGCGCAAGTCCTTTGGATGAAAAACCAGCTGAACGACTACGATCTTCAGTTCTCAAAGATTCCTATCTATTGTGATAGCACTAGTGCTATTGCAATCACAAACAACCATGTACTTCACTCCAAGACCAAACATATAGAGATCATGTTATGAATGGTGATATTGAACTTCACTTTGTTCCAACTGATTACGAGCTCGCTGACCTTTTCACCAAGCCACTTGATGAGACAAGATTTAACATCTTGATCAGCGAACTAGGGATGTTAAACGCTGAAGAATAATTTTCTTCAGCTTTACACATCAATCAGTAAGTGAAATGATTCAGTGCTCTATCTCTATCACTGAACTCTTGAGTAAATGTATCTACTCTCTCTAAGTATGTATACTTGTTCTTTTTCTAAAAACTTAAAACCATCACTGAAGCTTTCTTTCTTCAGTGATCAAAACGTTTTAAAAGTTTGTTTCAGTAATTCTTTCACTTGCTGAACATTTTTATGAAAGTATATCTATTGTATACTTATATTTTCTTAAAATCAAAATGATCACTGAATCTTTCTACCTTCATGATTCAAATGTTTTTAAATGTCAATTTCAGTGATTCTTTTATCATTGACACTGAAGTCTCTTATGAAAATATTTTTCTAAGTTACTTTCAGTTCTTAAAACAAAACCATCACCGAAGCTTCTCTTCTTCAGTGATCAAAATGTTTTAAAAGGTTTTTATTCAGTGATTAATTTATCACTAAATGTGACTCTTCAAATCTTAAAACCCTTTCGTTTTAAATGAAATAGTTAATGAACCATCTGAATGACGACATTCTCTGTTACCAATACGAATATCTTTGAGACGCACAAAAAGGTCTGACACACGCGACCTCCTTTATCCTCCATCCAATCATGGATGACAATGTGCCATATTCCTCATCATGGCCTTTCCTCAACCGTCGTATTTTTCCTCTCTCCTATTTCTTTTCTCTCTCTTCCTACCTATAAATATGGGATCTCTTCCCTTATATTTTCTTTACGCTTACAAAAATCTTTGACGAACCTCTGCCAAAAAGACTTTGCAAACAAGAACTCTCAAGAACACTCAAAACCTTCAACCTTCTTCAAAGAACTCTAAGGTTGATAAATTTATTTGCATTTTGAACTGTTCTCCTCCTTTTAATGAAACACGTGTTTGAGATCTTAAGAACCTTGTTCTCTTAAAACACAAATAGAAAGATTAATAACACATTCTTATTCATGGTTATAATCTTGTTTCAAGACACTAATCTACTTGAAAAACCCTAATATTTCATTTGTGGATTTTTCAAAAGAAGTTTTATTGTTCTAAAACTTAAAAAGATCACAATAAATCTTGGACTACTAATATAAACTGTTTTTCTCATTCTTATTTCCTTACCAAAAACAAAAAATGGCTGCCAAGAATGTGAACTTTGTTGTGGGAGACATCTCCTTCAAGGCCAATAACCACATTGCCTTGTTGGACATTCCCACCAACAAAACCATCTACGAGGATGATGTTGCCTTCCTCCGCATGTCCCCAATCGCCTACGCTCTCAACCATGGACCTGTCATGGTTAGGGAGGCCCTTCAGCAATTTTGGATGATTGCTGAGGTGGTATAAGAGGAGGATAAGAAGGGTCATCAGGTGGAGAAAATCTCCTTCACCTTCAACAGGATGATTGTTAGCTTCAGCATGGCCACTATAATGCATGCTCTTTGATTCCCTAAAGGTCCCTTTGCCAGCAAACCCTCCACAGCTGAGATCATTGCCTGCCTGGATGACATTGGCTACCAATGTCCAATGAAGAACTCCAGCGAGCCCCTCAAACACCTCTCCAAAATCGAGAAGAATCGTATGTCAGCGGTCTAGCAATACTTGTTCTCTCACTTTATACAGAGTATGGGTGGAAAGACTAGTGGCCAGGATCAGGCTTCCCGAGTCGCCTTCATCATTGGCGTTTCAGTGATCCAACGCTGCCCAATCAACTATGATGTTGTCATCTTCAACGACCTAGCGTTGAAGCTGAATAAGCGCCAGAGAGAAAAAGTGGTTCCCTACACCAGGTTCCTATCCATGGTCTTTGCGAATATCTTTGGCGATAGGTACTCTAATGAAAGTAACCTTCCTATCTACCGGCTCGGATCCAGGATTCTCGATCACAAGCTTAGGAATGGAAAAGTTGCACTATCTTCAATGGTGCAATTCTCTTCATTTTCTCCCTCTCATCCTCAAGTGACCAAGACAAGGGAAATCCCCCCCCCCCAAGTCTAACCCAGCCACCACAACTACTTCTTCCAAACGCACATTTCAACCCACTCTTGGTTCTCCTTCGAGAGCCAAGAATGCCAATACCTCATCTCTGGATGTGACCTCTCAAAATGTCTCAGCTATTGAAAAAAGTCTTACCCCTGAGGCACCTTCAGTCAGCCAACCAAGCTCTTCAGTGATTCCTGATATCACTGTATTATCAGTGGCACCTTTCCCAACATCCTCAGTGACTCAAATCATTGAAAGTGTGAATATTAGCGCCGCCACCGCTGAACACTCACTCTCAGTCTCTACCATCTTCTCCTCCCCTCCGTTGTTGGTCTCAACACATATCGGTGATTCCTCAGTGTCAGTCCTTCCTAATGATGAGACACTCACCACTAGACCTGAGGTAGCTCCTCTCGAGGCTCCTCAGCATACTGGTGCTCATCCTCATGAGTGCACCATGTAGCAAACCAACGTTAATCCTTCAGATAATGTTGAAGAACCCTCAGGTACTCCACACTCCTATCCTTTCATTTCTTCTAACCCAGAGCTTCTTTTTGCTCACTCACATTCCTTTTCAGGTTCATCCGAGACCCATGACATGGAAGAAGAAGAATATGACATGGCGACGGATGTGAAGTTGCTCCTCCCAGTAGTCGATACTATCTTCATCAAAATGGATGAAGTTCATAAAGACATGTCTCACAGGGACAAAGTTGCTGCTGACTTCTCAGTCGTCAAGGTTGAAGTCGAAGAGGTCAAGAGCCAACTCTCCTCTCTTCAAGTGGTTGTTCAAGCCAATGTTGAGGATATTACTGCTCTAACAAGCAAGGCCGATGAAGCAAACTCCTATTATGTCCAACAAGCAGAGTTGTTGCCGCAAATTTTGGCCGCCCTCAATCGACCAGTACCAGCACCTACTCCTTCCTTCTCTGCTGATGACAACGCGCAGCTAAACAAAGCACGTGAAGCAACTATCAGCCTAGCCAGCGCTCTGACGCAGCTAGAAGAGATGATGGTACTTCAACTCCACAGCATTGACCAACTCCCTGGCTTATGCTCTCAAGCCATCACAGAGAGGGGAAATTAAGGTCTAACATTGTTGGACTATCTGCTGCTACCACCCCTGCTGAACATGCTGCTCCAGTAACCAATGACGCTAAAGCTGAAGCTCCTAGAGCTGAAGCTAAAGTTGAGGCTGTCTGCGATATCCCAACATCCAGTGAAGCTGCTATAGATGAGGAAGTTAATGTCGTTCGAGCTGAAGCTCGTAATGATGACCTTCCCATCACCTCTGCACATGTTGGTGGTGATGTGGATGATGAAGACGATGATGATGAAGAAGGTGACTCTCCTGAACTTCGACAACGACCTGGATGATGAAGATGATGATGACGATGAAAATGACTTCACCATTCAATACCAGCATCCCGCCACTACCACAAAAGGAGTTGCCCTCAGGGATGCCGCATCCCAGTGGGAGCAAAGGGAAGAAGAGCCTGCACCTGAAGCAAACCAGGGCCCTAAGTCGAAAGGCAAATGTATCGCTGAAGAAGGGAATCTAAAGGTAATCTCCTCAATCCTTGTATGAAGATTCCTAATCTCAAGTAATCGTCACTTCACTCTACCAACTCGATATGCCCTCTACTACCTGCGGTCGACTGGAGGAATGGGTCCTTGAGAACCCAACCCCCAGCACTCCTACCGACCAGCAGATGACTCAGATCAAGGAGTCACTTGACCAAACTAGAGTAAAAATTCCTCTTCATACCTCTAGTTGTGGTGAGTTTGACTTCCTGACAGAAGCTGAAAGACTCGAGGCCTTAAGAGCTAAGGAAGAACTTGAAATCCAAAAGAAGCAAACTGAGGACAGCTTAAAGCTGGCCAAGTCTCTATCTGCTAAAGTTCTTCCTAAGAGAAAGTCCAAAAAGAAGGTGAATGCTATCTAGGCCCAGGCTAAGCTTATATCTATTGCAGAAGCTGAATGTGAGAAGAACCTAAAGCTGGCCGAGCGGGACAAGCACTGGAGCAAGGCATGTATCAATAAGAGGATCAGCCCTCACCCAATCAAGAGCATCAGCATCAGCATCAGTGGACGATCAAAAGACGGTGGGATGCTGCTCTCCATGCTCATCACCAGGGACAATCTCGATGTCGTGACCAAATATCCCTCCTACCTTGGCGAATATGGCTATAGCGAACGGCTGGAAATCCGACAAGCAATTCAGCGCTCAAAGTCCAGACATAAGACGATTATTGAAGACATCATCAGCAAGTTGATCAAGAAGGTGTCAAGGTATGTCACAGTCTTTGAAATGCCTACGCTGAAGAAAGGAGGAAGAAGAAAAAGACCTTCAATCCCTAATGATGGACCATCCCTAAGGAATGAACATGAAACAAAGTTCTCCTTAGATGAAGTCCTAAAGGTCTCGAAGAAGCCAGACATATCCATGTTGAACCTATCATTGCCAGCGAAGGGTCCCTATATACCCAACACTGTGCATATGAAGCTTGAGTTAGGATTTATTTCCTTGACTATGATGGCGAGGTCAGCTTCCAAAGAATGTTTGAGTTACATCTCTGCCCAATGGAACATCTTGCATACATCCGTTATTGGCTGAACGATGACATATATGGTGAAACGATGGACATCAGGATCTGAAAGGAATTTCGACGTCGAAAGGAGCTCGGAGAAGATGTACCTGGTTACATTAATCTGAACAACCTAGATTAGTTATTTCTTTTGTACTTTGTTCTTTCACTGTATAAACTATATCATATGTCTACTTTCAGTGATTAATCTTATATCTAGTAAGTATTAGACATGTACTGAACTCTTGTAATATTTCCTTTGAAATTAATATAAGTATTTTTGTGCATCACTGAAAAAGATCTCTGAAAAAAGAGTAATAGGGATACAAGTCTATGAGTTCCAGTGTTACTCTTATATTCACTGACAATCTATAAGTCAGTGAACACGCCTTCATTTTCAGTTTCCCTTCTTTTAATTGTTTCTTCGACTTATAACTTAAGAACATTTTCTAAAGTAAAGATTGACTCACTGAAAAAGATCCCAAAACAGTTAAAAGGGACATGTACTTTATATGTAACTTTTCCTTACTGTTATTTGATAAGACAACTTTATTTATGTTGCCTTGTTATCATCAAATAGGGGGAGATTGTTGATTATCTCTCTCAGTGATTTGATGATAATCCCTTGTACGAAGTATTTATGTTTCTGTCTTTCAGTTCCAGCAATCATCACTGAGTCTGTTCAGTGATCGCTGACAATATGTAATGTAAATCCATCAGCGACAACGATACTTCAAGAAGACAAAACTCACATCAAAGAACCATCACTGAAAGTCGAAGACTGAACTGAAGATTAAAGACTGGCGAGTTCGTGATCTGAAGCAGTATTCAGTGATTACAACTTGGTCTATACATGTGTGAAGACTGCCTAAGCCTCAGCAAATGTTGAAGAGACCTTCAGGTTATTCCAGTATTCATCGATCAAAAAAAGTTTATTAAGCACGATTGTTTTTTTCTTGTCCTTACACACACAAAGGACAAACTCATACCCTTTCTAGAAACATAGTATGGTACGCAGCCAATTAGTTGACTCTACTACCACCAACTTCATGAAAGGATGTCTGCACATGAATAGGCTTTTGTACTATTCACTGTATCAAAGGACAAGTCTTTCTCTAAAGGCTTGACACGTGTTCAAACCCTACTGCATTGCATTAAATGTCATTTAATGCAATGAGTATAAATAGATGTGTTATATCTCCATGTAGAGATACTCATATACACACTTACTCTTGAACTCTAACTTATGTTTATAAGTAAAAGAACACACATCTAAGAACACAATACGCTTATCTTCAAAAGCAAGTTAGAATCCTTTTTTAGTATTTTAAATAGTTCTTATACAGAAAGAACTTACTTTCTTCTAAGTCTTAAACAACAAATCATTTCTCTTTGCTAAAAATTAGTGTGTAGCTTAGATTGTTTAGATAGGTTATCTCTTACCTTATCTTTCCGCAAACAATCTTGTAAAATATGTATTGATCCTTCTTTATCAATATACATTTTAAATTTGAAAAGTTTACTGTGTTTGTATTCATCCCCCCCCCCATCTACAAACTGTTATATACATCTTGTAGACCCTAACGAGACCAACAAATGGACACATGACGCAGCTGAAAATAGATTCCAAGAAAAGGAAAGCAATAGACACATGAAGAAACAACAATGAAAGGACCCATTTTGGTACATAGATGCAGATGGGCACCGAAAGAACCACATGGAGGATGCATAGGCTATAGCCACTAAAAGACACTGTTGGATGTCTATCGTTAGATTCAATACTTTTGTAAAAGGAAAATATGTACACGACATTTTGTTAACGATAATATACGCACCTGCAATGGGTTCTAAATCCAATTATATGCATCGATCCATTTCGTTTCCAACTATAACATTATACTTTATAAGACCCGTGGGCACGGGCCGCCTAAGGTCGGTCGAGACCCCGCCTAATATGTATATATATATATATATGTGTGTGTGTGTGTGTGTGTATGTGTGTGTGTGTGTATGTGTGTGTGTGTGAGAGAGAGAGAGAATATGTAGATAAAGTCCAGCTCAAAGCCAACCAAGTCGGCTTCTAATTCTTCTTAATAAAAAGGTATATGTATATGTGTGTGTGTGTGTGTGTGTGAACTAAGATAAGCTATTTGGGGAGGGTTGTTTGGGATTTTTTTTCTCTCAGACCCATCTTTAATTTTAATGGTTTAGTTCGATTCATCTATGTTTTTTCTAGAATAATTGTCCAAGTTCTCTTTTCTAATGGGCCAAACTGACAGGGTCTAGCAAGCTTTATTGTCCGTGAAGTCGTGAAAAACCCTAAACCACGTGTAAATGATTTAACATTGAACCTACTATTAGTACATTTAAGCCATATGTATATCTCGAGATGATTGTACTAAAAAATGGTCACGGTACTTATCAAATAATTGTAAATTTATTAATGAAGTAGATGTAAGAGTGTGAAAGGAAGATAAGTCACATCCAATCATCTATATAACTTTACTTTTCAATCGACATTAAGGGTGTGTTTGTTGTGATGATAGGACAAGACATGACAGTTGTTCAACGTTTGGTAGGATAAAACTGAACATAACAGAACAAGTAAAATGACCAATTTACCCCTGATGAGTTGTTTATTTTAATTAATTTATGTAATTTATTAAAATTATAATAAAATAATCATCTATATAACTTTACTTTTCAATCGACATTATGTAGTTTTTTATTTTTATTTTTATCTATTTTCTACATTATTT
>NC_037535.1:4309582-4312303 GCF_001531365.2 Cynara cardunculus var. scolymus
TTTCTACATTATTTTTTTATTATTAATATATAATAAATTACATAAATTAATAAAAATATAGAAACCGTATAAAATAATATTTTGAGAACAGTAAAATGAAAGTTTAAGAAACATAAAATACAATAAATAAAATTTAAAGAATGAATAAAATATAAAAAAGAGACAYATTTGATGTTTTAGAAAAGAATTAAGTTTTATTTTGATGTTATATTGGTAAAATATAAGTCTGTTCCACCTTGTTCCACCCTGTTCCATGGGGTAGGGGTGGAACAAGCCTTTTCACTTTGTTCCAAATTGTTCCTGTCTGTTCCACATAAAATTCATGCCAAACATGGGACATGGATCCATGTCCTGTTCTGTCTTGTCTCTATCCAGTGTACCAAACGCACCCTAATGGTTATGTATTCAGACGTCAAACGCTATCTCTTAAGTTTACAATTGGTTTTTAAATCTTAGTTTCTAAAACTTAAAAGAATCTTCCTAAATGAGATTTCACTTATCCATCAAGTAATCAGTTGTAATTTAAATATTCTGCAAAATATGATGTTTTGATGTGTTTCAATCGTTGAAGCTGTAATAAACTGAAAAGTTTATATATTCAAAAAATTCTAGATATTTTAGAATATAATTTAATAAAATGATAAAATAAATAAAAAAGATACTATTGTATGTATAGACACAAAATGAGAGTAAAAAGAAGTGTAGCTAAAAAGTTTTTTCTTCATAAATAATTAATTTTGTTACAATCATATAAAACTATGAATTTAAAACGTACTACTGACCCATAAATAATTAGGAAATGCTTGATTGATTATTGCATATCGAAGTGATCTTAATAAGTTTTAGAACACTTAATAAATCTGATTTCGGTTTTTAAATTTTTTAATAGCTAAAATAATTAGATTTTAAGAGACATGGAACAGGTTGTTACAATAAAACTGATCTAATTGAGTAAAATATAAAATAACAAAACCATCCCTAATTTAATAAAATATTTAATATTATCCAATTCTATTTAAAAAAACATCCAAACACCAAATTATATATATATATATATACATATATATATATACATATATATATATATATGTGTGTGGTTTATTTTGCAAATCACGTTATTTGTACAAACCGTACAAACCTCATTCAACTAATCATAATATTTCATTTTGTTTATTTTTTTTTGTAATTATGAGAGGTTGATTAATTATTTTATATTGTGTTAGGTGTTAATCATGAATATTATCATCTTTATTATTTTAATTTTAAATAAATACATGAAACAGTTTCACTAAAATTTCATTAAGTATTATATGAAACAATTTCATAACCATATATGAAATAACTTCATAAAAAAGTATTATATGAAACAATTTCACAAGGTTAAACAATTTCATGAAAAAATTTCATAAGATTAAACAAGAAATCGACGGATGAAGGTGGTTTGCACGGTTTGTATAAATTGGGTGGTTTGCATTTGATCCATCATCTCTCTCCGTGCGTGTGTGTGTGTGTGTATATATATATATACTAGGTTCGGACCCGTGTATTACAAGGGGTATTTTAAATGAGGAAAATGAGTTGAGACTTTTCCTCAGGTCTAAAAGAAAACTTTGAACATTAACTCTGAAGCACAAGAATTCAGAGTTCTGTTGTTAGGTTGGAAAATAACTTTGGACTTAACTCTAAATAAGAGAATTTCATAGTTGTCTTCTAAGTCTAGAAAGTATCTATGAACATAACTCTAAATCAAGAATTCTGACTTCTTATAATTTAGAAACGTAACTCTGAACTTCAACTCTGAAGAAGAGTTCAAATGAAACTCAAAACATACACATCGATTCAAAAAAATTGTTACACAAAAATCATGTAAATCGTAAGCCTAAATCAAAATCGAATACAAATAACTTAGGAAGTGTGCCCATTGATCCAGAACATGATTCATGCATCGATCCTTTATTTTGGATTTTGAATCGTGATCTTACACAAGAAAATGAAGTGCTGGTGTTTGGGGATGAAGAGAAGGAGGTTTATTTCGGAGTTTTAGGTTTTTTAGGCAAAAAGTCGTTGAGCAGGGGGAGGAAGTACAGGGCCGGTGATGTTCGTCGGAGAAAAAGAGGGAAACGGGTGGGTTGTACCGAGATATCCTCCTCAAGTCGACAAGCTCAGTCTCGAATTTGGGTTTGTATAGAGAACCATATCCAGCCCCTCATCTCTAGCATGTTGAATCTAGTTGTCACACCCCATCCTACTAAACTTAAGATGAGACATGTCACAACCGAAAACGGATCAAAAGTCTACCATTTACAGTACGGAGCTCTAATGAAACTCCCAAAAAAAACATTACAACCATAATATTACATATCACTAACATATTCACCTAATAACATAACAAAAACACTATATTCAATCGCTAGTCTTTTAGAATCATAAGCCATCTCGACCCTTCATCCTGCCCCTAAGTTAGATCCTGAACCTGCCGAGGTAAAACAAAACAAACATCGACTGAGCAAAAATTGCCCAGTGAATGAATAATAGCAAAATAATATCAAATATGAATAAATAACTGAAAGGAAACATTACGATACAAGTGAAATCAATTTAAGTGTAAATCTCTAAAAATTGAAAGTTATATAATAAAAAAATATTCAAGGTAAGAATGTCATCCGTATCATTAGGATACGTTGTTCCCGATGGATGATCAGTCCAATCAGGCGTCGTAAT
>NC_037535.1:4312410-4317056 GCF_001531365.2 Cynara cardunculus var. scolymus
TCTATCCGGTATTCGGTTCATATGATGCATCCAACATTCTCTATTTGGCTTGGCCGTAGCCTTTATGAGAATGCCATGACTATTTTAGCCATCATGGGGGCRTCTCAACACYCRTGCCCYGAGTATTGAGCCTATTCAAAGTTAAGTCAATAAACTCAAACTCAAATAACCAAATCAAGAACCAAACATTTGATAATAAGTCTAATAGAACCATTGAGGTTCCAATTTATATAAAATCGATCATGAGTCTTAAAACGTACCGATAATGGTTTAGATTTCTCAGGTACACAAAATTTATAAACCAAAACATCATATAACACATAAAAGAATTTCAAATACCAATTTGATCATCTCCCCTTTTGTGGATATGCGTCATGATCAAGATTTGATAGAATGGATAATCACCACAATTGATTACCCACATATCAAAAGAAAGTAGATATTCGTACCTTGAAAGTGTTTTAAATATGATCAAACAAAATTCGAGGCTTATGAATGGTTCTCTCCTTTCAGATTACCTACACTTATAGAAAAAGGGCTTTTAGACCATTTTCAGTAACACTTCTCATCAACTTCAAGTTCCTACAAGATATTACCTTTTATAGAACTCATGGACCTTCAAGCATGCTTAACATACCACTAGGACACTTAGTAAACATATAACATACTGCCTAGGACTAAAGACCATATTTGCTAAAATCAAATTTACACAATCCAAATAGAAGGTAACAGGGTATGTCCACCAAAAGTTTAAGCCTTTTTCTCACACTTAGAGGCTGAAACAAACTTTATTATAAAAATAAAAGTTGTACATATACCTCTTAGGATTTCATACCAATTAGATTCACATAATTTGGAGTTCTGATCTATTTTATATAGAATTTATACAAACAGAGTGCAATTTCAAGTGGCTGCAGACAGGGTCTGGAAAATCAAAGATTTCAAGCCATGTATGTTTCGAATTAGGTTTCTCAGTAAACTACAAAGTTGTAGATAACTCAAACATCTTTCTAACTATATAAAGAACGCATCAATCGGATAAACGGTTGATTTTATATGAATTTTCAAACTTATAGAAACGAATCTGCCTCCTCTAACAGCTTGAAGAAATTTCATCAATCTTTAATTTTTAACCTATGAATCATGAATCAACTTAGGGGACGTTTGGTTCCTAGAATGGAATTCGATGGAATTGGAATTCATCAAAGGAATTTGACTTTGAGGGTGCGTTTGGTGTGCAGGAATGTTTCTGAGGGATTTGGATTCCTGAAGGGATTTGGATTTCATGGGATTTGGATTGGATTGGATTTAAAATCCATTCCTGTGTTTGGTTTGCAGGATTTGGATTTGATTTGAAATCCATTCCTCTGTTTGGTTGCTTTGTATTTTTGAAGATCTTTTATCAACATTTCTGAGAAATATAACTATGTTGTCTGATGAAATTATTACACAAAATCCTAATGAGAAAATATGAGTTCTGTGAAAGCTCTTTCTAGGTCAAGCCTGGTGCAAACAATATCATTGCAAATCACAAACTCTCTAGTTTTTCTTCTAAAATTTCTTTCTAGCCTCTTACTTCAAAGATTCAAGCTACAACCACCAAGCATATAGATTGGAAAGGGAAGTCTTATTACCTGCTCAAGCGAGACGAAGAGGCGAAGAGGATGAGCACCGGTTCAAGMRGKWKGAAGAGCAGAGAGGAGGAGAGAACCGGCGAGAGCAGTGGGGAGTTGGAGGAGACCGGCGAGAGTTATCGGGAAAGCGACGAGAGGTGGGGAGATGGTGGAGACGGGTGACAGATGGGGAAAGTGCGATTCGAAGTAGCGTGGAAGAGGAGCCCGGATTTGGATTTCAAAATCCAGCCCATTTACTATGGATTTCAAAATCCCTTGTTTACGGGATTTTAAAAACTACACGGGATTTAAAATCCAGCCCATTTAGCAAACCAAACAAGGGAATGGAATGGATTTCAAATCCAAATCCCTCCAAATCCCTCAAACCAAACGCGCCCTGAGGGAATGGAATGGAATCTGATGGAATTTGACCTTGTCTTGTGATTGCGTTTGGTTGCATGGAATTGGAATTTTTTTATTTGGTTAACGGAATTCAACTTTGTAATCAGAATTAAATATCAACAAATGACCTTTTATGATTTTTTGTCATTTTTTTAAAAAATTAAAATTACCATTAAACCAAATTACATTATTAACATCAGATAAAATTTGAAATTGTTCACTTATATTAATAATATCTGAAATTGTTCACTATATTTTGTTTAAAGAAGTGATCGGTGCCTTAATTCCATTCAATTTGGGATCGAACCAGAGAGCGATTGAAGATCGAACCAGATTGGCGATCGAATTTTGTTTACGAGAGAGCGAGAGAGAGAGAGAGAGAGAGAGAGAGAGAGAGCGTACCTGGTGATCGAACCAGAAATGCAGTAGATGAGATGGTAGAGGCGTTCAATGAATCTGGATTAGAGGTTGAATCTGTAGAAAAGGAATTGAAATCCTAGCATGTTGTCGTGGAATGGTGAAATCTATGTGTGAAGGAATTGATCGGAATTGAAAGGATTCCATGATCTTATTCCATTGAACCAAACACTCCATTTGGAATTTGGTCAAAGGATTGGGATTGGATATTCCAATTCCTTTCAATTCTTATGAGCCAACCTTAGGGTTTAACCATTGCCCTAAAGAAGAAGAAATCAGAAAAATAAACTATAGACATACCTTATCTTGAGTTCCTAGTTCCAATTATAACATCAATTCTTCAAAAACTCAAAGATTTAACAAGAAATCCCTAGGTTTATAGAGATGAGATGAGGAATTTTTAGAGAGAAGTAGGAGAGATCTTATAGTTAGAGAGAGGAAGCAAGCCTGAAAATTCTTTTTAAAAAAAATAACAATTTCCTATTTATAATTTTGGTTCTAACCAAGATTGTTCTAACCAACTTAGAATTCAGATGAATTTTATGAAAATAACTAGGCCTAATAAACGGCTCTTAAAGACTAAGATATGAAACACTAAATCATGATTTCACACTTGAACAAAATTGGTTCTCGATCAAGAGATTAGATTTACCAAATACAGGGTATTATACTTGTGGTGGCTGATTTCACTCAGACCACCATCTCTGGTCACGCTTCTATGGTACTATGAAGAGGAGTGAAGGTAACAACCTCCATCTCCGATCCAGTTTCTATTTTGTTTATGGTCGACATATTGAAGATGAAGAAGATATGATTAGGGTTTTACTTCATTTGAATTCTTACAAGTCTGAAAGACACTTCAGAGTTAAATTAAGACTTGCAACTCTAAATTTCCCAAACTTTTATGTCTGAAAAAGTTTGTAGAGATCAGACTTATAAGTCTGAGAAATGGAAATCCAGACTTTTCGTACATAAATCAGTTATGTTTACTGGGACATATGTCAATCAAATAGGTCTCTTTGAACCACTAATGTAAATTGTGTATACATACATGTTTAGGATGGAAATCCTTATAACCGTCTCACCAAAAGATGGTACGTGTCTCCCAAGTAACTTATTTATTGGATGTGTGTGTGTGTGTGTGTATATATATATATATATA
Source organism: Cynara cardunculus var. scolymus (assembly GCF_001531365.2). Classification (NCBI taxonomy): domain Eukaryota; kingdom Viridiplantae; phylum Streptophyta; class Magnoliopsida; order Asterales; family Asteraceae; genus Cynara; species Cynara cardunculus. The sequence continues at coordinate 4,316,005 of NC_037535.1, forward strand.
TATATATATATAAGGGGAGAATGAAATACTCAAATTTGGGTTTTTTAAAGGGTTAAATGTATGAAATAGCAACCTACTTTCATAATTTTTCTTACTATAGCATTCTACTTTTGTTTTTCTTTATTACAACAATGTACTTTCAAATTATTTTTTATTAAGGCATCATAATTTAAAAAATCTACCCATTATAGCAATGGGTAACCTGTTACCTTTTAAACCGGTTAACCCTTTGACTTTTTGTTGATCCTCTCTCTCAGTGATTTGATGATAATCCCTTTTTCCTTTCACGTTGTATTTGTGTTTCTGTATTTTCAGTTCAAGTGATCATCACTGAGTATGTTCAGTGATCGCTGAAGAACTTGTATTGTAAATTCATCAGAGACAGCTTTACTTCAAGAAGACAACACTCACACCACAGAACCTTCAGCGAACGTCGAATACTGAAACTGAAGATTAGAGACAGGGAAGTACGTGATCTGAAGCAATATTCAGTGATTACAAGCCTGTCTACATATGTGTGAAGACTGCTCTAGCTTCAGCGAATGATGATGAGACCTCCAGGTCATTCCAGCATTCAGCAATCAAAAGAAGCTTGTTTAGCACGATTGTTATTGTCTTGTCCTTATGCACACAAAGGACAAACCCATACCCTTGCAAAAGTTAGTACGGTACGAAGCCGATTAGTCGACTCTTTGTCCACCAACTTTAGGTAAGGATGTCTGCTCAAAAATAGTGCTTTTGTACTATTCACTGTAGCAAAGGACAAGCCTTCCTCTTAAGGCTTGACACGCACTCTATAACCTACCATATTGCATTAAATAATCATTTAATGCACTGGGTATAAATAAAAGTATTTCTTCTCCATGCAGAGGGCGCGCATCTCTCTCTAACCCTATTCTTACTTCAAGCATCTTCTAGCTTAAGTAAAGGATTCTCCTTTTAGCAATCTTTTTTCTTGTATTTGCTAAAACTTTGTGTGTAACCAAAGATTATTTAGATATGTTTTCATTACCTTATCTTTCCGCAAACAGTCTTGTAAAATCTGTATTGAT
>NC_037535.1:4317156-4332941 GCF_001531365.2 Cynara cardunculus var. scolymus
TATTTTGGCAAAACCTCTAAAATGTGGTTATTTTGTGGCAAAGGGTTGTGTAAACCGGTTATTTTTATAAATTTCCCAAGTTAATATATATATATATATATATTTATTTATATATATATATATATATTTATTTATATAGTTTTGAAAAAGAAAATCATGTCTTGTTTGAAAAAAAAAACGTTTAACACTTAACACAAACACCTGTAAAAGGGTATTTGCTTTTGTAATAAATTAGAACATTTAAAAGTTTTAATGATAAGTTCATGTCGATGTATATGAGAGGAAAATACTTAAAAAAATGTTCAAATAGCAAATAAAAGATTTATTTACAATCACCTTTTAAATAATTAAATTAATGATAATAAAAACATTGGAATGATTGCATATCTTTTATAATTTATCATAAGTTTTGTTGGATTATAATATTATGTATAATTTAATTTGGTCGTTGATGTGAACAAAATATGTTATTAAATGTTCTTTAATCTTATTTTATTGAATGTTAAATCATTCAAAAATAATAAAATCGTTTGGTTAAGTTGTTTAATCAACTACTATTATACTCGTTACTAAACAATACTATATCATCGTATTACACGTTTTAAAGAATATTCAATGTAATCATGCTAAGATTCTGTAGATATAGATGAATCAGTTGGTGTTTAGATATATATATATATATATATCAATTATTTGTTTAAAGAACGTTGAAAATAACTGATAAAAGAAAATACATCATTATGACAGTATTCGTGATGATATTAATCATATCTGTTTGGCATTTTAAAAGAAAAAAATAGGAAAAAAGTTTATCTGAAATAATAAATAAATCACTGCAATTTTTTTGTAGTTGCCTTTAAAGTTAAAAGAACTAATTCACATAAACATGTATTTTGTGGGGTTTTAACACTGATTTTATTTTTTTAAAGTTTATTTTAACAGCATTGGTCGTCAATTTATTCTTTCTAGTCGATGATTTGTTATAAATTTTGGTGTTAATCACCCATGAATATTTTGAACAGAAATTTATAGTTAACATATAATTTCAGAATATCATCATATTTAACTTTTCTGTTAAACAAGAAAATAGATTATCTATGCTATATTATAAAGCATTTGATAAAAATTCTTAAAATCATTTTTTATGCATGAAGTACCGTTTATTGATGCATATTACTTAAAATTCAAGATTACAAGTAAATTATGCGTAAGTACAACTTAATAAAACTCTATATTTGAATTCGTGTAACCAGTTGTGAATAAACATAATCAAATTGAGAATAAACATCTCATTTTATAATATAAAAAATCTAAAATATAATTAAGATAATTATCGAGTTCTAACAAAATAATTAATTATTATCTTTATAAAAAGATTATATTATTAAAGCAAATATAAATTACTTCGTTATGGAACCTAAATTAAATTATAATAAAAAATTGAATTAAAAGATTACACAAAAAATGAGAAATTTTAAATAGTTAATTTGATATTAATATCGATATATTTTTGTCAAAATTTTATGATATATTCAAATTTATATGTTATTCAAAAATAAAAACATTATCGCATTTTCAAAATCATATAAAACCATATTATAACATCGACTGAGATAAAAAATAATACGAAATATTAAAATCAAGATGTATATCACTGCATTGCCCGAGTATTCTTCTAATAATAATAAAATACATACATACATGTAATATTAAAAATGTCAAATAAAGAAAAACAAGGTATTATTATTGATGAAAAAATGATGGGCTTTTTTATTAGATTGGGCTTAAACTTGGGTTTATTATAAGCCCACAACCCATTATTATGGACTCGGATAACACAAGTGCTTCATTTAATTTAAAATGGAATATAACAACGTAAATATATATATATATATATATATATATATATATATATATAGATAGAGAGAGAGAGAGAGAAGCGTTCAAATAAAAACTTGACCCATTTGTGTAAACCGTGTAAACCAATCTCATCCACTCATTTTTTTTATCAATGGCTAAGATTACATTACTTTATTTTAGGAAATTAAAAATTAAAAAATAATTAATATTTATTTTATTTCATCAATAAGGGTAGAATCGGTAAACAAATTTAATTCATAGTATTTTTTATTCAAGGCAACCATATCAGGTAAATTATATTATTAATGAAAATTTTTTATCATCATGAATATATTTCATTAACTATTTTGCAATGAAACTTTTTCACATTGAAATTTTTACATGTTTTCATAACGAACAAAATCCATTATGCATTATTTCATTAACTATGAATCTATTTCATTAACTATTTTATTAACTATTTTACATGAATCTATTTCATTACCTATTTTACATGAATCTATTTCATTAACTAATTTATTAACTATTTTATTAACTATTTTACATGAATCTATTTCATTAACTATGCACCCGTTTCATGTTCATTCTACCAACTAAACTGATCAACTTCGATTACAATACAACATTGATCACCATGAAACTAGTTCATGAATCACGAATCAATTAGAAAATGAAAATGTTTTACCATCATGAACCTATTTCATTTATATATACCATATGCGTTGAAGAATAAAATAAATCATTTTACAATGAAACTTTTTCATATTAATACAGTTTTATGAACACTGATTTTTTTTTCCTCCAACCTCAACCCACGATTTCATTCCTAAAGTTGATATAATCTTCATACAAGCTTTCCAGATTCATTGCATACCAAATAATTAAAAATCAAGATTTTAATAATATARTATAATAAAAGTTTGAAACGTTACCATTTTCATACTTTCTTTTATTAAATTGTCTTAAATAAAATGTATTAATAACTTCCTTAATTATCAAAAAATTGTGTAAAATGACATAAATACCCTTATCAATTAAATTTAATTAAAAACAAATGRAATTTTCTTATTGGTCGAAATTGGTTTACACGGTTTTTTAGAATTGGATGGTTTGCATTTGAACCTGCCCCTATATATATATATATATATATATATATATATATAATTTTATTTTTATTAACCTGGATATTCAACCTCGTTATATGAGCCGACTTAAAATAGTTTTTTGGTTTCCAAAACTCGTATTATTTTTTTGATATAAACGGATTAATTCTTGAAATACGTATATTTCTTTTAATTTAAAAAGAAAAAACTATCTTATAATTAATTTTTTAAATTAAATAAACTATATCCAAAAAATGGGTATTTTAATCTTTTTGATTAAATACATATAGTGATACTAGAATGATACCCGTGCAATGCGATATATCTCGATTTTAAGTTTCATTTTATTTTTTTGGTTTCTGTCGATGTTATAATACGAATTTATATGGTTTTGAACAAACAATAATGTTTTTCTTAATAAAATATAAATTTGAAGATATTATATATATATATATATAAGTTCATTTTTTGTTGTAATTTCTTTAATTCAATTTTTTAATTATAATTTAATTTATGTTTAATGACGAACTAATTTATTTTTAATTTAATAAATATAACTTTTATAAAGATAATAACTATGTATTATGTTAGAACTCAATAATTATTCTAATTATATTTTAGATTTTATATTTACAATAAGAATTTTATCTTGTATTTGATTATATTTATCTACTATTAGTTACAAGAATTCAAACATAAAACTTAATAAGTTGTACTTACACATAATTTACTTGTAATCTTGAACTTTAAGTAATATGCATCAACATTAAGTATTTCATGTATAAACAATAGTTTTTAAGAGTTTTTGTCAAATACTTTATAATATAGTATAGATATGTTATTTTTTTTTTTAATTTTATTAACTATTTTTTTAAATTTCAATCATGTGTATATTTACACAATCTTCTTACTATATTACACAACATTTACAACTTATTAATACGTTTGAAATTTATAAAACTAACTCATAATCAACTGATAAATATGTTCAAATACAAGATTATCGTTGACTTTTACTAGTACGACAAAATACTTCATCAAATTAATCGTGCCCTCTCAAAACACACGAATCCATAGAATAAATAGAGAGAGAGAGAGAGACGAGATATGTATTGTGATGCATTGCACGTCACACTTCAAATATATATATATATATATATATATATATATATATATATAGACTTGAGATCATGTGAGACCAAAGGTTTTTCSTGAGACCCGTAAGACCAATTCTCAACCCTTGGACTAGATCTACAATCTGAACATTCATAAACGCCATGAGACTTCTCAATAATCACAAAATTGTCACCGTACAATTTTAGACCATATATCATTAGCTTATAAAGTTGATCAATGAACATAAATTTGGTCTCACATAAACCCAACCCTATATATATATATATATATATATATATATATATATATATGCAAAATCAAATGAAAACCCCGTATATTGTGATAGTAGTGAGAACTTTAATTGTAAGTTATTGTTTCACATGATTTTTTTATATAAAACTATAATAATATATGATATTAATTAACATATATTTATTTCACACTGTTTTTGTTTCATATTTATTCGATTGAGATTCACTTTTTATTTATATGAGAGAACACATAAACTCATTAATTGCAAGCCATTATGAACTCTTCTTCTTTGGGACATGACCATTTGGACACTTTGTGAACACACATCCTCAATAGACATCACAATGTGAACAATCTTCATTGGTTTTGATAGCGTTACGTAAGGTTATAAATGACGTGAAACATGGTAACGAAGTCAAGACTTAAGTCTTACGAGTTACGACGAGACCATCACATTTTTCAAGGCATGCCCTAAGGCAGCATATGCATACACACGTATATGTACACCTATAATTGTGTGTGTTCATGTTCTGTATGATCTTATATAACAGTTTAAATTCATATAAAGTTATAAACTAAAAGGGAAATAACAGCTATTTATATCAAATACATCGAACTTATAAGAAAATGATATCAGTAATGGGAAATCGGGATTAAGTGTTTTGAATCTCTACTTTCTTCAATCTTTAAAGAATCTTTTTATAGTTCAATTGAAACAATATTTATGTTACGATATCCCTTTGACCCTGTCTATCGATAATATCCTCTTACGTTGTATTTGGATTGATTATTGATTTGACTTGTATCGAGATTTTTCAAATAGAAAGTTTGTGATATTGCATTCAAGATTAAGTTTAAATGAATACCATGAGGTTTTTTTTAATTTATTTATGGACCTGGCAACAACTGGCACGACACGCTAATCCGACACGAATTAAACGGGTTTGGGTAATACATTTCAACCCGTTTAAGTAAACGGATTGACATGAAACAATACAAAAATTGAACGGGTAAGGCCAGGGAAAATTCCAACTCAAAAATGACCCGAAAAACCCGTTTATATAGGGCTGTTAAACAAGAGACTTTGAATAGAGCCCCCAAAAATATAGAGCCCAAATTTACATTTTGTTTGTGGACTTGATATATATGTTAGGGGTCCAAAATCTTAAATTTGCGCTCAAAGTTGATCTAACTGGTTCACTGATATATAAAATTGGGATTTCTAATGTTTTCATTTTTCGATTTTTAAGTTTTAACTTTATAAATGTTAAACAGTTTAAGCGGGTTTAACGGGTTAGTGGGTCAAACGAGTTAGAGGGTTTAAGAGGATAAACGGGTTAATCTTGTCGTGTCGGGTTAAGCGGGTTAAATCAGGTCTTGTTCATGCTGAGATTTTCTGACCCGTTTGCGAGGTCTATTTATTTATAAATTGGTTATAAAAATAAAACCATGTATTTAGGTACATGATGTGACACTTGGTCTATTCATTTTCTTGTCTAAAAGCACTTGAACACATGGATATGTTTTTTTAGGGCACATCATTTTCTGTCAATACACTTCAAATTTTGTTCCCTTCTTCCTACTCACCAAACTTATATAGCATCATGTTCCTCTTTTATATATCTACAAGTCTAATTTATAAACCAAAGGGTTTTTAGCCTAGTGGTATCGTAGCCCTTGGTCTTCTAGGAGGTCAGGGGTTCAAACCTCACCATAGGTGAGGAGGGTGTGTGAGTTTATTTGTTACATTTACCGTATATAAATATTATATACTTCAAAAAAAGTCTAATTTATAAGAAAGAGATTTATTCTTCTATTAAGCTATTTGAAAAAAAGTAAATTAAACAATAAGGGTGGTGTTTGATTGGTTTGAGCTTAGCTCCAAATATCAAAAGTACCAGGAGGTCTTAGGTTCAAATCCAAGAAGGAATAAAAATCCCCTTGTGACACGGAGGTTCAAATGCAGTGACTCCGGCCTATCTACAAAGCAGGTGGTTGCCCTGGGATTAATCGGCTTGCATAGCGGGTTGGATATCCAGGTTAATCAAAAAAAGAAGTAAATTAGTCGTTCTTTCAGTTTTTAGGGTGTAACAATTTTTTTTCTGTGGAGGGTATGATGGTAATTTGAAACAACCATAGGTGGGGCTTAATATGGGGGTGGGCTTAATGTGAGAAGTCTTTGAGCTTCAAGCTGGGATCTTATTGGGGAATGGTGGTGGCGTTTGAAGGTAGATGAGGACGGGTTTTGGGTACAAGGGTAGTGAGGGGTATATTCGGCGCGAATGGTGGTCTTGATGATTTGGGGTTTAATAGGGTACGTGATTAGAGCTTTAGACTGTTTAGAGGGACGTGGGAAAGTGTTATTTATGTTCAGAGCGAACCTAGAGAGAGTTGGGAATAACTTTAGAGGGTCGTTAGGCAAAAGATTGGGTGGAGATTTCGATAAGGAATAAGTTAGAGTGGAGGATGGTGGGTATTTGTGGTCTTGGGGTGGACATAGATTTCCTAGGGGAGAGCTTTAAGTGATGTAGCAGAATTAGAATCATTGTGGGCATAATATTAGCCTTTTTAAGTAATGAGGGGCGGATCCAGCCTTTAAGCATTGGGGAAAGGCTTCCAGTCAAAAACCAAAAACTTTTGTTGATTAGTTTAAATATTCTATTTTCACCCTCGTCTTACATGGTTTCCTCTCGATCCCATATGACCATATGCTTCCCTCCCTCAAGTCCCATCCAACATGCCCCCACCCATTAATTTCTTGGATCCGCCACTGGTAGGATGAGGCTTATCGATTAAGGGGCTTAAGGAGTTGGTAGATAAAAAAATTTCTTGGATCATCTCAAATCGTTGAAACCAAAGGATGCAAGCTTGTTCCAAAGAGAATGTACATTTTTCGTCTGGCTTCTAAGATAAAGTAGGACTCCAGTTTGATCGTTGTTGGACCGATTTGGTTTCAACCTTCACTTTTCTTTAAATCCCAGGTGTTGACTCTATTTTCGATGCTTTTTCCATGGGTTTTTCTCTTACCATTGGTTTCATTTTTTTGGGTTCTTACGTCTTAGCAGAAAGAACTTTTGTGTTATTGTGATTTGGCGTTTTCTTTAAATAAATTTGTTGTTTTAAAAAATTAAGAATACAATATATAAAATATATTGTTATTTATTAAAATTAACCGTTAATTAAATGAGGAAAACCTTGGTCCGTGTGTATGATGATCAGGTGCACATGCACACACCCTACCATGCTTGTACGCTTTTTGTCATTTACCATTTTACGTTAAATCAGCTAACCATTTAATTAAACCTAACCCATCAAACTGTCAACCTATCAAACCTTTATTTTAAAGTTAAAATTGGGTTAGTCCTAGTTTAACCTGACACTAATATATATATATATATATATATATATATGAAAACGTTCAAATAAAAATCATTTAATTTATAAAAACCGTGAAAACCTCATTCAATTAATCATAATTTTTTATTTTGTTCATTTTTTTTTGTAATTATGAGAGATTGATTAACCATTTTTATTGTGGAGGKTGTTAATCATGGATATTATCATCTTTATTATTTTAATTTTAGAAAAATACATGAAACAATTTTATTAAATATTATATGAAACAATTTCATAACCATATATGAAACAAATTCATCAAAAAAGGTATTATATGAAACAATTTCACAAAATTAAACAATTTCATGAAAAAATTTCATAAGATTAAACAATGAAATCGACGTATGAGGGTGGTTTGTACGGTTTTTACAAATGAGAATGGTTTTCATTTGATAGCTCCTATATATATATATATATATATATATATATGTCCATTCAAGGGAGAACTAACTAGTTTGTGATAACTGTGAGATCCAATCTCAACCACAAATTAATAGATAAATTAGAAAATTTATAATTTTGAATTAAAATTTTAATGTAAGGATATTTTAGGTATTTTCTCTACTCTCTCCTCATTTCTCTCTTCGTCCCCCGTCCTCCGGCCTCCGGTGATACCACTGTGATTCTAAAAGTATTGACTATGTTAAACAAAAGACATAGTATGATAACCAAACACATATAAAATGCATTGTGATACAACTATGTTACATCTCCGATCGACCACACAAATGACCTCAGTGTGATACACAATCACATATAATGATGCATTGTGATACCATTGTGGTATCAGCGGAGGACATGGTGGCCGGAGGTCGGAGGACGGAGAGAGGAGAGATGGAAGTTTTAAAATACCTAAAATGTCATTGCATTAAATTTTTAATTCAAAATTACCAAACTTATAAATTTCCTAATTTATCTATTGATTTGTGGTTGAGATTGGACCTCACGATTACTACAAACTAATTAATTCTCATTTGATTAGTCCCCTATATATGTGTGTGTATATATATATATATATATGTATATATAAATACTAGTTTATTTATAATTCTAAATGACTCGTTATGACGTCAAAACTTAGGTTCACCGCTACGTTAACCCATGTGGCTTCACTTTAACTCCTGACTTCCACTTTAACGCGTTGTGGCACATTACGACGTGTTATGGAGCAATTTTGTAAGGTGTGACGTTTTTTTTAAATATATTACTTGAGGGATTAATTATGTACACTACCTAAGATTTAAATAAACATAAAAAGGAAACTTAACAACTAAAAGCCTAAATAGGTAAATACTTACTCTCATTCTCATACACGCTAAGTCAAACACGAGTTCTTTGAAAATTGAACAAAGTATCGAGTTGAGATTTAAGAGATTTAATCTCGGTTTTGCACTTGATATCATTTTTATAAACTTTATATATCTGGTATCAATGATTCTTCTTTCTTTTTAATTATGTATATATATATATATATATATATATTTCGAGTCGAAGAGGTCCAACGTGGTCGTACTTGATTGCTGATTTAGGCGGTTTGAGACATTTATTATTCAAAATTTTGAAATACTTGATTGATAATTTGATGTACTTGATTCTAAGACTTAAGAATTTAATCACATATTTGAATGATTGTAATAAACAATAACTTTATTTTGTATATTTTTAGTAGTATTTATCGTATTTGATTTCTCAATTTATATTTACTACCAAATCGCTCAATCCGTCCAATCCGCCACAACCAACAAGGTTGGGTTATACTTTTGAATGAGTTGGATTGAGATTTTTCCAAATCGCTATAATTGAGTTGGGTTGTAAAAATGCTTCAAACTGTCCAACCCAACCTGTATGTACCCTTAAACTGTATAGTTGAAAACTAAATTTCTAATTAATAGTTAGATATTTGATATTCTAGTATAATAAATTAAACAACAATAACAATAGCAATTGATATTATTACTATTTCAGACTGTTTTTTAAACACCTCTTGCTGTCATATGAATTTTAAGTCAAAAAACTAACTTTGAAATCAATTTCAGAAGCCTTCTCTAGATCTCGCTCTCAGCTTTCGATCTCGATCTTAAACACCTCAAGCTCAAGCTCTCGATCCCTTCTGCTGCCTCTCGATTCAAGCAGCTCTCGATCTCTTCTTCTGCCTCTTGATCCAAACAGCTCTCGGTCTTCAAATGTAAAAACACAAACAGTCTGATTGGTTCAGATTTCAGACTTCAACACTATTTTTTTATAAATCAGAAGTGAAATCAGACTCCAACATTTCTTAAAAAAACAAACATCACCTAAATGTACATTTCTATTCTTCAAAATAAGAGTTAAGTAAAAACAAATTCTATTTCCATACATTAATTTCCTTCAAATGCGATTTTATATTAAAAAAAAAACAAAAATACAATTTTTTTTATTAACCTGGATATTCAACCCGCTATGCGAGCCGACTAATCCTAGAGCAACCACTTACTTTGTAGATAACCTGAAATCATCGTATTTGAACCGCCGTAACCACAAGAGAATTTTTATTCCTCCTTGAAATTAAACCTGAGACCTCCAAGAAAAAGGAAAAAAAAAATACAAGTTTATCTTATACGAATATTTGTAACGACTTCATTTCTATTATTTGAAAAGGAAAAGCACATGTAAATCATAATTTGTAGTTGGACCCAACTTTCAAGTAAAACTATTATTTATAAATTAATTTTGGATTATAAATTTTGTTTTTTTAAACTATACTTTTTGTTTACTTTACGTGGTTTGTTAGAAAACTGTTGTTTTGAGTTTTGTATTTTTTTCAAATTACGGTTTTCATCTTTTTTTTTTAAGGGTGTCCTGGTCAAAGCCCGATTAATCTCGACAAATTTGGAGGCTAAACATGGTCCCACTTAAATGTCGCCAACACTCCCCTCCCAGGGCTCGAACTCGGGTTCATGACTATGTCATGCCCAAGCCTTTGCCACTAGGCTGGAAGGTCTTTGACTACGGTTTTCATCTTTATAGCTTATGTTATACATTTATTTGTTTATATTGTTTATAATTTATTATTATTTTCATTTCTATGGTAAACAACTAAGGGGCTGTTTACCAAACTCTTATTTGGATAAGAGCTTACCGACTTACATTACCTTACCGGATGAATGCGATAAGGACCAAGAATATATACCTGGTAAGAGCAAGGCAAGGAAAAGAGTGTTACCCGGTAAGTGAGGACGATTGACTCTTAACGTGGTAAACGCTTACCAGGTAAATTGTTGCATACAATGTCGTTTTCGTGAACTAAAATCTTACCGGGTAAGTAAATGATAATGTTGAATATTACCGGTAAGCGCTTACCGGTTAAGTGTTTGGTAAGAAAGCTAGATTCGAGATGAAAACAACGATAAATTACAAACCATAAAGATGAAAACATGGATTAGGGGTGTACAAAAAACTGTCAACCCGCGAAACACTACCAACTCAATCCCATAAAAACTCAATTAACCCAACCCGCTTAACCGCCTAACTGTCTACTCGTCAAATCGCTAATCCGTCAATTAGGAGGGTTGAAATTGGGTTGCGCCTAGCTCAACCCACCCAACCCGCCGCTAATATATAATTTTTATGAAAATATATATATATATATATATATTAATAATGTATAAACTTTATTGATATTATGTTTGTATTTTATTTTAGCTAAACGTATAGGTTACTAAAAGAGATTCACGATCAAAAAATGATGACAAATAATTTAATTAATAAGTGAAAAATTATTGAAATTTTTTTGCAGCAACAACAAATTGATATGTCGGAGAATATGAATGATATCGATAGATATTTGGTTGACGAATCAATCAATCTAAATACCCAGTCATTTTATGTTGTAATTTAATGGGAAAAAATGTTTAATTATAACAGTTCACTACAAACAAAATTAGATCTTTAGGATGCCTAAAATGTCTAAGCATCATAATATGATAATTTATAGGACGAAACAAAAAAAATGTCTTATCTAAAAAAGTTACAATATGAACATAAGTGTCCTATAAACGAACGAGTTTATGGGACACTCAAATTGTTTCTATAAAATAACTAATACAACATTTTATTTAAAAACACTTGTTGAAACGTTCTATAAACCTACTGTAACATTTTTAGATATAAATTTTATAGTATGGTCTATAAACTTAAGTTTTATGAATTATTTCATTCGTCAAATTTATGTAACTACTAACCCGTCAACCCAACCCACCTCAACTTGTAAGGTTTGGGTTGAGTTATATTTTTAAATGAGTTGGGTTGGGTTAAGATTTTTCCAAACCGTCACAATTAAGTTGAGTTGAAAAAATGTTGTTAACTATCCAACCAAATCCGCATAAAAATGCAAGGACTGAATTGTGATTTGTGACAAACTATAGGGACAAATAATGTAGTTTACTTTTTTGGTAGAAGAAATAGAATATTGTGTATGAGCATCTTTTGGATTTTCCATAGGTGGATTGTTGATGGCATGACACGTGTCACAACCTTTTAGATGTACCATGGTTCTTGAAAGCACATGCATGCTCTTTATATTCCATAAAACATTTTCATGAAAAAGACAGTCGATATGATTTAATTTTATAAATAATTGGAAAATCAAAAATCAAAATTTAAAAAAAAAATTATATTTAACTTTAATAGATTTTTTATTTTAGAGAATTCAAGATTAATTAAAATTAAAATATTATATATTAAAATATCATTTCTTTTTCTAAATATTTATTTTTAAAATTTCTTATTGGTGATCTCAATTGGTAATATTTTTGAAGTGTTTTTCATATTTGGAAAAAGAACTTTTTTCCTTCTTTCCTACTTTTTTCATTTTTGGAGATAGTTTTAAAAAAGTTGTTGAAGCAAAATATTAGCTCAAAATCCTTTTTTATTCATTTTGGAGAAGCAGTTGGAGATGTTCTTATAATTTTTCTAAAATAAAGTATCATGAGTTAAAATCTCTAAAAGAATTACATGCAACTCCTACTCTGTTTTAGCAATTTTGTCATTGATTATATTATTAAAATATTCAATACATTTAATAAAATATTTTTTCTGTCTCTTAAACTCTTAATTTCTATGTCTCTAATTGGTGAGAAAGAATAAAAAATTATTTCTCTATTTTAAATATGGAGTTTTAAATATTTCTTTAACGATGAGTTCTCCAATTCAGGGAGAAAATAAAAGAAAGAGATGAAAAATAAAGGGACGGAAAAAAAAAGAAATGAAAATAATTTTTTATTTGTGTTGTCGAAAGGGAAGGAAAATCTTACGAAAAAAAATGAAAGAAAAAAACATAATGAAAATAATTTTTCATGTTCTTGAATAAGAGAGAAAAAAAAATGTATTTCTTTTACAAATAGACCCTTTAAGAATCTGCTTTTTATTTTGAAAAATCGAGTAGTTTTGTAATTTTTTTTAAATGATTTTAATTTATTTTCTTTCATTTCCGTCATTTTCCTCTCACAGAGAAAATGGAAGGAAATAAATCATAAGTTTCCTCCCGCATCTGGAAGAAAAGTTCTGGGATGAAACTTATGATTTCTTTTCTTACCTTTTCTCTCACAAAAAAGTTTCGACAACACGAGTTTATTTTACTTTCCTCCTCTTTCCTTCCTAAAAAAAGTTTCGAGAATACAACGTAAATTTAAAGATTTATACCATCTCTTTTATTTTTTCCTATTTTAGCATAGCTGTTGTAACAAAAAAGTTGTTAAAATCTTAATTTTCTCTAATTTGACATAAATATTGAGCATCTTTAATAACTTTTTTACTGTTTTTAATAAAAAGTAAAAAATTAAAATTTCTAAAAAACTTATTACACTAAATTTCAACAGTTTTTTTATTTTATATATTATAATATTAAAGTATTTAATACAATTAATAAAATATTATTTTTCTTTTTCGATTATTTAAGTTTAAAGGTTCTCATTGTATATAAAATAAAATAAAAATATTTCTCTCTCTAAATAATTATTTTTGGAAAAGTATTCAAATCCGGAGAATTTCGACATCTCTTTTTTTTCTTTTTTTAGAGAATATATTGAAGGTATCTCCAACAAGTTCTTTAATGAAAAAAAAAAAGTCAAAATCAAGTTATTTTTGAAAGCTAGATTTTAATAAATCTACAAGGATGGTGTTTGATTGGTTTGAACTTAAGCTCTAAAGGTCAAAGTGCCTGGAGGTCTCAAGTTCAAATCCAATGAGGAATAAAAATCTCCTTGTGGCTACGGAAGTTCAAATGCGATTACTCCAGGCTATCCGCAAAGCAAGTGGTCGCTCTGGGATTAGTCGGCTCACATAACGTATTGGATATCCAGGTTAATAAAAAAAAATTGAATTTTGTTTTTCAAAATATTAATCGAAACAAAATACTCCCTCAATCTCAAAAATATATAACCTCAATAAAAAGTTTATAATTTTATAAATATGTAATTATTACATCTTTTAGTTAATTAATAATTACCATATATAATAGCAGAAGTAATGAATTTTATAATCTTATAATTAAGGTAAAATTGGTAAGTAGATACTTAGGAGTCATTTGCCAAATGTGTATCTTGTCATTTACCTTACTAGGTGAACATAACAAAAACTAAGAATGTTACTCAGGGTTGTGGCTACTATTCGATAAACACTTACCGAGTGATAAACGCTTGACCATTTAGGGATATGGCTTTCTCGTAAACAAGGGTCGATAATGTAAGTGAAATTGGTGGCTATAGCTCGTAAACAGGTGCCATTTATGGATATGAATTTCTGATCTATTACATTTGGGGGTGTTTGGGATTGCTTATAAAAACAACTTATTGACTTATTCCAGTGTGACATTGGTAATAAACATTTTTGAGTGTTTGGATAAACAACTTATAACGGTGTCAAACTGATAATAATAAATTTTTGAAGAAGTTAAACCCTTCTGACTTATAATAAGTTGATAAGTGCCTTTATAGAAAAGAATAATTTGTTTCAAATAAGCAATCTCAAACACCCCCTAAATAGGCCTATATTCATGAGGAAGTTATAGATTTAATTAGAATTTCATTTAAGGTTATATATACCTAAAGAAACCCATAAAATATTTAACCGGTAATGGTGCACTTAGTTTTAAAAATAAACACTTACTTTATATTATATTCAACCCAACATGAAAATGAATGTCTTTTTATCTTCAACCCAGGGGCGGAAACACAACCGTTGTAGTCCGGGGGGCCGAAATATAAGAGCATCTTCAATAGATTTTTCAAAATTGAGAAAATGGAGATTTTAGGCATATTTTTGCTACAACAGACTCTCCAAAATTCTCCAAAACGGAGAAAACATGAGAGAGTGTAAACAAAAATTGATTACAATGAGAGAAAACATATCATTTTTTGTCTTTATTTGATCCCAATAATGGATTGGATCGAAACGACTTTCCTGCCAATGGGAGATTGGCTGGGGCGGGGAGCTCGAGTCTGGTTTTAATAGAGTTTTAATTATCCATTTTGGAAATTTTTTGAAGAATATGTTGAAGATGCTATATTATTGGAAAAATTTGTAAATCTAAATGATTTGTTTTTAGACTATTAAATTTTAGAAAAAGATTGATTAATGTAATATTTTTTTTGAAAGGCAAAAGGAAGGACAAAGAAGAGAGCTTCGGCAAGGCCATCACCCTCACCAAGCCAACCACTATATTAACACGAAAACAAATCTAGCAAGAAGCTAGATACAAGAAAATACAACRCAACCAAAAATGCGAGGGGCAAAAAGACGGAACCAAGACATCCCCTTACAAAACCAAAGTAAAAAAGAAAACCTATCCCAAACAGGCGGGAGGACAAAAACAAAGAGACTAAATAAAATAGGGAGAGGAAGACCAAACTTCCCAATTAAGATGAAATTTACGATTTCTGATTCCCATCCAAAGCTTCGAGAAATTTTGAACACAAGGGAAAGGATCTTCACCTTTTTTCTTGGTTTTCACCTCATCCTCAGCATAAAGAATTTCGTTCCGCCATTTCCAAAGATGCCAAAGAGCCACAGCGCATACTGATA
>NC_037535.1:4333041-4351127 GCF_001531365.2 Cynara cardunculus var. scolymus
GATGAAATTGTTTAGGGATGAACAAGTTTAAGAGTTTTAGGCAAATGCTTTATAATATAGTATAGATATAAATTATAACTTTTAACTGTATAAACACATTATCATCGAATTTATTCTAAAATTATGATTTCATACTTATTTGATTGAAATACGTCAGATACAAACTATTTATAAACGGTACCACATCACATTTCACAGATTCAAATATTTTTTTTCTCATTTGAGGCATACGATAATAATTTGCATTTTGAAAAAAAAAATGCTCAAATCACATATATGATTCGATTTAGTCCTAAACTATACCAAATTACATAGTGAACACCCCTAAATTATTGAATACTTTTTCCTTTAAAACTGAATTCAAAAATTAAAAAAAAAACATATATGAACTGTTTGACAGTTATTGAATAGTTTGGTGTAGACTGATTAAGTTGTTAGAATGATAGCTAGAGGCTCTTATATTATAGTGTAAAATGAAATATAATTGTTTGATAATTATTCAGAATGAAATTATGATGCTGAATGATTAAAGGAGACCCAAAATACAAAACCATTCAAAGAGTTTTACAACTATTAAAAGGTAAAAAAAAAATACCAAACAAGACTCCTATTAAAAATTTAGAGAAACTACTAGAAGGTAAATAAAGTGTCCCACCGTAGTAAAATCGTGATTCTTAACTATGACAATGCTTCTTTGAATCATCCAACACCCGCCGGTCCTTGATAAATCAATATTTAGGGGGTGTTCGAGATTACTTATAAAAATAACTTATTGACTTATTTCGATGTGATACCAATAATAAGCACTTTTAAATATTTAAATAACAACTTATATCGATGCTAAAACGGTAATAAAGAATTTTCTAAAACCTGTTAAATAAATCCTTGGACTTTTTAAAACCTGTTAGATACATTTTTATGACCTATAAAATTGATTAATGTGATAAAATAAGGGAAAAAACCTGGAAAAAAAATTCAATGAATTTTCATATTTTCAACGATTAAGTCTCTAAACATTTTTTGAACCAAAAAGTTACTTACATATATAAAATGAAACAAATATATTAAAAAAGTATCTACATTTAAAAAAAAAAACTAGAAAGGTACTCGCGCAATGCAACGAGATACATCTCGATTTTAATGTTCTATTTTATTTTTTGTCTCTATCGATGTTATAATACGATTTTATGTGTTTTAATAAAGCAATAATGATTTTATTTTTGAGAAAAATATAAATTTGAAGATATCATAAAAATTTGAAAAAAATATATCGATGTTAATATTAAATCAACTATTTAAAAGTTCTCATTTTATGTAATTTCTTTATTTTTTTTAATTATAATTAAATTTAAGTTTAATAATGAAATAATTTATTTTTAATTTAATAATATAACATTTTATAAAAATAATAGTTAAGTACTCTATTAGAACTCAATGATTATCCTAATTATATTTTAGATTTTTTTATATTTAAAATAAGATGTTTATCCTGTATTTGATCATGTTTATCTGCAGTTAGTTACACAAATTCAGATACGGAGTTTTAATAAGTTGTACTTACGCACAATTTACTTGTAATATTGAGTTTTAAGTAACATGCATTAATAAGCAGTATTTTATGCATAAAAAATGGTTTTTAAGAATTTTTGTCAAATGTTTTATAATATTAATATAGATTATTGATGAAATATATTTTGATTAAAAATAAAAAATATTTTATTGATTATATTTTTTAATTAAAAATAAAATATATTTCGATATCTCAAATTAAAAAAAAAAAGATTTAAAAAGATTACTAATATATTCCACCAATCGGTCAAAATTCACCCTCTTTTTTCTACAGAGGATGAGAAATTTCCTAATTTCTCTTCCAATTTCCTGCAACTTTTCTCTCGATTCTTGTATCCAATCGTTTAATTGCTAAAACCCCAATCAATTTTGTCATGAATCAAGCCTAATTTCATCTCTCGCGGTTCCGAATTGCTGCTTTGCTGGAATATGGGGGTTTTCTTGATCAATTCGTGGTAAGATAGCTTCCCACGTATTTTTAGTTTGATTTTGATCATACACGTTGTTTTTAGGATTCACAAAGTTGAAATTCGCATAAAAGTTTGAATCTTTTGAGATGGATGGAAACAAAGATGATGCCCTGAGATGCTTAAAAATCGGCAAAGATGCATTAGGGTTGGGCGATCGAGCTCGTGCCCTAAAATTCATATCGAAAGCTCATCGATTAGATCCTTCACTTCCCGTTGACGATCTGTTATCGAAGCTAGAAGGCGATAATACGGGCAACGAATCGCCTTCCGCTTCGTCTTCATCGAAGCCATCGGAGACAGGTGCAGGGGACAGTTCCGGTATACGGCATAGGGTTCCGGCAACCGGATCTTCATCTGGTTCAGGAGTTTACACGGAGGAACAGGTGACAATCGTGAGGGAAATCAGAAGGAAAAAGGATTACTACGAGATATTAGGTTTGGAAAAGGCATGCAGTGTTGAGGATGTTAGGAAATCTTACCGGAAATTGTCTTTAAGGGTTCACCCAGACAAGAACAAAGCTCCGGGATCCGAAGAAGCATTCAAGAAAGTATCGAAAGCTTTCCAGTGTTTAAGTGTCGACGAGAATCGAAAACAGTATGATCTTGTTGGGTCTGATGAGCCGGTTTACGAAAGGAGGACGGCTAGCCGTGGTGCACACCACCATGGGTTCAGTAATGGGTTCTATTATGATGGTGATGTTGATGCTGACGAGATCTTTAGGAACTTCTTTTTTGGTGGAATGAACCCGGCTGCGACCACCCAGTTCACTGGTTTTCGTTTTGGACCAGGCATGGGTGCACCGGCTGGTAACGGCTCAGCAGGGATAAGGACTTTGATCCAGTTGTTGCCTGTGCTTTTGATTCTGTTGTTGAACTTTTTGCCATCAAATGAGCCAATTTATTCGCTTTCTAGGAGTTATGGATACGAGCACCGTTTGAGTACGCAAAAAGGTATTGTTTTCTTTGTGAAATCTGCCAACTTTGAGCAGGATTATCCATTAAATAGCCCAGAAAGATCACAACTTGAAGAAAAGATCGAACATGAGTACGTTTCGATTCTTTCTCACAATTGTCGGCTTGAGATGCAACGGATACACTGGGGATATCAGCAAGAAACACCAAATTGTGATATGTTGAAGCAATTCAAAGCCCTTACTTGATTGATGCCTTCATCAAAGGTCCATTTCCTCTTTGAAATTTTGATCTGTCATTTCTTATGTTTTTTATGATAAAATCAGTTGAATCAATGCATACGATTAGTAGAATCCATGACAATAAGTGTCCAGATCTTGATTAATTTTGGTATGGGATTGTTGGTATTGCAATTACTTGCTTAATAAGTTTCTAATATACAACACTACAACAAAATCGGCTTCATAGGACGCCAAATATGTTCAAATGTTCTAATAGACCATTTTATTTCAAAAGACGTGTTTTATTAGACATTTTATTTCAAAAGTGCCCTAAAAAGTCTGTTAAGATACTCTGTTGTGTGTAACTATCTATTATAACCCTTTTACATATGACGCTCAACTGTTTGGTGCTATAAACTCAAGTCATATAAAACAGTTTATTAGAACAGTTAAACATTGTCGGCATCCTATAGAATCGATTTTGTTGTAGATTTGTAGTGCAATGAAATAATCACTTGCAATCTTGTTCATTTTAGCCAAGGGCTAGTCTTCTTCTTCCGTCTATGCATTTAGATTTCTGCTTTTGCATGTCTGTGGCCACTGATTCAAGAAATTTTAACAGTCTGACCACAAATGCATCGATGCGACTATATCTGCTAGCATATCACATGAATATAGCCTGGATCTAGTTGCATATTTCAAGATTAACACACTATATATATATATATATATATGAGTATAAAGTTTAGATCTTGATTCTTCTTGCAGATTGTTTTGATGACAATTTCATGTTGGAGGTCTGAGGTTGGGCTGAATGAGATGTGGGATTGTGGAGTTTTTCTAGGAAAGTTTGCTGCTTTTTGCACCCAAGTTATACTCCAAGATCATCTAGTTTTTTCTAGCTGAATCTTTTGGTTTTTTTTTGTGCCTTTTTTGACAGTGAAAACTATGTTTTAGGATTCTTACGAGTTCTATGTGATTTAATACTGGTGTTTATATTCCATAAAAGTCTTCTTTACACGATCTAATTTACTTTCAAACAGCGATGAGAAATTGCTTTGTTTGATTTTCAACGGTCAACGTATCAGCCAACAGTTAGTTTATTAGTGCAGTACATTCAAGAATCATGAACTCTTGTTGGGTACCTGGAACTGGTAATCAAAACCCCATATCATCATTTCTTGAAGCTCAAACCAGTTGAGAAAAATAGACAAAAAGAAACCTGGATTGCTGTGTTGGGCTTCGGTGAGAACAATTTCTTTTGTACAACTTTCGCACGATATAATGTAACTGTATCGTAAGAAATATCTATTAATACAACCTTTATATACATTGTGGGCTTGTATATACGTATATGATCCCCTCGACCATTTGGATCGTTTCGACGTGGGCACTTTCCAGATGACTGTGAAACTTCACTCCAGAGAATTACCAGGCTCATAACCATATCTATATTATATTATAAAGCATTTGACAAAAACTCTTAAAACCATTTTTATGCGTAAAGTACTGTTTATTAATGCATATTACTTAAAATTCAAGATTGCAAGTTGGTTGTGCGTAAGTACAACTTATTAAAGCTCCATGTCTGAATTTGTGTAATTAACTGCAGATAAACATAATCAAATACAGGATAAACATTTATTTTAAATATAAAAAATCTAAAATATAATTAGGATAACTATTGAGTTTTAACATAATACATAATTATTATTTTTATAAAATTTATATTATTAAACCAAAAATAAATTATTTTATTATTAAACTTAAATTAAATTATAATAAAAAAATAAATTAAAGAAATTACATAAAAATGAAAACTTTATAATAGTTGATTGTAAAGTGGGAACAAAACAATCGAAGAGATGTAAAAGAGTAAAAGGGGCATCGATTTCATCGAGTAGCGTTCGTTTCAGATGAGCCTAATTCAATACCTATGATTTAGGGATATTGCAACTCGTTTAAGTATTAGTAAGCTTTGGGTGGAGTTGTTTTGGGTTGGTTTGTTAGGGGAAAGTATAGAACTAGAAAAGGGTTGATCGATCAAGAACTGGATTACTTGATAATCGTGTAAGAGATCACTTTCCGAATTGATATTTCGACATATCTGGGTTACACGAAATTCAATATGGGATAAGACTCAAGAGAGCATTTTCGCTTTTAGGCACAAAAACGAGAGCAAACTTGTTGTAGAGTGTGAGAGGATTGTTCAAAAAACCCGTATCTAAAAACATAAGCATAAAAGGTATTTATGCTCATAAAAAATAACCGAAATGACAATCATGACTCAAATTTAGGAGTAGTAGACAGTAATAAAATTGCACATTAAAAATAGTGGACAGTTACAAAAACTGTTCATTAATGGTAGTGAATAGTTACAAAACTGTTCTAACCATTTAGACATGAAGCCAGAGACAAGACGAACCAGTGCCCCTCCCGTCTGTAAGGATCAGAGCCCTCCCACCTTTAAGGACCAGACCCCCTCTGATCTTACCAACCAGAGCCAAGTCTTAGCAATCATAAGCAAGAAATCAAAGCCCCTCTAGTCTTACCAACTAGAGGCAAGTCTTAGCAATCATAAGCAAGGAACCAAAGCCTCTGATCCTTAACAACCAAAGACAAGGAACCAAAGCCTCTGGTCCTTAACAACCAGATGCAAGGCAGACCAAAAATCCTCTGGACCTTAACAACCAGAGGCAAGGGACCAGAGCCTCTGGTCCTTTAACAACTAGACTCAAGGTCATCCTTAACAACTAGAGTTAAGGCCAACCAGAACCCCTCTGGTCCTTATGATTAAATTTTCACCACAATGCAAAGGGTGCTTCTCCTTAACTCCTAATAGGGTCATACTCGTCTTATAACAAGTGTGCACTTCACACCTCTTGACTTGTGTTAGAACACAGTATAAAGCCCCCCTTAAAACTCGATGTTACTTTCAATTACACTTAAATGTTTTGGAGACACTAAAATCACCAACAAAGTTTGGTTGGGGTTTGAGAACCTTTTAACTTAATCACTCAAGATATGAAAAATATATTGAGTTTTGTGCATTTTTAACTTAATCATTTAAGATATGAAAGTCTGTTGGGTTATTCCCCAATTAATTTTTACCACAACAATTGATTTCCAATCTTTTTTATAGGTCATAGGATCGTTTTGTTTGATTTCAGTAATTGTAGGGTTTATTTGTTTAAAAAAATGTTCAAGGTTTTAATAGCTTAAAATATGAAATATCGATCATTTTAAAAAAAATTCAATATTTTAAACTGTGTTTGAAAAACTAACTGATAAGTTAGTTTTTGATGAATAAGTTAGGTGTTAGCTGATAAACAAATCATGTTTTGGTAAAAATTAGTTGACAAGATCAAATGGACATAGTTGAAAAATTAATTGGAAAAAAATGGAGAAAACCTGGTAAAACTTGTTGAAATCTACTTGAATCAGTTTAAAAAAAAACCAACTTATGGCCAATCAGACAAGTCTTTTACAATATGCTCAAAAGATAAACTGGTTTTTTTATAATTGCCAAACATTATCTTATATGACATATTCATCCTTTTCAAGATGTTTCTAGAATTTCAAAATCATAAGCCTCTTAATCACTTTTTTCTATCGTATTTTTTGTATTTTGGCTATCCTTCAGTGTCTTCACCTACAACCTATGTATGCACAAGATACATAGTATCTGATCTTGTGCTATAATCGATAAGAATTGGGATGCAAATAAAAAAAAAGTTAATTGGGTGTTTGTGATTGCTTATAAAAACAACTTATTGACTTATTCCAGTGTGACACCGGTAATAAGCACTTTTTGAGTGTTTGGATAAACAGCTTATAATGGTGTCAAACCGGTAATAAGAAGTTTTTTAGGAAGTTAAACAATTCTAACTTATAATAAGTTGATAAACACTTTTGTAAAAAAAACATAAGTTGTTTCAAATAAATAATCCCAAACACCCCTTAAATGACAAGATCCGATATAAAATATGATCAGATCTTCCCAATTTCTTGTATAAAGTGGAAAAACATATTAGGGTTTTGTACTGCTGATTTGTCTCTAAATTAAAGTTTTGGTGTTTGAAAATAGCCAGTATTACAAATCTTTATATATATATATTTCCATATTTATTTATATATTTTTTGGTTTTTAATATTTTACATCATGTTTTCATAAATAAATCCATCATTTTCATTGGTCGACTTTTAATTTTAAATAAACACAAATTCAATTCCATAAAATATAAACATTTCTTTTAATGTAGTAATTATTAAATTTTATTTTAGTATTAATTCCAAAAGGGGAGAAGTTGTTGGCATCTTGGTGAAGCTAAAAAACGACGTCGTTGTCCAAAAGACTAAAAAGCCCTTTCGGCCTAGTAGCTTCCTCTTTAAACCCTGCCTTCGTTCTCTTATTCATTTAGGTAAAACCCTAGCCTCCCTGCTTCTTCTTCTCTCACACAAAGAGGCTTCAATCCGCCGTACAAAAATGGTACCCTTTTGCTTTCTTCCCTTTTTTCCTTTGAAAATTTGCTGTTTCGATGCCAATCTTTCGTATATCAATCTGTAAAAAGTTCGTATTTGGTTTCTGAAAATTGTTGATTTTCTTGTTTGCAGACAGGAGAAGCTGTGAATCCAAAAGCGTACCCACTGGCTGATGCTCAGCTTACGATAACGATATTGGATCTTGTTCAACAAGCCGCTAATTACAAGCAGCTTAAAAAGGGTGCTAATGAAGGTATAATCGTTAACCCCCTTATAAACCCTAGTTTTTTTTTTAATCGTTTAATGAAGTTTAAATATGTTTTTGGAGATTATAGTCATATGGGTATAGTTCTTTGTGTTTCAAATTGATTTGTATGAGTATTTGTAGTTTGTATATAAGTCAAAGTTTATAGTTACTTGTCAACGTCGATTGATTTTGTTTTTCACAAGTTTTTGCATACATATCAAGAGATTGTAGCCATATGAATATGTTTCTTTGAGATGGTGAAAGTTAATTAGTGTAGTAATAAGCAACCTTTATGGCTTTATCAGTGCAAGGTGAGATGAGCCTTTTGCAGTTGACTCTGTTTTTATGCAAATTTATGTAGATTTATTTAGATGAAATCGTAAAGAAATAAAAGGGTAATATGTTACTTTGAAGCAGCGCTCTTATTGTTATTGGTTGGATGAATTTAAGTTGAATTTGCTGTTATTTGAACACAAAAGCTAAAAATTTGGAAAAGAGCTAATCCTAAGGTGTTGGATCTACAAACTTCATGTATTTTTGGCAAATAAGCATGTTAATTGTTGCGAGTACGCGAGTTTTGATATTTTTTGTTGAAGATTAATTAAATTAGTGAGATTTTGGAGGACACACACACATATAGGGGTGAGATGAGAGTACCCTGAAAAGGAAAAGAACCGAAAAACCCATCCAAACCATTAAAATGGGATGATCCAATGGATATGGTTAAAAAGGTGGTTGTTCGGTTCTTTTTCCAGGGTTCTCTCCAGATCTTTCCCCATATATATACTGTGTCAAGTTTGCATGCCATTTAATCAGTGAAAGCTAACTAAACTATTGCTTTTATTTATCTTTTTTCTCGGCAAAAGTTTGTTAATTTAGTGATTTTTGGATCTTGAAAATAGGCAAAGTTTTTTAATAACTGGAACTTGAGATGGGTATGTATTGATGTTGGTTGTTTTGGCTCTAATTTTTAATTTACAGCTACAAAGACCCTTAACAGGGGTATATCTGAGTTTGTAGTGATGGCAGCAGATGCTGAGCCTCTTGAAATTATTCTTCATCTTCCCCTCCTTGCTGAAGATAAGGTATTTAAAGATTTCTTGAATTATTCATTATGATTTCCTTCTTGTTAAGCATTTGATTCACAAAATCAATGAGTTATTTATCAAGATTTCGTACTTGTTTATGGTCCGACTGTGTACGCCTGTCAGTTCCAAGCAACCATACACAATCTTGTCATTGACTGAGACAGGACATAACCCGAGTGGGCTTTCTTCTGTTTCACTAATGTGTTGAACAAAATTGAGGTAGACAAGACCCTAAAATCTTTCACAATTCTTTGCCCCGGTCTACCTTAACCCTGTCTGGTCCTATTCAGCTCCGTTTGCATTTTGTTTATAAACTTGTAATCTAGCATCTTTGTATGTTAATCTTTTTCTTTGAGGATACACCAAACGTTGATCTCTTCGGGTGATAATGGCTTATCTTGTTGCTTTTGCATTTGTAACAAAAACGGAAAATTCTTGATCTTTTTGGCAGAACGTACCATATGTTTTTGTGCCCTCAAAGCAAGCGCTAGGGCGAGCGACTGGTGTCACAAGGCCTGTAATTGCATGTTCGGTGACCAGCAATGAAGGCAGCCAATTGAGGTCTCAAATACAGCAACTCAAGGTTGTTTCCATGCCTGTTAACTGCTCTTTTTGTCTGCGATTCTATGCCATTTTTTGTGGGTTCTGATGTGTTTTTGAATGATAAAATCAGGATGCGATTGAGAAGCTTCTGATCTAGAGAGGAAGTATGGAAATTCGGTGTGATGGGCCTGGATTGCATTAAAGAGGCTTTGATCTTTCTTTTCCTACAACTATCTTAATATATGTATCAAATTTCGTTCTCAATGCATTTTTGTACTCTCTTAAGTCTAAACTATTCTCATTTCTTGTTTTATGTAACAGTTTAAAGTCTTATCATGCCTTCTTTTTTCTCACTTTGAGAACTTGTCCTTCTAGATAGGAATATACACACACACATACACACATATATATATATATATACACACATATATATATATATATACATATATATGTATGTATGTATGGGAAAGAGAGTGGTTCAGACGAGAGCATGGTTAAAATAAGATAACAAGAGAACACCTGTATTACCATGTGATTTTTAATCACTAAAAGTTGCATCTGATTTGGGTTTGGTCTAACGCATGGGCGAGCTTACATGTTCTTGGCCTGGTGCCTTAAGAGTGCGAACTTGTATTCTTTTATTTGGGAAAAGTACAATAAAAACCAATGAACTTTATTGTTTGGAATGATTAAGTCCTTGAACTTTTTTTTGGAACAAATAAGTCCTTGAACTTTTTTTTGGAACAAATAAGTCCTTGAACTTTCCAAAACATGTTAAATAAGTCCTTGAACATTCCAAAATATGTTAAATAAGTCATTGGACAATTTTTGGAACAAATAAGTCATTGGACATTTCAAAAAATGTTAAATAAGTCATTGGACAATTTTTGGAACAAATAAGTCCTTGAACAATCCAAAACATGTTAAATAACTTTTTGAAAAAAATAAAGTGGTAAAATAGTGAAAAAAATCCGGAAAAAAACCCAATGAACATTCATATTTTGAACGATTAAGCCCCTAAATATTTTTTGAACCAAAAAGTATTTAGATCTATAAAATTAAACAAATATAACAAAAAAGTACTTACATTTACAAAAAAATAATTACCATTTTAACTAGTTGTACAAGTCATTAGAATGTATCCAACATGTTTTATAAAAGTTCAAGAAGTTATTTAACATGTTTTGGATTGTTCAAGGACTTATTTGTTCCAAAAATTGTCCAAGGACTTATTTAACATTTTTTGGAATGTTTAAGGACTTATTTAACATATTTTGGAATGTCCAAGGACTTATTTGTGCCAAAAAATTGTCCAAGGACTTATTTAACATGTTTTGGAAAGTTCAAGGACTTATTTGTTCCAAAAAAAAGTTCAAGGACTTAATCATTCCAAACAAGAAAGTTCATTGGTTTTTATTGTACTTTTCCCTTATAATTATGTTCTTGTTTGAACTCGATCCAATACATTATATATATATATATATATATATATATATATATATATGCACACACATAGGGGACTTCATTTGAGAACCATAAATTTGAGATAACTTGAATCATAGTATATCATGTGTTATTTTATATGATTTTTTTCATTTCTATAACTGAATTTAGGTATTGATTGACATATATTTGTTTCAAAATATGAATATTTTTTATGTGCTTGTGATGTATTAAAAATAGTTTCACGTCATGACCGAATACGTATAAAACAAATATATATTAACCAATATATTAAATTATTGTCTTTAAGAAAAATCACATGAAACGATATCATTTGGGGGTTTTATTTGATTATATATATTATAGAAAAAAGATTCCAAAAGAATTTCAAAAAAACAGATGAAAAAATATATCAAAATAAAAGTCAAATTAAAAATAATTACGTGATTGTTTTTTATTTGGTGTAATTTGCTTTGCTCCTATTTTTTTTCTCCTGTATTTTGCTGTTTTTCAATATAAAGAATAAATAAAATATTGTAATTTTTAATCATGTCTTTGGTATCATTTTTAATCCAACGGTTTGGATAAGTTTTTTAGTTCTTTCTTTTTTCAGGTTTCTTTTCCTACCACATGTAGTGGGATAGATGAGCAAACCACTTCCAACTAGTCTGGGTCCCAACTAGTCTTGTTCCTAACCATAAACATGCTTGAATCGGTGTTGGTTTGGACCAGTATCTACAACAGAACTAAAGATTGATTATAATTGGTTGGATTTATCCTTTACAATTGTATAGATGGTCAAACGGGTTAATCGAACAGCTCCACGGTACTTAAACCAGTTTGTTTTGCATGTACAAATCTGAAGCATTAACCATATTTTTTTATTGTATTTATTAAAAATATAACATTATTATTGATAAATATAATTAAAATAATATGTTATTTATTTTATTATAAATACAAAAATCAACTACAATCTCTAGGGTTTTAGTATGATAATTATGAAAATAAAGTAATATTATTAATTGTTAAAAGTACCAGGAGGTTTCAAGTTTAAATCCAATGAGGAATAAAAAACCTCTTGTGGCCACGGAGGTTTAAATGCGGTGACTCCGGGCTATCTGCAAAGCCAGTGGTCGCCCTGGGATTAGTCGGCTCGCATAGCGGGTTGGATATCCAGGTTAATAAAAAAACAAAAAAAAATAAAGTAATATTATTAATTGTTAATTGAAATTATTAGTTGTTATATATTTGATTAGGTAACCTTTAATTCGTGTTTATTTTAATCAACATGTGTTTATTAAATACTTCACATTTTATTTATTTATTACTAATTTAATTTTTCAAAATAATAAAAAAAATAAAGTAAATCACTTTTAAAAGTATATTATAAAAAAAATAAAGCAACATCTACTTATCAACGTTTTGGTTTACTCTGAAGATACAATTTGCTGTTAAAATAATCGATACCCAAACCAAGTAATGTTTGATTTAATAAGTTTTAAATTATTCAGTTCAATAACTGAAAAAATCAAATAAGAGTTCATATTTTTTATTTCATTTTTTCCAACAATTTTTCCAAATGGAATGTTTATTTCACTCAACAATTGAATAAACGTTAAATACTAGTTTCGTTCAAGATAATATGTCTGCTTTCACTAACACCTGGTTGGAAGGCAATTCTATCAAATCTAAAATAGGATTTCCCGAAAAACATAACAATTATTCGCTGATGGGGTCCCCGCATCCTTCTCAACCCGTATCTTGTTCGTTCTGGAAACACGTTTTCTTATTCCATTTTTTATAAAATAATAAATACTATAATGTGTTATTTAATTTATTTATATAGAAAAAAAAATGAAATATTAGCATAAGGTGTTATTCGGTTAATTTAGTTTAATCAAATTAGTAGAAAAAATTACTAAAAACATAATCGAATAACAATCTTTAATCGGTTTATCTAACCATTTAAGCCAAAAACCAGATAACCTAAATTTCATTAAGCTATTTGGATTTGTTTTTTTAGAACCCTTAAAAATGATCTTACTAAGGGGTTGTTTGTTTACCTCTTAATAGTTCCATTAAGAGGTAATATCTGAATCGTTAAGAGGTGAATCTTGTTTGGTAAAATAAAAGTCTGCCTCTTAATGGTTTTAAAATCCTCTGAATGATTTTGTATCCTGGATCTCCCTTAACCATTAAGAGCCCTTATTTCATTGTATACAATTACCAAACAATTATATTTCATTTTGCACTATATCATGAGAGTCTCTTAATCATTCTGATCATTTAATCATTCTAATCACTTAATCATTCTGCACCAAACCATTCAGCAATTACCAAACAGCCCCTAAATCATAGTATAATTGAGTTGAGTCCACATTTTTCCTTTATATTCCAGGATTGGTCCACCAAGTATAGGTTGAGTTACAAATTTAGTCCTCAACTATCATTTTCATCATCTCTCAACCTTCTTATATCATTTCATGAATCATATCTATAATGTCTGTAGAAATTTCTGTTCATACTCATAAGTCAAGCTGATCTCTAAAACTTAAACTTGCTCCATAGTATCTTCCCTCTTTACAGACTTCATTTCCGTTCCGAGAAACCGCGCCATCCGAAAAATCTCCTCGGTCTGTGGATGAGACATATCGTCTGAAGAAAACCCGTGTACCGACCCTTTGACGTTATTAACGTCGACCCAACTGAACCCCACAACTTTCTTCACCTTCTTATCCCTCATCCCTTTCCTTATCTTTGCAACTTCATCCCAATCCCCTCTTTCTGCGTAAAGATTCGACATCAGCACATACGAACCTGATTCTTTAGGCTCCATCTTCAACAAAGCATCAGAAACCCGTTTTCCCATCTCCATGTTTCCATGGACTTTACATGATCCTAACAAGCTTTGCAACACTGGCAGCCCAACCCCACCTGGGATCTGGCTCAGAAAGTCCTCTGCCTCCTTCAGCCGCCCTGCTCGGCCATACATGTCCACTATGCAAGAATAATGTTCTGGGGATGGCTCGATTCCATGGACTTTGACCATTGACTCGAACACCTCTCTGCCCTTTTCCACCATTCCCTTTCTTCCGCATGCAGTTAATACAGAAAGAAAAGTTATGGAGTCAGGTTCAAAAAACTGATTCTCCATTTCTTGATACAAGCTCATGACAGATTCATAATCTCCGTGTCTTGAATGAGCGGATATGATTGCGGTCCATGCCACTTGGTTCTTTTCCTTGATCTCAGCAAACACTTTACAAGATTCGTTAATGCTTCCTCGTTTTGCATACATATCAAGAAGAGCTCCAGAAACAATTGGATCTTTGTTTAAGCCGAGTTTAGCAAGATACGAATGGCACCATTGTCCATACCTCAATGAGATAGATTCAGAAGATGCAATTGCACTCAACACACTGCCGAATGTGTATTCATTTGGTTTTGACTCCATGATTGTGGTAGAGAATGTCCTTAAAGCTTCTTGAAACATCTTGTTCTGAGTGAACCCTGAAATTAAGGCATTCCATGAAATGATCACCCTGTGTACCATCTCTTCAAAGACATTGATGGAATCTTTCATGGACTCAAACTTAGCATACATGGTAATGAAGCTGTTGGCAACCACTAGCTCTGAAAAAAAGCTAGACTTTATGCATAATCCGTGAACTGTTGACCCTTCTTTCACCTGATTATTGGCACAAATGGCATGAATCAAGCCAACAAATGTAACCTCATTTGGAGAAACACCATCCTTTCTCATTTCATTGAATAGAGATACAGCATTCTCGTCACTTATAGAAAGCATGGTAGTCCAAGATACTACATTGCGATGCGCCATGCCCTCAAAAACCAATTTTGCATCTTCGATATGGTTACATTTTGAATACGTAGAAATCAACACGTTGCAGACCGATTCATGTGTTCCATATCCCCTTTTAATGGCCAAACTATGTATCTGTTTCCCGAGATCCAAGTTTCTAGCATGCCCACAAGCTGAAATTGCACTTGTAAATGAAACATGATCAAGCTTCATTCCTAATCTAATCATATCAATAAAAGCTGAAGTTGCTTCTATTCCATGACTTCCTTCTTGACTATAACCTGAAAGCATAGCATTCCATGAGACTAAATCCTTGCTGGGCATTTCATCGAACACCCTTTCTGCTTCAACTATACATTCCCATTTCGAGTATAATGTTATAAGTGCATTTGCAATAAAGCCTTCACACTGCATTCCTGTTTTCAGCACAAGAGAGTGCAACTGAATTCCAAACAGAAATTCTTCAGAGTCAGCACAATGTGCCAATGCAGTAGTATAAGTCACTGCATCAAACGTAACCCCTATGTTATTCATTCGACAAGCAAAACTCAGCGCAGCATTACTGTTCTTACACCCAGAGAGCAAGGTGTTCCAAGAAACAGTATCTGGGTTAGTCAAATTCTCGAAAATAACCAAAGCACGATCAAGCTGCCCGGATTTAGAGTACATGTGCATCAAAGAATTAGAGACGGATAAGAATGAATCAAGACCAGACGTCAATGCAAACCCATGAATTTGACAACCAAGTTTCGGGTCTCCACGACATGCCTTGATAGCAAGAGCAGTCGAAACTTCATCAACATGAGTTACACCCACTTCCTGAATCCGTGTATTGAATATATCAAGAGCCTGAAATGGAAGGTTTTGGTGCAAAAGATTAAGCATGGAGTGGTGGAGAGAGCCGAGGTTTGGTTGCGGAATTTTAACGAACAGTTGGTGCCCATCTAGTGAACTTATGGTGTCAAAGCATTTGAAAATCAATTGGCGGGTAATCATCAAAATCGTACAAAGAGAAAATAACGGAGTTCCTAGTCGGCTTCTCTTTCAAATTTGATTTTGTTGCAACAGAAACTTTTCACTCATTAAATAAGATCCTTGATGTTTCAAGAAGAAAATTTTGACATTGTCATCCAGAAAGCATCAACTAAATCCATTTATTAGGGCAAGAGAGATCGACGAACGCAAAAGAAACAAATTAATTTGGAAGAATCGTTGAGGGTCGCAATGGATTAACAGGTCGTTGATTGTAGTAGATGAACATGAGGGTAGAATGTAACCCGACATCATGAGGTGACCATGAGGTGACACCAGGAATACGCATTTTTTTTTTAGTGTTTGGATAAATAATTTATAAACTATCAAACCGGTAATAAAGAGTTTTTAAAGAAGTTAAACCCTTCCGACTTATGATAAGTTGATAAGTGTTTTTATAAAAAAAGACATAAATTATTTCAAATAAACAATCCCAAACACCCCCTTAGTTATACGTTTTGGAAACAGTATTTAGCTTATAAGTAGTACAGGTAATGGGTAGGGTAACGGTTAATTCGTTATCTAATCCATTTAAAATAATAAGTAATAAAACGAGTAATTATCCATATCTTATCCATTAAGATAGTGGGTAACGAAACGGGTAGTGAATAAATGGTAAAAGAATGATTTTGAACTACAATAATATTGTTGAACATCAACATACAAGTAAAATAAAAATTCATATAAATATAATAATCTTTATTTTATATCTAATTTGTTCCAATAAACATTGTGATATTGTTTTAAATATGTTATAATGTGATATTTTACACAACAATATACAAATCTAAAGAGAACATTTATGTATGTTATATTTATTTTAGCGACCTCATATTGCTTTTCATTTTATTATTCTAATTAACTCTTTTAGCTGATGAATATGAAAAGAAAATTAAATACCAGTTAATATACGTTATGCAACATTTAAGATAATATTTTTAAAAAATATTGTAATATTTAATGTTAC
Source organism: Cynara cardunculus var. scolymus (assembly GCF_001531365.2). Classification (NCBI taxonomy): domain Eukaryota; kingdom Viridiplantae; phylum Streptophyta; class Magnoliopsida; order Asterales; family Asteraceae; genus Cynara; species Cynara cardunculus. The sequence continues at coordinate 4,349,842 of NC_037535.1, forward strand.
ATAATTATATGTACGTATATATGTGTGTGCGCACGTGTATATATAAACGGGTAAAGGATAAATGGATAAGGAAGAATACTTTATCCATAACCTACCCATTAAAATGTCGAGTAAACAAGTAAATGATAGGTGGATAAAATTTTCTTTATCCATACTTATTGGGTTACCTATTGATTTGGTGATAACTCATTGATCTGTTCCATTATCCTATCAACACTTAATAGTTATTGGTTTTTTTTGTATATTGGTTTATTGATACATACTTAAAGCCCTTGGTAAAATCGAAAACTAGCCGATGTGAAGACAAAAGATCATTGATCCAGTACTATGAATCAATTGTCAAAATTACACACAAAGACTCCAAATTAGTTGATTTGAAGATTGGAGGTGTTTTGAAGCTACTAGTTGATTGAAGGAAGATCTTCATGCACCAAGATTCGTAAGTAGCTGTTTGAAGCTACTAATCCATCCAAAGTTGATTTCTCTACAGACTGACCATATCTTTGCAAAACTTGTATCTGATAAAGATATTTTTTATCAGTAGGTTTGTCTTTACATGAACAATGTTGTGTGCATGCAGAGTACGATGAAAATGATATATCAAATATGGTCAAGTCAATCACTATCTTCTCATCCTAAGGTAACAAGTGTCCTCATGCATTTAATGTATGAAGTTAGTATAAAAGGCAGAGTGCATCTCCCATTTAAATTACGCTTGCCTGAAAATATTTTTAAGTGTATTCTCAAGGCAATCAACTCTCTTCTACTACTCTTCTACTCTCTTGTGTGTGAAGAAAAACTTAGTGTTCTTCATTTTCTTACAAGTACTCTATGTTTAAGATTATTTAGGTTAGGTTATCTTTTCCATCTTCCGCAACAATCTGTATTGTATCTATGTGTTAATTCTTGATACTCATCAATAAGAATTAAAAAATTTTAAAAAAAAATATGAGTAATTGTATTCAACCCCCCTTTCTACAATTATTTCCTGTTTGTTGTCATCTCATTCGGGACCAACAGTACCCTTATTAACATAACTGGTAACTGACCTACTCTTACCCTTTGTCAGCCCTACTTATAAGCTAGCTTATTGAAACGCTACTTGGAGTAACGTTTTAGAAGCTTATTGACATTTTTTTTCAATTATGACCTTCGTTAATATTAATTATTAATTACAAATAAATATTAGAAATATTAAATATTACTAATATTAATTAATATAAATTGAAAATTAATTTTAATTATACGTTATACATTAATATTATTTATTAATTATTTACAATAAT
>NC_037535.1:4351467-4353049 GCF_001531365.2 Cynara cardunculus var. scolymus
TTGTTTGTATTAATTAATATATTATATTATTATAAATTTGTTTCAATTATATTTTAAAATATTATAATTGATTAATCTTTTAATATATCATTTTTGATCATTTTACATGTTTATCAGCTAATTTTTGCCAAATATTATTTCTTTATTAGCTAGTGTATAAGCTAACAGCTAACTTATTAGCTAGCTCGTCAAACATAGTCTTACGTTTCTCATCATCAAGTTTTATAGTAAATCATAGATTTGGTCCTTGTGGTATATGAAGTTTACCAATTGGGTGCCCTACTCTGAGAGGCACACCTACTCTTTGGGGTGTGGTTGTCCGTGAAACCATCTAAAAAACATAGGGTCTAAGCGTAAATTTTTTAAGATATATAAACGTAAAATCATATACCACTGATTTAATAAACCAAATTTATTGGGTTGATGCTAAAAAACATGATTCATAATAGAAGTGAAACCATAGCCACAAGTATGGTGCGTCATTGATTTGGGTTTTTAAAGATCAAAAGTGTCTGAAGATCTCAGTTTCAAATCCAAGAAGAAATAAAAATCCTCTTTTGGCCACGAAGGTTCAAATGTGGTGACTCTGGACTACCCGCAAAACAGGTGGTCATCCTGAGATTAACCGGTTTGCATATCGAGTTGGATATTCAGGTTAATTAAAAAAATAAAAAATAAAAGTGAAACCACAAGAATTCTATCGATAATAAATTAGAGCAAGGAATCCAATTCGTAATTTCCACACGAGTTTGTATAAATCGGATCAACTCTTTTTGTATTTTCTAAATTAATATATTAACCCCATGAGTTGTCCCAAAGGCATCTCAACCTCGTTTTACAAACCCACCATTTTTTTTTACAATCTTCTAACCCTCAATCGATATGGGATATACAAAACTCAATCATAATAAGAGATTGAATATTATTCAATTCTTAGGGTACCACATCAACGATTTTGGTTCATACTTTCAAAAATCTACTCGATCAATCTCTTTGCCCCTCGTTTATCGAGAATCAAAAATATCTTTTTCAAGTTTGAATTTGTTCACCGAGTTCTTCTACTTCATTTTTATTTACTTATTTTATTGATTTTTATTTAATATGAATATTTTTCCCTCCTTTTTTATATTATTTTTTAAGTCTCGTAGGTTTGATCCTTGGAACTGAACTCATATTCTCATTGAGCGAATGATACGAAATAAATCAGATTGATTAAAAACACTATGTGAAATATTTCAGTTTTTTCCTTTTCCTCTATCCTATAGGTATGTTCGAATCAATCGATAACATTTTCTTCTGTCTGAATTGGTATTATTACATTCAAAAAACCAACCAAAATGCAAAATTTTAAAATATATCACTCTCAATATGTCATATCAACATTTTAAAGTCATTTTTTTATATGAAATAAGTAAACTTAACCACATTTCAATATTTAAGAAATAACCAAATCTCATAATATCAATTACAAATGAAAGGGTTGACCCATTTGAGCCAACATCATAACTTGCAACAACAAAAATCACCCCCTCTTTTCATATATATATATATATATATATATATATATATATATATATATATA
>NC_037535.1:4353759-4361554 GCF_001531365.2 Cynara cardunculus var. scolymus
ATATATATAGGGGGAAGATCAAATGTTAACCAACAACTTTGTGTTAACTTTGAAAAACATGGCAACCAATCAAATTTCATTCTTCTTGTAGGTTTATGTCATGTTCACATTTTAATTACAAGGGTATTTCAGTAAATTACTTTGATATGTAACTCCCAAACAATTAATAGGGAGTTACAAATCATCAAATTCCAAAAAAATATACATTTATAATATATATATATATATATATATATATTTTTTTTTAATCTTGATATTCCATGTTTATTGTTTTATCGGTTTTTAATTCGTATAGAAAACACGGCAGTAAAAAATTTCGGTATCGATCAAGCTAATATTGATAAATGCAATGGAAAATAAATTGACAACAATTATAAGATTAAAATGGTTCGGGAATTGAAGAAATTAACAAAAGCGAATGTCTTGGTAATAGATTTTTATTTTTTTTAGATTCGTTTTAATCGAAATTATGTTCATTAAGATGTGTTGTGTTTTTTATAACTCATCTTGTATTGATAGCTTTTTTTCTTTAATTATTAAAATAGGTACCTAATTCACATGTTCAAATGGAAGTACATGCACGACTTATTTTCATATTGTCATATTACCGACTTTTATGAATCATGAATCATTGTGTTCATGTTACTTCTATCATATGAACACATGTTATTTTTTAAGCTTGATACCAAATCTTTATATTTGTGTAAGTGTTTGTACCTTGTGTTCATAGCGTTGGGGTTATGTGTTCATATATTTTATACGATATGAACAAGAGGTGAACACGATATGAACAAGGGGTGAACAACCATATAAGATCAGAAACATATATGAACAAGGGGTGAACCTTAAACGGTGTGGATGCAATGCATGTATAAAACTCCAATTGACAAATGATCGCTCATGAATGTGTTTATAATGAAGGAACTATTGTTCACAAGCTGTTCATATCGTGTTCATACCTGTTTTTTTATTTATTTCTTTTCGTATAGCAGTTATTCTTATTATGTTCATATTATGTTCATAAATGCTATGCAGTCCAAGTTCATATATATGTCAAATTTTTGTTCGTATTTGACACAATGGTTCATATATATATAGTTGTGTTCATATGGTTTTTACATTAACAAAAAAATCATAGAATTTTTGATTTTGTAACTTCCAATTAATTAATGATATGAGAGTTGCATAATTTTTTTACCTAAATACCCTTTTCAACATTGTTTACTTATCTTTATGCAATTTTAAATTTAAAAAAAATAATTTTGTATCATGATTAATCACAACCGTTTATTGAAAAATTGAATGACCAAGATCGGTTAACAAAGTTAATACAAAAACTTTGGTTAACATTTGATCTTACCCCTATATATATATGAACCATTGTGTCAAATACGAACAAAAATTTGACATATATATGAACTTGGACTGCATAACATTTATGAACATAATAAGAATAACTGTTATACGAAAGGAACTAAATAAAAAAACAGGTATGAACACGATATGAACAGCTTGTGAACAATAGTTCCTTCATTATAAACACATTGAGGAGCGACCATTTGTCAATTGGAGTTTTATACATGCATTCCATTACCAAGACATTCGTTTTGGTCAATTTCTTCACTTTCTGAACTAGAACTCCGATTGTCGCCATAAACCATTTTAATCTTCTCAATGTTGTCGATTTTTTTCCAATGCGTTTATCCATAACAGCTTGAACAATACCGAAAATTTTACTACCGTGTTTCCTCCACGAGTCAAAAACTCATAAAACAATAAAAATAGAAGATCAAGATTAAAAAATAAATAAAAATATCAATATTATAAATGCATATTTTTAGGAATTTTATGATTTTGTAACTCCCCTTTAATTGTATGGGAGTTACATAGTGAGGGGCGGACCGCCATATGGGCCTATAGGGGCCCTGGCCCCTGTGATTTTTTTTGTAAGCAGGCTTAGTAGTTTTCCAATGCTCCTGTAAAATACCAACAAATTTCTACCGGCCCCCTCCCTCCATTCCCCCTCCAATCTCCATAGCGAAGAGCGACTGCCCGACTGTGCGTGCGAGAGCGACGGAAGCGGAGTAGCGAACGACGACAAAGCAGAGGGAACCGGCAGGAGGAGGCGGCACTCGGCGTCGGCTGTCTGCGGTCAGTGCCTCAGCGGWCTGCCTGTCTCGGCGGTCGGCGGCCACTGTGAGTCGGTGACGGAGTCATGGAGCGGTAACTCCAACTCGGTAAGTTCTGCACTTCTGCTGCAACTGTTTACAGTTTACTGCACTTCTTTTCCTTTTCTTTTGAAATCAAAACCCAACAGCCTGTTTGAGTGTTTGTTGAATATTAGGTCTAAATGACTAAATTTATGACTTAATGTGGTGATTTACTGATTTAGGTGATTATTAATATTARRTCTWAGTCTAAAWTTGRTTAYMTAMTGGTTTGTAAGTTTGTTGCTGCACCAAACAGCCTGTGTTTCTTTCATTCTTTGGCAGTTTGGCTCATTGTCTCATAACTCATTGGCTGAATTTGGTTATCTACTGGTTTGTAAGTTTGTTGCTGCACCCTGTCTCACTGCCACTGGTTTGGATTATTGGATACAATTAGGTGGTTTATTACTTATTAGGTTTAAATTTATGTGGAAATTAAGGTCTAAACTCTAAAGTCTTTTGAACTAAAATCAGGAAGAAATTCTGCAAATCCCAATCTAGCAGTCTCGTTTTGGAGGGAGGAACTTGCCGAGTTTTTCTTGCGCAGTTGCTTCCTGTTTCCTACACTACTCACCATTGTAGTTTCCCGGCTCCTTTTGGATAATAAATTTTTCATCTTCTTTGCACCACTTAAAGATGGTATCCAGCCCTCATCAATTAGCTTTGTAGACTGAGATGAGGCTCCAGATAGATCAAAAGCTTCTGGAATCATCTTTATGCTCATCAAATCAGGTTTGGTGTTAGTAACATCTGCTAAACTTGGTTGGCCAGATTTCTGAATTGGCATTTCTTCCAAAAGATTCTTTCTAGACGCTGACCTGTATTTGGAACTGGAACGAGCTTTCCTCTTTACACTCGACATCGAAAAAGCTTCTCTGAAGCTCCCTTCAGTCTCACTGGGACGCATATGGGCAGTGTATTTTTGGTACCTTTAAAATATATAATATATTAGGTTCGGCCCCTACGGTTTGAAAGTTTGTGTTCCGCCCCTGTACATAGCAAATGAAATTACTCCATTACCCTTGGCATTAAATTGTGAACATGATAGAAACCTAATAGAAGAATGAATTGTGATTGGTTGACATGGTTTGCAAAGTTAACACAAAAACTTTGGTTAACATTTGATCTTGTCCCTATATATATATATATATATATATTATTAAAATGATATATATAATTATGAAACTGTTATTGAACTACATTAAAAATAAATGATTCATATTTTTGGAATAAAACAAATAATAAATTTGTAAGAATAATGATTTTAAGAATGCATGCGTTAGCATTGTCGACAGAAAGATGGAAATTGCTATAACTAAGTCCACCACGGCACCTTCCGTCTCGTTATGAGAGCATTTTCTTGAAATTATAAATTTTAAGGATTTTGTACCATTTTTTACTCCATAAATATTTTTTAAATGAATAAAGTAAATAAAATATTTATGGATCGTTTACGAAACGCTTAATCTGGTAAACGTTACTTAAGAACAAGACAATGACCAAGAGTCTTACCCGGTAAGTGATAACAACGATTTTTACCATGGTAAGTGCTTACCGAGTAAATTGTTGCATATAGTATCATTTTGATAGACTAAAATCTTACTCGATAAGTAAATAATAATATTAAATTTTACCGTTAAATATTTGATAAACTACCCTTAGTAAAATTCATTAAATTTAAGAACTCATTAAATTGATTATTTATAAGAGACAAATGGGCTTTTATTATTTCCATACAAAATACTTAAAATTGAATATTCAGGGAAAAAACATTTTATTAATGAATTAAAACTTTAATAATATAAGTAATGATTTTATCTTTAAAATGGAAAAAGAAGAGTTCAATATAATTTTTATTTTTGAAAATATTGATTTTTCAATTATCCGACTTCAAAAAAATCATAAAATCTATTGAAGATGCTTTTGATAAATTGTAAGCAAGCAAATGACTTTCGATCGGGAATCAAATCTTGCTTTATATTTGAACGTCAACACCTTGATCAGATAGAACGTTTCGAACAATTCAACGAGAACGATGAAACTGAAAAGACTGAAAGTAAAACGAAGTATTTTTCCTTATAGCCATCAGATTAGATAAGAGTATTCATAATGAGAGATTCTTATAAACGAAAAGTAAAGTTACTAAAAATTACCGTCACAAGTTAGTAAGATTGTTTTGGTTATTGTGTCAAATATTATTTTATTATATATTTTTTACTTGTATACCCTCATTAAATTTAAGAAAAAGTGAAATTCTTACAAGTTTGTCGTGTTAAAGTCTTATAAAAATTCTTAAGTCTTATAAAAATTCTTAATTTGATAAGTTGACGACATTATTATGTAGGTATAACATGTACCATTTACCTCGTGGTTGCATATTAATGTTGACTTTTGAAAGTCAAATGCATCTTTGCAACCAAACTACGGTTAAGAATTCAAGGTGTTTGAGATTGCTTATAAAAACAACTTATTGACTTATTCTGATGTGTCACAGGTAATAAGCACTTTTGAGTGTATGAAATTATGAATAAACAACTTATACTGGTGTCAAACAGGTAATAAGAAAGCTTTTGAAGAAGTTAAAACACTTCTGACTTATAATAAGTTAAGTGTTTTTATAGAAAAACATAAAAGCAATCCCAAACACCCGGTAAACAAAATAAAAACCATACCCATAACACCAAATCGATTTGTATACACTTAAAATCTGTATGGAATCAAGAACTGGTTTACATCTTGATCCAAAGATCAGCATCCTACAAGAAACCCATGGGTTGCCAACACTCAACTTGTTCATCTATCAACCTAACAACAAGTGTTTCTATCTTTATAGCTTTTCTTGTTTTGCTGTTTTATTGAATACAACATATAACAAATTCACATTTCTCATTATCTTTCTTGAATACAACTCATACCAAGAACACATCAAACACCCAAATGAACCTCCAGGTGGAGGATTTGCAGATAGATATACATCAGAAAAGAAGTCTAAAAAGGTTGAAACCCCATTAACATGAAAGTGATAAAGATGAAGACACAACACATCAAACACCCAAATGAAACTCCAGATGGAGGATTTGCAGATATATATCAAAAAAGAAATCTTGAAAGTTAACAAAACCCATTAACATGAATGTGATAAAGATGAAGACAGAACACATCAAACACCCAAATGAAACTCCAGATGGAGGATTTGCAGATATATATCAGAAAAGAAATCTTGAAAGTTAAAAAACCCATTAACATGAAACTGATAAAGATGGAAGACAATAAAAAGCTACATTGTGTAAAAGATACCTATGTCCTACTTCATTAAACATCATTGAAGCTCAATAGTGGCAAAAACCACTCCATTTGCAGTCTGCAAGATGATATCATTTATCAGAATCCATCTTTCTTGCAGATTTTTCATCTTTCTCCTCCAATAACTTGCCAGATTCGTCGTCTAGATGACTCGCCTTCTTCTCGGCTTCTTTGGCCTTAAGTGCCTGTAACTTGGCATGATTATAATAAGCAACACCCAAGAAAGCAATCAAGTAACCGAACAGATTGATTGGAGTCACTGTATCCTTAATCACAGACCACGAAAATGCAATCAATAACCAATCCTTAACAACTCCAGCCACATTCATAGTCAATGCAGATGTCTTCCCAACCAGCAAAAACACAGCAAGATTTAAAGCAAACGCACACAACGAATTCGTCCCAAATATGAAGTAATCGAAATGGAAACTAGAAGTATCCCTCAATTTGGGAAGCTCTACAATGATCCAAGGAACAGATAAGAACACCAAACAGCAAGGGGCAACATAATAAAGAGATGTTATCGGATTGAACGAAATCCCCTTTGAAGTTAACAAAATCTGAATCAAAACCAAACGGGTAGCCTCAAAAACAACAGCACCAAGCTGTAACATAACCCCCCATGAATTAAACTTAGCTTCACCATAAGCAGCAACAGCAACCCCAAAAGAGATTGATAGCATATTAGTCATGGTCTGACCTTTAAACCCCTCTTTCTTAAACAAAACACTAAGAGAATAAACAGCAACAGGCATTAAGGCTTTAAGCATTTGAATAAACGAAACAGAAAGATAAATGTAAGCAGAATTGGAAAGCCATAAGCTAAGAGAGTAGAGAAAGCCGATTGGAACAACAGATTTGAGATAAACATCACGAGTCATTTGAACTGGTTCGACAACTTTGAGTATACTGACGAGAATGTAAGCCAAAGAAGAACAGAAACCCATGTGAATCATGGTTAGTGAAATGGGGTAAGGCCAGTTGTACATATTGCGATCAAGTATGTACTTGTTGTAGACGATGACAGTGAAGCTGAGGAAGATCCATATAGCGACATAACTGTAAGAGAGGATGATCTTCTTCAAAACACCTTCACTTAGGGCTCCTCCTCTTCCCATTTTGGTTGGATTAGATCTGAGCAATTTCTTGAGCAAATTGATCGATTGAAATGGAGAAGGAAGAAACCCAGAAATGGAATTGAGGATTTAGGAGAAAATTTGAGATGGGTATGGAAGAAATTGAAGTGGTAAATTTATGGGGATTAGGTCAGATGTAGAGAGGTTGGATTTCGATGGCATGTGTGTTTAGACTCTTGTGTCAAACCGAGGTCGTCGGTGGTAAAATTAAATAGAAGAAACAAGAATACATAATGTAATATTAAATTAAAATAATAATAAAAATAATTAAGATTTCCAGCATCTTCAACAAATTATTTATGTGTTTTTAGAATATGAGTTGTGTATCTGTACAATACGGTAAGAGCTGTGAATTTTAACAATTTTAAAGTTTTAATGATTTTATTATAGAAAATTTAACGATTATATAAGTCATATTTGATCTTTATATATTAATACAATTTGAATAACTAAGAGTTATGGTTCCAATTACAGTTTATCGATGAAAAAAAATTGTATGACAGGTTAAAATCCAACATAAACGACTCCACAAATATGTTCGATTTACACCAAGAGCAATTAATCAAGAGATTGAGAGCTAGATCGAGAGTACTAGAGCAATTGAATGAGAGAACTTTTAATAACTCATGATGAATATCAGTTTGAATCTCACATTGGGGATAGTGATAGAAAATAGAGATATGAGAGGGTGAAAACATGAGTGAAATGTGTCAAAAGTATCTTGGAAACATGAAAAGAAAATGTAATAATGTGCATTAGTAACTTGTACTATATGTTATTTTAATTGTAGATAGAGGTAAGAAATTTTAAGATTGAATGCATAAAGTAGTAGTACTTAATACATTACTAGTTGTGTACCCGCGCAATGCGACGGGAACCATGAATTTTAACGATTTTGAAGTTTTACTGGTTTTATAAGATAAGATTTAACGATGATATAGATTACACTTGGTCTTTACATATTAATACAATTTGAATAAATAAGAGTTATGGTTCCAATTACAGACTATCGATGGAAAAAATTGTATAACAGTTTAAAATCCAATATATTTAAACGACTCCACAAATGTGTTCGATTTACACCAAGAGCAAAGAACCAAGAAACTTGAGTTTTAAGATAAACACTCAAAATCAATAAAGAAAACTACA
>NC_037535.1:4361809-4438508 GCF_001531365.2 Cynara cardunculus var. scolymus
ATATATAATATATAATAATATAATTAAGTCAAAAACTATTCAATATTGGACTCATTTCGAATGTATTAAAGAGATGATTATAATGGTGTAACTTATTAAAACAAAAATGTATTTTTTAAACATGTTTTATTTGATATACGATTATGTATATTAATTCGATAAAGGTTTAAAATGAAACATTTAAAAGTAAAGGACGTAAAGTAAATTAGTTAACTAATTATAGGGGTATAAAGTGTAAATTTAAAATTATAATTTAAAAAAATCGGTTATGATAGGGTGGGTGTATGTGAGGGGGTGAGTGCATGTGATGTGATGTGAGGAGAGGAGGGGGTGAAAAAGTGAAAAAGTGTATAAAGAGTATCTTGGTCATTTAGTATTTTAAGACTTTAAGACTTTTGTTAAATTTGCTTTATAAGATAGTATAGATGAGTTGTTTTTAAGACTTTTAAGACTTTGTGCATAAATGTACAGTACTTTGTGTATTAAAAATTGTTCTTAAGACTTTKKRYAWAWMTGKWYWATAAGGTAGTATAGATATAAAATTAAAAGTTAAAATCTAAAATCTAAAGAAAAATTGTATTTATTATATTACCGCTCTGAAATTGATATCAGAGCCACCCGGTTTTTTACTGAGTGAGGCGTACTAGAAAGACTTATAGAGTATACACATACTTTATTTCTTCCGATATATTTATTACATCGTCAATCTCTTTCTGAGAATTAGGCTGAATTGGGTCGGGCCATAACCGATCCCGGTCCCACGAAACTGCCAAAAAACCCCAATCGATCACGGTTTTCAGTCCTATAACCGATCCCAGGCCAAGCCGATCCTTTACCAGTCCCGGTTCCGATTCTCCGACGATCCTGGGCCGATTTGGTCATCACTTTAAAATAAACATATTGGAGATACTCTCGATTCACTCATCGTCAATCGCTTATTATTAATATTACTGAAAATTTCACTTTTGTTATTTTCTTTTCAACAAAAATACCCTTTATGTTTATTTATTTTTGAGTAAACTACAATTTTGGCTTTTATAGCTTACACCAAATATGGAAAGTGGTTTCTAGACTTCAATAACTATAATTATTATCCCTACTGTTTACATTTTGCTTTGAAAATCATCCCTAATTACTAACTTCGTTAAATTTGTCCCTTAAGTAAAGGACATTTTGGTCTTTTCATCTTTTCTTACTATTTTTTTGTTAACAAACTAAAACTAAAATTAAAACTAAATTAAATTATTTATATTATATTACATATAATATGAATACATATACACATACTCATAGCACCGACGACCTTTTCCTTCTTCTACATCTGAATAACAGTAACCATAGAAACATAATAAATCAAACACTTTTATGAAAAAAAGACCTAAAAAACCTAACGTTACAGGTAAGTGTTTAGGATAATGTTGACTTCGGCAATATTTTTAGAAATGGTTACATATCGTTGCATGAATGGATTCTTAACGTTGAATTAATCAAAGTGTTGCATACTAACTTTTATCTTCGCTCCGAACAAAATCATATTAATTATATGAAATACTGTTTTCATGTAAAACTTATCTAACATTAAAATTTCATATCTATATCTAATATGTAACAAATATGTGAGTGAACTTATTGTCGTAACAAACAGAAAAAAGAGATGTACAGTTATATGGAGAGGTTTTAAGCAAGGAGATAAATTTTGGGAAGGAAACTAACATTAAAGCATATTTTTTTTAATGACAGAATACTGAATCAATGTCTATCAGTTGTTTTTAAAATCTATGATCATAATTCAAAATAAAACAATCTGAAGTCACTTTTTTATTTGAGATTTTGACGGGTACGTTTATAACTATAATTCAAACATATTGAAACCATATAAAGCGTTTGAAACTTAAACAAATCAATAACTACGACATGATGTCTACTTAGAAGTGATACCTGAAATGCAAATTTTAGAACGTTTTTCACATGACATGTAACATATTGTATTAGATATGATCGGTTTTACTTTTATATCTGATAAATTACAATTCATTTACTTAAAAGACGATACTTACAAACAATTAACATACGTCTCCCGTAACATCATTCATTAAAATGGTTTGTTATTTCGTCCAGAATCAAAATCAATGTTTTTGACGTAGACACAAAACTAATTATTTAATCTGTGATTAAATAATCAAAATATGTCTTAATAAACATAATTAAAAAACCTTGAGGATCATAATTATCTGAGTAAATTACAGAGATCGTTTGAAAATTATGGATTGGGTTGGGTTTCTATTGGTCCTAAATTGATGACAATTTTTACAACAAATAATTGTAAAATGGGGTTGAATTTAATTATTCAGACTTTTATAACTTTTTAATTCTTGTTGATATATATATAAAGGATTAAAACGAATAAATACAAAGATTTTGTGGAATTTGGAAAGGATAAAAACCTAACATAAATAACATCACATAGAGAATTACAAGGACACGCTTAGGAAACATGGCCAAGAACTAAAAACACAAACTCTTCTTCAGAGAAAACAGAGGTAGCTGATTTTCATGAAGAGTACACTGAGAACATTCTATTCCAAATATCTGTATGCATGAGAGATGTACTTTGCCTTTTATACCCCCATGCATTTGATTCAAATCAGTATGTATAGCACCCTTGCCATCTTCAGGAAAATTGACTAGCTTCTGATTTAACAATATGACAGATGTTCAACGGATTTTATGATGAAAAACACTTTTTAGCAAATACTTCGTATTGATGTTGATCCTCGGGTTTTCCAATCCTCAAAGATGAATAATAAAAAAATATGAAAAGAAAAAATATACTTTTCTTACAAGCTCAGCGAATGTCACAGTCAAAGCAAAAGGGGGAAATTGTTGGGTCACTGAAAATTTGTTGATTATTCTCCTGTCTCTTTCTTTATATCCTTAGCATTTATAACTTATCTTTTGATTCTTTTAGTTAGCTTGGTTTGTACTTAAACAGTTAGGTAACTTGAAGACTAGCGATACTCATGAAGTGGATCAACTGATACAGATCAAGATGCACTAGTCAAACTTGCGCACCAAATCTTCTCTAGCCGGTATACATTAATCGGATAGTCCTTCTGACTATCGGCTAGTTAATGGAAAAATACGCCTGCAACAACTTTTTCTGACCAAATCTCACCAACCTTGTCCTTGACAAAGATAGTCTCTAAAGTACCTGAAAATACATGTTTGTCCTAATATGATCTTGACAAGTCATTTTCTCTTGTACGATGGAAATGATGCTTCAAAAGATTATGAAGTCAGTGTTGAACTCTCATCCCCAAGTGACAAGTGTTCTCATGCATTTAATGCACATTGTGGTATTTAAGACAAAATAGTTCTCTCATGCAAAGTTACCCTTTCAATAGTACTCTAAGTAAAAAGAAAAAAATCAGCAGCTTTCTCAAAAGGCATAAAATTTCTAGTGCCCGTTGAGTTCTTGTATTCTTAGTGAAAATTTGTTAGGTTGGATTTTAATCTTTCTTATTGCGCATCAATCTTATTTTCTGCGTGTAGTTCTTGATATTTATGTCAATAAGATATTAAGTGAAAATTTTGTGTTATTGTATTCAACCCCTCCTTTTACAATAACTTAGTAGGGTTTTTGTCATACTCTTTCAAGACTAACAGTAAGGATTGGTCAAATTGAGACGGGTGACTTGGTGTATATATATATATATATATATATATATATATATATATGATAGTTGGATTACATAACCATATCGATGACCTTTTATCTTCACTTTAGCTGGTTTTTGATTTTAACAAAGGTTTTTAGGCTTATACCAGATAACATTAGTATAAAGAACCTATTTTTACCAAGTGTTGGATTAGTAGAGACCAATTGGAGAATGATCACCAAATCGAGACCAACGGCCCCCCATTTTCTACGGATTGAGTCCGAGTGATTTTATCTTCGTCATGAATTGAACCCATAACACTAACTTTTGTTGTTTAATCCCCATAACATGAGGGATATTTTTGTCATTTTACTATTTTATTGATAGATTTTTTTGTTATACAAATTTTGATGTTGTTTCTACAACCCTATTAAGTACAAAATAAAAAATGAACAAAAACATAAACAACTCGTCCCTCACCGTCCACTCCACCGTCTCCAGCAACTCCCTATTCGGCCTCCTCCCTGTTACCGCCCCTCCCTTCACTGTCCTTCACCATATTCGGCAAAAATGGAATCCATATACAAAAAAGAAACAAAACGAAACCATTCCACACGCATAATTCTTGAAACACACGGTTTAATGGGATCCATATACCATCTATAAACCAAATGAGTCACTACACATAAACGAAAACTAACTCCTAAAATAAGAACACAAACGAACCAATCTTCGAACGATTCGATAGAGGGGACATGGAGGGTAGGTTTTTGATGCAAACAATTTTGATACCCACCCACCGAAAAGCATATTTGAAACCTGAGGAAAGTTGGTGAGGAAGGGGGATATTAGAGTTGTTGGGGGTTTCACACTCAGGGGTAACTTCTTTTAAAAACGGTCGTCCCTCTTTCCCTTTCCCGATATATATGTAGAAAATGAAGAAAACTGTTACTCGATAGATTTTGCTGAGAAAAACAAAAGAAATATAACAAAGTTAGTCACGACGTGTTCTTGAATTTGGAGAGAAATAAAACGAAAACGAAAGGATTTTTTTTTTTGTTCTCAAGAGCAAAGAAAAACAAAATAAATTTTCACGTTCATGATTGCATTTGAAATATACCCCCCACACACACACACACATATATATATATATACTATATTATAAAGCATTTGACAAAAACTCTTAAAACCCACTTTTTATATGTAAAGTACTGTTTATCTATGCATATTACTTAAAACTCAAGATTACAAGTAGATTGTGTGTAAGTACAACTTACTAAAGCTTCATATCTGAATTCGTGTAACTAACTGTAGATAAACATAACCAAATACAGAATAAACGTCTCATTTTAAATATAAAAAATCTAAAATATAATTACGATAATCATTAAGTTCTAATAGAATAATTAGTTATTATCTTTATAAAATGTTATATTATTAAACCAAAAATAAATTATTTCGTTATTAAACTTAAATTAAATTATAATAAAAAAATAAATTAAATAAATTACATAAAAAATGAGAACTTTTAAATAGTTGATTTGATATTAACATTGATATATTTTTTTCCAAATTTATATTTTATTCAAAAATAAAATCATTATTGATTTCTTAAAAACACATAAAATCGTATTATAACATTGACAGAGACAAATAATAAAATAGAACATTAAAATCGAGATGTATCTCGCTACATTGCACGAATACTCTTCTAGTCTATAATAAAAACGAAACCACGTGTATTTAATTACTAAAATAAATTTTAAAGGATGGGATTTGTAATTTAACGAAATTGACAATGCTTGTAATTTACTCTTGATTATTTATTTCCGCATGTAATACGGAGTAGTTATTAACGATGTAAATATATCGTATTTTAAAAATTATTATAAAAATTAAAAATCAATAAATAAACAAATCGTAGACGTCGACGGTTATGCAACACGACAGGCACCAAAAATAGTATGGTCAACGTGGGCAATTTAGGAAACACACACGTCAAATATTTAAATTCTCCACAGCTGGCACCACTTCCGCAATCACGGGACTCTTTATCACGTGACCTTCAAATTCGAACACCACCTTCAAAGGCTATAATCTATATCATAGTTTTGTTTTAAAATAGAAAACATTTAATTTTATTTATATTATTAAAATAATTAATATATAATAAAATATATTTTCTCCTTTTAAAACATTTAATTTTAATATTTTAACGTACAAAATAGCATAAATGTTTAAGCAAAAATTGTTAAAACCTTATTTTTCTTTATTTTATCTTGTTGGAGATGTTATGGTAATAACATTTTTTTAAAGTAAATTATGGATTTGGTCCCTGAAGTTTGTTACTTATTATGGAATTGGTCCTTTATCTTTATTTATCAAAAAATTACCTTCCAACCATGAGGGTAAATTGATGTTTTTAGCATTTTTTTTTTCTTTTTTCTTCTCGTTTTTCCTTACCACGTAGATCAAGCATTTAATCAACCAAACTCTTTGAACGTAGGTTTTCAAATTTGTGTTAAATGGGTTCTTTAACTTAGAATTCCAGATCTGGAAAAACCTTTGGCGTAAAACCCTTCATCTTCCTCCGTAGGTCTAACATGAAACCTTATCTATTGCACTTCCAACCCTATCCTCAACACCTCCAGATATGCGATAGTGGATTCGATTTCACATTTTTGATTTGGATTAGGTTTTAAATCTAGGTTCGATTTAACACAATTTAGGTTCGATCTAACCTCACTTTTGCTCTCCATTTGATAGCCCTCTATTTCTCCCAATATGTCAACTTAAATGCACCACCACCACCACCACCAAACAACGGTGTCACTTTGTTGTTTGAGGTATTGCAGGTTCCAAAAACCCACTCTCCCGAGCTTGAGATATTGCATATGCCTCGATTTTTGCATCTCAAACTACCACGTGGATCTGGATTTGCTCTGCAACCCACAACCACATATCTACTTATATTTCAATTTTTTACTTAGGATTTTGACTATAAATTGATTTAGGCTTGAATTTCAGTTTTTTTGATTTGGGGATTGTATGATAAAGTTTTGTAATCATGGTACAAAATAATGATTTATGTCCATATGTTTATGATGTTAAAAGTGATGTTTATGATTTTATATTAGCTTGAATTTGTACAATTTTGTTGTTAAATGTTCCTGGTGTTCCGATAATAGCGTTTGTGAAGATGAATACTCGAGGGGAAAATATATAACTACAAAAAACTAAGAAAAAATGGCAAAAGACTAATTTACCCTTGTAGTTAAAAGAGAGATCGAATGGACGTTAGGATAAGAGACTAGCTCCAAGATAAATTGCAAAAATGAAGGATTGATTTGTAATAAATGAAGACAAAAAAACCAATTCTATAATAAATGACAAACTTTAGGGACTAAATCTGTAATTTACTTTTTTTTTTTTTTTGTGTTTAAGAGTTAATTGTTGTTACGTCACATATTTTCAAATCGAATAAAAAACGTAAAAAAATTGCAAAAAAAAACCTGTTTGATGTTATTCAAATTATTATAGCATTTTTGGTTGTTTTATTTACAAAAAATAAGTTTAAATAATTATTCATTAAATTAAAAAATAGACATTATTTAATTCTTCCTATCTATTCATTTTGTCACGTATATAAATATAATATTATCAAATAAACTGAATTTAGAATCCTTTCGTCTTATATGATGATTTTATGACTGTTTTTAATGTTAAAGTCTGATCATAATTTGAGACCTAAATTGTAATTCTAACTAATCACTTTCGATGTGACGTGAAATACGTTCATTATTTATTTTGAAGAACTTTTCTTACTTCAAAGTAAATTCGGCAATAGATACGGGCAAGAAATCTCACGTTTATTGAAACATACTTTAACCTGACATTACTTGACTTACGGTCAATCTTCGGTATACATAATTATCAAAGGTTTCGTTTGATATAAACATGTTAAGATGGTCATTTGTTATGCTTGTTTATCATTTACGGGTATTTTTATCCTTTTTACTTCGTTTATTTAACATTTGCAGTAATCTTATTTTATTGCAATTCCAAATTCCTACTCAAAATTTGAGAACTTTTATTGAAATCTTTAGTTAAAGTTGAAAAACGCCCATCATATATAAATATACAAGAAGAACATACAACGATCTTTAAGTCACATGACCAATTGATATTTCTTAGTGGATGAAGTATATTGAAACAAGAAATACAATGACCGGTTTTGTCAGATGCTATTTTTCTAAATGAGAATATTAGGATAGGATAACATATGACATGATGAATATACAAACACACCCAATCGACTATGTATGGTTTTGTTTGCCATCAAACAAAGAAATCTATTAAAGTATTACTGGTCCAACAATATCTTATTATTCCACCTTACAGGAGATAAAGTAATTCAAGTCTATATAGAAATTAGATACTTAGGTCTTGTTTTTTTTTTTTTTTTTTTTCATTTTTAACTCTTAACTTATGTCTGATTCGTTCAGACGTTTTGTAATTCAGACTGTTTTTTTTTTCTCCAGAATCTCTTATCACTTAATAAGGTCTAAATAAATAATTGGTAAACTAATATTTTAATTCCTCTTATCTCCCTCTTTTTAATTATCTTTGGCTATTGCTTCTTTCTTCAAGGACGTCACTGTTCTTCATCACCCATGTGAAATACAGACCGTCATCTTCTCTCTCTCTCTCTCTCTCTCTCTCTCTATATATATATATATATATACACACACACACACTAGGTTCGATCCCGTGTATTACACGGTGTAACTTGAAAAAACTAAATCATGTCAGGAACTTATCTATGATCATCGAAAGTACGATGCTACTTCAAACTTGTACTTTTGAAATAACTTTAAAGAATAACTCTGAAATATGACTCTTCAAACTTGAATTTAGAATTGAAACTATATCAATAATTAGTTAAAATGAAGTTAACCCTAGAATAAAATTAAATTTAAAAATGAAATTATATCAGTAAATTGAATTTAAACTTAGAAATAATTTATAATGACTTTTCAGACTTGTACTTTTGAAATAACTCTGAAGTATAACTCTGAATAATGACTTCAGACTTGTACTTTTGAAATAACTTTGAAGTAAAACTCTTCAGACTTCAGAGCTTTGTATATGCAAGTCAGAAGCTCTGCATGCACTATGCAGAGGCCCTGCATGGTGCTCCGCCTGGAAAAGAAGATTTCAGAGTTCGGGTGAGGTAACTATGAAGAATGACTTTTCAAACTTGTACTCTGGAAATAACTCTTAATTAAAACTCTGAAGAATGACACTTCATATTTGTACTCTTGAAATAACTCTGAAGTATAAAATCAATCAAACTAAATCAGAGTTCAGACTTCTATGTTTGGAAAAAAAAGACTTCAGAGTTCGAGTGAGCTAAGTATGAAAAAGTAGACTTTAGAATTCGGGTGAGCTAACTCTAAATAATGAATCTTTAGACTTGTAGAAGACTTCAGAGTTCAGACTTCTTTTTCTAAGTTTTAAAAAAAGATTTCAGAGTTCAGACTTCTATGTCTGGAAAAAAAAAAAAGACTTCAAAGTTCAGACTCCAAAGTTCGGGTGAGCTATGTCTGAAAAAGCAAACTTCATACATGAAACTATATCGGTAAATTGAATATAAAATAAAATGAAGTTAACCCTAGAAAAAAATTAAATTTAGAAATGAAACTATATCAGTAAATTGAATTTAAACTTAGAAGTAAACAACATTTTTTTTGGGAATCAGTTACCACACAAATTAATTGACCCAAGAATAAAACCAATTGAACCCTAAATTAGTGGGATTGATTGGATAAGAGAACACATGTCATTCAAATGAGTATAACTGAGTTGTTAATGTAAATTGTGTCTAAATACGTTTGAACCACTAATGTAAATTGTGTCTAGAATCGTGTTTGGAGGGAAACAAGAAAATTGGCTCACCAGAAGATGACACGTGTCACCCAAGTTACTTATTTATTATAAATATAGATATATAATTTATGTACATATAGGTTAACTTAGAAGATTAATGTGAAACAAGAACTTCTATCGGCGATACATTATTTATCAAAAGTATCAATCTTTCCGCAAAAAACCTGGCAGCATTCCTGCTAGCATCGGAAGTCTAAAAGGTATCCAAAAGGTTCTTGCCGTGTTCCATCCGTTAAGCAATTGTTGAGATAAATTTCGGCAATGAAAATTTTATGAAAATCAATAGAATTTTGCCAAATATTTGCCCCTGATTTTTCAAAACAAACTATTGATTAAGATTTCAGACTTCAGAAGTTTGACAGTTTATAAAATAAACAGTCTTATTGATTCAGATTTCATACTTTAGCACCACCTCTTATTAATCAGAAGTGAAATAAAACTTCAGACATCGACACCTCTTAAAAAACTTTTAAATGGTATACAAAAAGAAATTGTAACAAAAGAGCCAAAGTTGTTAAGTTTTTCATTACAATCTTATAAGTTACCCTTATCACTATCACGATCACCCGGCACCCCTCTTGAGAAAAGGGCTAAGCTTGTCCATTGGGTAGGACTAATGGGCCTCAAAACCCCATTTTTTGCAACATAAAATAAAAAGGAAGAAAATGGTTTTAGAGAATATTAGTTTATGCATTTAGTCTTAAAATCTTTTAATCTACAACTAAAATATCATATAATATAAATTACCAATGCACATTATTATTTTTTCTTTTCATGTTCCCAATATACTTTTGACATATTTCACTCATGTTTTCGCCCTCTCATACCTCCATGTCTTCTCCTCATCCTCCAATGCGAGATTCAAAATGATATTCACCATGAATTATTCATTTATCTCTCGTTTAATTGCTCTAGAACTCTCGGTCTCACTTTCGATCTTTTGATTTTTTGCTCTTGGTGTAAGTCGAACACATTTGTGGAGTCGTTTAAATATGTTCAATTTTAAATATATTGGATTTTAATTTGTTATACAATTTTTTTCATCGATAGACTGTAATTGGAACCTTAACTCTTATTTATTCCAATTGTATTAATATGTAAAGATTAAGTGTAACTTATATCATCGTTAAATCTTCTCTAATAAAACCAGTGAAACTTCAAAATCGTTAAAATTCACCGCTTCCGCCGTATTGCGTGGGTACATAACCAGTCTTAAAAATACACGTTTTTAGACTTATTCATATTTTTAAGAGTGAATTACACCGATTGTCCCTAACTTTTAAATTTCATAACACTTACGATCCGTGGAGTTAACATCGTTAAATAGCAACCATTATGAAAAAACTAACCAGCATTTGAATAAACTATAGGGACTAAAAGTGTAATTAGCTCTAAAATTTAATGTGATTAACGTCGTTACTTTTGCGATAGAAGAATTCAAGTTTAGAGAAACAAAGAAATTAGGAAAAGTTCACATATCTTTTGGCTTGTGAATTAGAATCTGCAAACAAAGTATCGAAAATTAAGTACGATTAACATGAAATTATTAATATATAGTCAAACCACAATTAATTAAAATAATAACAAAATAAAAAAAATATATATAAAGTAAGTTAAAAACAATGATTATTCAAACAATTAATAAAAATATTGTCAGATCTTGAATCTAATTATTCAAACAATAAACCACAAGAGTGGTGCTTTATTGGTTTGAGTTTGATTTCAAAGATCAAAAGTAACAGGAGGTCTCATGTTCAAATCTAAGGAAAGATAAAAATCCCCTTGTGGTCACGAAGGTTCAAATGCGGTGACTCCATACTATCTGTAAAGCAGGTGGTCGTCCTGGGATTAATCGGCTCGCATAACGAGTTGAATATTCAGGTTAATAAAAAAAATATTCAAAGCATATTAAAATCGGAATACATCGTTATATTGAACGAGTACGCTTCAAGTGAGTTTTATTTAGATCTAATTTCCGCTTAATTGGGATCGAATATATTAACTGGTCAAACATCAATTATTAGAATTAAAAAAGTAATAAATAAAAATAATCAATGAAATCTTGGTCTTGAATCCTTAACTAGAAACCGACAAATTCCACTTTCCGCATTATTATTTGCATCAAAACGAAACGAAACGCAACGCTTCTCCGCGTTTCTCTTCCATAAACACAGACTCAAACTCCCCCAAATCGATCATCACAAAAAAACCTATCTCCAGATTCATCATTCCATCGATCAAATTCACCCCCAAATCCAACCATGGGGAAAGGTGGAGCTTTGAGCGAAGGCGTATTACGAAACATCATCCTCTCCTACACCTACGTCGCCATCTGGATCTTCCTCAGCTTCACCGTCATCGTCTACAACAAATACATCCTCGATCGGAAAATGTACAACTGGCCGTTTCCGATCTCGCTCACCATGATCCATATGGGGTTCTGTTCTTCGTTAGCTTACATTCTCGTTAGCATCCTCCAAGTCGTTGAACCCGTTCAAATGACCCGAGACGTTTACCTCAAATCCGTCGTCCCAATCGGTTTGCTTTACTCCATCAGTTTATGGCTTTCCAATTCGGCTTACATTTATCTCTCTGTCTCCTTCATTCAAATGTTAAAAGCCCTAATGCCTGCTGCTGTGTTTTTCATCGGAGTTCTATTCAAAAAAGAAGCTTTCAAAACACAAACCATGACCAATATGCTGTCGATTTCGTTCGGGGTTGCGATCGCGGCGTACGGCGAGGCCAAGTTTAGTGCTTGGGGTGTTGCGTTGCAGCTGGGCGCGGTTGTTTTCGAGGCTACACGGTTGGTTTTGATTCAGATCTTGTTGACGTCGAAAGGGATCACGTTTAATCCGATAACGTCTCTTTACTACGTCGCACCTTGTTGTTTCGTTTTCTTGTCGGTTCCTTGGATCGTCGTGGAGCTTCCTGAGCTGCGCGACTCGTCTAGCTTCCATTTCGACTACGTGGTTTTCGGGACTAATTCCTTTTGCGCTTTCGCGTTGAATCTAGCTGTGTTTTTGCTGGTGGGGAAGACTTCGGCTTTGACGATGAACGTGGCGGGCGTCGTTAAGGATTGGTTGTTGATCGCGTTTTCGTGGTCGGTGATTAAGGATACCGTAACCCCGATTAATCTGTTTGGTTACGGGATAGCGTTCTTGGGTGTGGCTTATTATAACCATGCAAAGTTGCAGGCTCTTAAGGCTAAAGAGGCTGAGAAGAAGCCAGGTGAAGAGGGTGGGAAGCTTTTGGAGGAGAGTAGATTAGGAGATGATGCATCAAGGAAGAATGAGTCAAGTTCTTAATTAAAGATTTTTGGCATTAATTTGGTCTGAATTCAAGCCTTTTGGTATGATTTTTGTTATGAGTTATTAGGATGTTTTTTTCTACTGGTCTTAATCAAACAGACAATACCCTATGTGGGTATGTATTAACATACTTCTTTTGCTTATTCAATTTTCTCATCTAGAAACAAAAATAAATTGCTGACATCATCAAAATTTTATTTCACTTTTTTAGTGACTGAAACTCTTTTTCTTAAGGGATGTTTGGTTTGCGGAATGAAATCTGTCAAAGAAATTTGAATGGAATGTTATCAGGTTTGACCAAGTGTTTGGTTGGCAGGAATGTAATGAAATATGTTTAATGAATTGGAATTTGCTTGTTTAGTTTGCAACAGAGTTAGAATGGAATGATGAAAAAGGACAAAAATACTCTCCCTTTGATTTTTTTTAACCGTTAAGCAGAAACTGGAAGCAACAAATAAGCAGAAATCGTTAAGAAGAAATTGGAAGCAGCAGCAGTAATCAACAAGCAGAAACGGGAAGCAAGCAGAAATCGTTAAGCAGAAACTGGAAGCAACAGATAAGCATAAATCGTTAAGCAACAACAATAATTAATAAGAAGAAACGGGAAGCAAGCATAAATCGTTAAGCAGATGATGGAACTGGAAGAGGGTATTTTTGTCATTTACACAATTTTGGATGGAATGGATTTCAATTCCATCACTTTTTTGAAGGAATGATGAAATCCTCAAATGAGGGAATGTTTGGAATTCAATTTCATTCCATGGGTAACCAAACGTTGGAATGGAATTTGGTCAACGAAATTGACCATTACAATTCCACCAGATTCCAGCAGATTCCGACGAACCAAACGCCCCCTAAGTATAAAGTCTAAAAAAACCCAATGGACTTTAGTGTTTGGAATGATTAAGTCCTTGGACAATGTTTTAGAACAAATAAATCTTTGAACATTCTAAAACATGTTAAATAACTCACTGGATTTTCTAAAACATGTTAGTTACATCCTTATGACCTATACAACTGATTAATGTGGAAAAATATTGGAAAAAGTCTGGAAAAAAACTCAATGAACATTCATATTTTGAACGATTAATTTTCTAAACATCTTTTGAACCAAAAAAATATTTAGATCTATAAAATCAAACAAATATAACAAAAAAATAATTACATTTGAAAAAGATTTTTGATAAAATTTATTTTAATTAAAATAAAATATATTTTGTCAGTAATTTTTCAAACCAAATTTTTTTAAAAAAGAATTACTGATTAAATTTATTTTAATTAAAAATAAAATATATTCCGTATATGACTTTTCAAATTAAAAATTATTACTGATGAAATTTATTTTAATTAAAAATAAAATATATTTTTATTTTTAATGAAAATAATTTCATCGGTAGTCATTTAAATCAGCAATCTTTTTTAAATGTTTTTTTATTTTTTTAAAATATCTTTTGTTTTTAATTAAAATAAAATTTATCAATAATCTTTTTTAAATGTAAGTATTCTTTTGGTATATTTGTTTTATTTTATATAATGTAAGTATTTTTTTGGTCAAAAAATGTTTAGGGACTTTATCGCTCAAAATATGAATGTTCATTGGGTTTTTTCATGCTTTTTCAATTATTTTACTACGTTAATTAGTTTTATAGGTCATAAGAAAGTATATAACAAGTTTTAAAAATCCAAAGAGTTGTTTAACAGGTTTTGGAATGTCCAATGACTTATTTGTTCTAAAAAATTGTCCAAGGACTTAATCATTTCAAACACTAAAGTCTATTGGGTTTTTTAGACTTTTCTTTTAGTTTTATATGTCATAAGAATGTATATAACAAGTTTTAGAAAGTCCAAGGAGTTGTTTAACAGGTTTTGGAATGTCCAATGACTTATTTGTTCCAAAAAATTGTCCAAAGACTTAATCATTCCAAACATTAAAGTCCATTGGGTTTTTTTAGACTTTTCCCTTTTCTTAAATAGCCAAAGTTTACGATAAAAATTTACGTGGAATGGTAGTTTTTGTGTAAAGTTTGTTTTCAGGCAAAAAAATTTACATTTTACATTTTATAATTAGTTATTTAATTTACTTCATATCTTTTACTTTTTTCATTTTTAAACATTTATTATATTAACACACAAAATCGTATATTAATGAAAATATATAAAAAATGTGTTTTTATTTTTATAAATTAGACTATTATAATCGTCTCGTTCATACGTTTAAAATGAGATTTTTGGATTTATCTTATATTATTAAATATCATAAATGTGTACCAATTATTTTTAAAGCTTACATTTTATATTCTTATTATTAATTATTTAATCTGTAATTATAAAGGTATCAAATGTAATTACTAAGATAGTTAGTAAGTTTTATAATATTAATATAAAATTAAATTCAAAAATAAGGGTTATTCTATATATATGTGTGTGTATGTATGTATATATATATTATTTTTATCGTCTTTTTTTATACATATTAATTTTAATAGACGAAGGGTTTTACAATTAAATGTAATTTATAAATAGTTAATTAATGAAAATTAGCAAAAAGAGGTAAACTAAATAAAAAAATAATTTTCTAAAACTTTTCTCTATGCATTGAAAAAATAGGAAGCAACTGAGACTGCTACGTCATGGTGTTTGCTTTTTTGCTTATATATGTTTATATATAGAGAGATTTTTGCTTATATACTAAGTAGAGACGGCCAAAATCTGGTCCCGGACCGGTCCTAATCAAGACAAAAATCGGCGGTAACCGGTCCTGCCATAACCGGTCCCGGTTCCGGTGAAATACCTTGTAACCGGTCAAGCTTACCGGTAACCGGTTAAGGAATCTGGTCCCATAACCGGTCCCGGCCAAAAAAAATATTTTTTTTCAAATTTTTGTTTATTAATAAAATTTTAATATGTTATTAATATGTTTGTAATATGTTATTTTTAATATGTTTTATATAAATACGTTTAAAAATATGTTTTGTTATATATATATACGTTTAATTTTATAAATACGTTTAAAAATATGTTTTGTTATATATATATACGTTTAATTTTATAAATACGTTTAAAAATATGTTTTGTTATATATATATGTATATATATACGTTTAATTTTATAAATACGTTTTGTTATATATATACACGTTGACTTTTGTTGACTAGGCCGGGCCGGTCCTATAACCGGTTACATAACCGGTTCCGGTCTTAACCGGTCTCGGTCCTATAAAACGTTAAAATCCATAACCGGCGGTCCACAACCGGTTCATACTGGTCCCTCTCCGGTCCCGGTTCTGGTCCTCCGGCATTACGGGCCGGACCGAGCCCATTTGGCCATCTCTAATACTAAATAATAAAAATAAAAATTATAATCCTATAAATTTAATTAAAATATTGTTGGATTCATTAAATAAAATGTCTGATTAAATTCAAAAAAATGTAAGATAGATATAAATTATATTTGTGGATGTACTTATGTTGTGTAAATAAAAATGATATAAAAAAATGAGAGGTTAAATGAAAAGTCACAATTATTTAATGAGAACACTTTTATTTATAAAAAAAAAATCAAAATCATAATAAAATAGAAAAACATGAATGATACATTCTCATTATACCACCTAAGCAAATATAGGTTTTGTTTTTAGTGGGTGTTTAGGATTGGTTGTTTGAAATAACTTGTGTTTTTCTATAAATTGTTTATCAACTTATTATAAGTTAGAATAATTTTAACTTCTTTAAAAATTTCTTATTACCGATTTGACACAATATAAGTTGTTTATGAAAATACTCAAAGGTGCTTATTACCGGTGTCGCATCGGAATAAGTTAATAAGTTGTTTTATAAGTAATCCCAAACACCCCCTTAGATATATATATAGATGCTATATATTAATTTACCCATATTTCTTTTTCTAATTTCTTAATAGATAATTGCGTTGGAGAGACCGTTTCTTATTTTGTGTTGAAGCTATTTATAAAGCACAAGCTGAAACAGGTGAAATCAAAGGGCATTACTTGAATGCTACTGCGGGTACATGCGAAGAAATGATGAAAAGGGCTATATTTGCCAGAGAATTGGGAGTTCCTATCATAATACATGACTACCTAACAGGGGGATCCACTGTAAATACTAGCTTGGTTCGTTATTGCCGAAATGGACATAAAAATTATAGATTTTAATAAAGGTGATAACGATGTGGAAAACAAGACACGAATTCTCTACAGTGATACTGTAGACCAATGGAAATGATGTAGCGCAGCTTAGTAGCGCGTTTGTTTTGGGTACAAAATGACATGGGTTCAAATCCTGTCATCCCTACCTATTACTACTCCTTTGAACAGTGACGAGTGATTTTTTGATTTTCTACCAATCGGGGCCCGTTCTTCACCACCCCCATATGGATGGTCTACAGGGTTCATAACTACTCCTCTTACTACAATGCGCTTACATAGACAACGCTTAGATCCGGCTCCGGCCTTACCCAAACTTTTCTGGTCCACCCCAACATTCCCCACTTGTCTGACTGTTGCTGAACAGTTTTTGGATATCAAACGGACCTCCCCATAAGGTAATTTTAATGTGGCTGATTTCCCTTCTTTTGCAATCAGTTTCGCTACAGCATCCGCTGCTCTAGCTAATTGTCTACCCTTTCCAAGTGTGATTTATATGTTATGTATGGTCGTGCCTAAAGGCATATCGGTTGAAGTATATTCTTATTTTTTATCAATCAAAACCCCCTTCCCAAATTGTACAAGGTTCTTCCAAAGCATACGACTTTCTGGATGTAGATGGTGATATCTATACAGATGGATATATATGGTATAATGAAGTACCACATGGGTGGATATATAGGAATCAAAATCTGCCGAATCACTCATGTTATGATCTTCTAACATGGTGGATATATAGAAACAACGTTTGTAAGGAGTCCTATTAAGACCAAGAAATACATGTCTGCTTGCCATCCACACCAGAATAAATAGAGTTTTTCGAAAAAACCTGTTAGTGGAGAAATATCTCCTAGGGATAAGAGACATAAGGCTAAAGAGAGAACCCTGAAAAAAAAGACATGTGTAGAAATAAAAATTGAAGATATTTCAACAGCAAGAGAAACAAGAAAAATAAATGATTCAATGATCTGATCAAATAATATTACTATGGTTCGAGAGACAATAACAGTATCTACTTAGACAGTACAGTGGCAGTGTGTTGAATCATCAACAGTCAATAAGTGTCTTTTTTATGGGCGCTTTATTCTGACACCGCTTATAAAAGGTCAAGCAAACACTATAATTATTCGTTCGTCGGAACCAGAAGTGAAAATATTGGGAGATAGGGATCACATAAAAACTTCATCCAAGGAATGGGCTAGACCGGGTCATTTCTCAAGACAATAGCTAAAAGGCCCTGAAACTATCACTTGGATCTGGAACCTACATGCTGATGCTCACGATTTCGATAGCTATACCAATGATTTGGAAGAGATTTCTCGAAAAGTATTTAGTGCGCATTTCAGCCAACTCTCCAACATCTTCCTTTGGTAGAGTGGCATGTATTTCCACAGTGCTCGTAGGACATAAATAAAGCATTGTGTTGAACTCTTATTTGGTGTCAAGGTAATCACGATGAATAGCCATCGACTTCGATGAAAGGCTAGAAGAATGGGACCCATTATGGGACAGACAATGCATTACAGACGTATGATCATTACGTTTCAACCGGGTTATTCTATTCCACTTCTTAGAAAGAAAAGAACCCTTGTCAGGGTTTCACGTAGTTTTAGCAGTTATCCCACTTCTAGGATGAATTCTCCCGTTGCTATTTCAAAAAAAGAACCAGCAGGTTGATGAATCATTACCCTGATGGTATAAGATAATAAAAGATTTCTCTATTCCGCATGGGGAAGATAAAAGAAAGATAAAAGAATAACAAGAAAAAAGATAGAATCGAACAATCGTATGGACATCTTTATGCATTGCATACGACTTTACAATAAAATTGACCATTACCTTCCATCAAAGAAAAAAAATAGTATGTAGTATTTATCATGAAAATAACAAGTTTATTGAAAAAATTATATAAATCAAATGTACACAAAAATTAAGGAATTATTTTTACAAATTTATATAAAAAATTAATTTTCAATATTCGAAAACTTGTTGCAATTATTTT
The DNA here is from genome assembly GCF_001531365.2 of Cynara cardunculus var. scolymus. Lineage (NCBI taxonomy): Eukaryota > Viridiplantae > Streptophyta > Magnoliopsida > Asterales > Asteraceae > Cynara > Cynara cardunculus. The sequence goes on from NC_037535.1 coordinate 4,380,890, forward strand.
CTTGTTTTTTGTTTTAAACGGAGAAAACGCTCCTAAACCACCACCGCCAAAGGCGTCGAAACCCAAAACCCTCCGGCTGAATCAAACTAGGGCAATTTCCCGCCTTTCTATTTCTGTCCAAGGCTTCCTCTTCGACGGCGCCGGAATCGGCGATGGTGTCAGCTAAGCAACTGCTCTCTATCATCGAGTCTACACTCTTAGGCTCCACTCCTCCATCGCCGTCGCAGAGGATTGAGCTCATTCATGCTATTCGTCACTCCCTTCCATCTCTCAAGTCTCTCCTGTCATTTCCGGTACGAACATCTGTTGAATTTTTAGTTGTACTATTTCGGTTTTATCCTAGCTTGATTGACACTCACTCCCTTTTGGCAAAGGAGGTACATGTTGAATGTACAACATCATGAAAAATTGATATCGGTTTTAAGTGCTCTAGAGAAGAAACTTGGTAGCTCTATTGAGTTTGTAGCAATTGCCACGGACAGTATCATCTTGATGTTGAATTTGTAAAAGAATCCGCATCTATTTTACATTTGATGATGACTGGAATTTACATAAATATAAAATTAGGTTTTCTTTTTTAATCTTGGAAAGGGGAAGAGTAGTATTAGCCAAACTCAATTTTATGGGTTTCTATTTAGCATAAGCAAAACTTTCATTTCTTTTGTTAGATATTGAACTGATATTCGGAATCCAATTAGCAAAAAGAGCAATTCTCATCCTATGCTGTTATTAGAGAGTTTATAGTAAAAAACAGATATAGAAAGAGGGAAGCTGAAATTTCATGTATATTTTACCTTAAGTGCTTGTATATACATTTACGTGTCACATTATGAATGAAGAGGTAGATTGATTTAGTTAACCATGTAGTTTATCTTCAGGGGAATATATGTTTATTGGTTCATATCATGTCAGACATGTAATTCATAAGTCTTTTCTTTTTTCTGTTCATAATTATGAAGTTTTGTTTTAAAATTCATATGTAGCCTCCGAAGCCTTCTGACAGAGCACAAGTTGAGTCGAAAGAAGTTAGGCTTCCTGATTCAGGACCAATCCCACTCGACGATCAGGATGTTCAAATTGTTAGTTTACATACTTCAATTGCTGCTCTCCTTTTAGCTTTCATGTAGATAAGAAAACGACTTATATGGTCAAATTGTAGAAGTCAGGAAAAGGGAATCTAGTTACAGTTTAAACAAATCAACTTTGTGGGTTGGTTTTTTCTGAAACTTCAACTAATCCACCCAGCAATTCATCAATTTGACCATAAAAGTTGAGTGTACATGTATATTTTTTGTTTTGGACGGGGGCAGATTTTTCACGAGTAGTCCGTTGTTCCCATGATTTAACGACATATAATTGTAGGCTCTTAAGCTGAGTGATGATCTCCATCTCAATGAGATAGACTGTGTGCGACTGCTTGTTTCTGCCAATCAAGAGGTAGACCTTCTTTTATCATCTAGTTATTCAGTGTTGCTTGAGTTGGATTCTCTTATTTGATTGGTAAAAATGCATCACTTTCATGTAGTGGGGATTACTTGGGCGTGGGCCATTGGACATTTTACGTCTTGCAGCGGGGCTTTGGTATACAGAGAGAAGAGATTTAATAACAGCACTTTATACACTGTTACGGGTATCTTTTCGTCTTCCATTTCGCTCCAACCAATCTATTTTTTTGTCCTGGGGTTGGAGAATCTTCCTGCTATTACAACAGTCATTATTTATGTTATTATTTGCATATTGTAGGCAATTGTGCTTGATCAGGGACTTGAGGCTGATCTTCTAGCTGACATTTTAAAATATGTTGAAGATCTAATTAATAATGGGCTTCGACAACGGCTGATTTCTCTAATAAAGGTAATCTATCTGTCCTTATGTTATTTTTATCTCACGTTGCATTTTGCCTATAGTTTTTTTGTGCGCATTGCTTTAGAACTCCCGTTTTAGATTAATTCTTGAGATCTGACTAGTTGCCTATACGAAGAGTAGATGTTACTAGGCAGAAACGCAGGCTCCTAAGCATTTTTACAAAACACAAATTATGCAGATTTCCAAGGTTGAAGTGTGGACTACACAAGTGATATATTAGATTCTAGATATTGACATACTTTTATGCCTCATCTACTTTGCTATTCACTCCCCAATCAATGTATTTCTTCTCGGTGCTTTCTCTTTTGTGGAGGAGTTTTGTCAAACTAAAGTTACCGGTCCCCTAGAAAATAAACTTCATTTTGTGCGAAAAAGGTTGGATTCATTTTAGGCTAAGTTTATCTTAGATGTCCCATTGCTGGCTGCTGTATATGCCATAGCCCATAGTGTAATGTCCTTGTAAGCAATTTTTTTTTGCAACTTGGTTTCTTCTAACATCCATACTTGGTTGGCCTTCGGATTAGAGTAAGTGTCATGTGAATGCTTCAAGTGCAAATCTCTATTATAAGGTGATAAAATCTGGATCTGTATCATGTCTAGGATGATAATTCCATGCTTGTCTTGGTAAAATGTCATGAAATCTAGCATGGATTTCCAAAGCTTGATTCAGATATTGAGTGATTTTAATACTTGAAATTCAAACTTAACATTCTACCCCATAGTTGTGAGAACCGTGGAGTTTGTTGGGTGAAATATTCTTGCGTGGTTTTATGTGGTTTCTCTTGAAGAAGGCAAACACAAGAAACTTCCAAGTTTTCATAAGGATGTACTTAACTTATTCTTTTCTTATGATATTCCTTCTCTTCTTTTTCTCCTCTTTTCTTGACTATGCCAGCAATTAAGCTTGACATTCCACTTTTATGTGAAGTTCCATGGTTTGAGAGCTTAAGCTTCTTAACATGTTTTCACATCAGGGGAAGAAAATGGTCATGATTCTGTTGATGCTTTGTTATGCAGATGTAACATATCGTGCATATATAAATTGTATTTTTTTATTATTTTTCTTCATGGTCGACTGGCCAAGGATCTCCATGGAGTAGTATTATATAGCTGTCAATAGAGTTGAAACTTGTTTTCTCAAATAATGAGCTCCTGTCAATATGTTAGGGAAGTTTCTAGTTCATGATTTGGCAGGCGTTAAACATATTTGAGTTTGATTTAGATTTGTAAATAGTTGGTTGACATGCTTCCCCTGCTGCTGATCAAATTCCGGCATTGCAAATGACAAACATCATGTAGAGAAAAAACCCTTAAATGATTGTGTTTTTTCAAATTACATCGCTATTTGATTGGGCTAGATAATGTTATTTGTTGCTCATTTATGAAGCATCTCTTCTAAGACAATGGGCCTCTGTAAATGATATAGGCAAAGTGGAATCTGAACTTGTATTTTGATAAGAAGGTTAAATTTAAAAGAAAAATTACTACACTAAATTTGGGTAGAGGCATTGTTAAATAGTTTGATAGCTTCTTATTCCTTATCATTTTTTTATCGTGGGAGTTGCTGATATAGGATGGGTGTTTTAACCAAAATAACTATGTTTTTGCATTATCAATATAAACTGGACCTGGAGGTCTTTCCTCTGTTGTTTTCTACTTTTCTCTGTCTTCTTCCCCTGTCCCCAATGCCTGTTTATTGTTCTATGCCTTAATCTTCCTTTTGTTGTATCAATTAAAATATATTCTCTGTTTTTCTTGAAATTAATATAATATTGAGATCGATCAGCCAAAGATGGCCTACTAAGTGGGCTCCGGAACTGGTAACATATGGCCATGGTCCAAAATCGAACAAGAATTAGTCTTAGCAGTTGGCAAGTTCATTTTTTGGAGAAGAAAAACCCGATGAACTCTTTACAAACTTTGTTAACATAGGTGACGTGATTACAGTTTCAGTTAGTGCATGGTTGATATCTGTGGATCATGATGCTTGTATTCAATTCTAGGAACTAAATCGAGAAGAACCAGCTGGTCTTGGTGGGCCTAATTCTGAGCGCTATATTCTCGACCCTAGGGGTGCTCTTGTGGAAAGGCGAGCTGTTGTTTGCAGGGAGAGACTCATTCTTGGTCACTGTCTTGTTCTATCGCTGTTGGTTGTACGTGCAAGTAAGTTATTTAACGACGCTTTCGATTTTCTCTTTTGTTATATACATCTTCAAGTTGCTTGAAAAAGGCATTTCAAGTTCTTTATCAAATGGTTGTCCTACATATGGTAAATTTCTACAGTGGAAGCCTAAAGTTACTTGCAGCAGTAGCTGATCTAATGTTATATGTCTGTCATTGCTTCCAAATGTTTTTGTACTTTAGAAGAATAATCTTCCATCATAGTTATGCTTTTGAACCTACATTCTCTTGATTACTTGGTTTTGATGTCTTTAATTCTTTGTTGACACTTTAAGTTAAAGTTTTCTTTTATGCACCATCCATTTTACCTCGATATGAACATTTCACTATTCGTCTTCTGAGTTACACTGTTTAACGTACATATCTTTCACACTAATGTGTTTATTATTATTGCTGTGGAGTAATTGAGATGTATCAGTCCATCAACATAATCAGATTGATAATGCCAGTCAGCAAAACAAATAGCACAGAACCAAGCAGGACATAACACTCACTGAACTGAGAATTAAATAGTTTTGTAAGACTGCACTTTGAAGTCTAAAAAGTTATATCTTTACCTGATTCACAATCCCACTACGAGGACTGAAAATGGGTAACAGTAGCATGTAATGCACACTCTTTGTTCAACATAAAGTGCCATAGGTCCTTGCAGACTACCGATGCTCCTCAATGTGTTTTTTTGTGCAGTGTAGCTGCAGCCTTGAAGACTACCAACTTTAGATGCCCCTTTTTTTAGTTGTGAACTGAATGCAGGTTCAATATGTAATTGTTGCCAGCTCCCTGGGATATCTCATTTACTTCATAAGTACTAAGTAGTGGCTTTCTGGTTTCTGAAGAATAAAGATGATAGGAGAATAGTGAATGTTAGGATCAAGTGTTTGATTACTGTGATCAAAGATGAGCTTATAGATGACAAGTTGCACTATATGTCAACCCAAGATGCATCTTCCAAGGTAGCTGTACTGGAAGGTGTGGCTGGACCACCTCCTTTTCAGGGAGAGCTAATGCTTGTTGGGGATACAATTAGGAATATTAGAAAATAGTGAGTGTTGGATCCAGGTTTGGAAACCTCCCATGACCTCTTAGGGTCAAATCCGTTATTATTGTAACTTATTTGAGCGAAAGAAAAAAGTGAAGGAAGAAGAGATCGAAGAAAAATAGAAAAATCATCAGTAATCTATCCTTAAAAGAGTCATACCAACATATGCTGAGTATATTGAATACATGATGTACCGACTAAATGCAAATTCAAGCATGCTCAAAGACATACATGATTGGCCTGGCTACCGAATCTCTACCTTGCATTGTGTTAAAATGTTGTAGGCTTTGATCCCATTGAAAGATAAAAATCTTATCACTGTGTTAGCTAAACAGGTGAGATTATAAGTGATTTGAATTGTTCTGTTGTTTTTTCACCTAAACGAACATATTTTTTAATTGCTGGAGTGCTTTGTTTACAGGCCCAAAAGAAGTAAAAGATGTTTTTACGACTTTGAAAGATAGTGCAGGGGACATTGGTGGCTGTACTGACATTGTAAAGAACCAGGTATGTTTTGTTCTTAATTTCAATTCTCTTCCTCTCTCATGTCATTCTTCTTGTTGGGAATGGGATTATGGTGTTGGAGCCTGTTGTGTGAAAGTATTTTGGAATGGCTTCCCAAAAACATTTATGCGTGGTATTATTTACAAGGAAACTGCTCCTCTGTCTAGCCAGGTTATACTCCATTGGAAATGTGTGTAACTGCTCCAATATATTTCTAGTGACGAAAGAGGAGAAATAGTGCATTGGACTTGACTTGAATAATTTGACCTGAAATACCAAGTCTTTTCATGTTCTACTCTTACATGTACAAGAACACTACTCTATTTTATACATCCTTTCTTAGGCAGCCGTAGTAACTGATGGACCTTTATCTTTTGCAGATCACGTACAGTCTTCTTTTTTCTCTTATAATTTCATTGATATCAGATGCTCTGAGTGCATCACCAGACAAGATGTCTATCTTGGCACAGGATGTTTCATTTAGGCATGATTTCCAGGAAACCGTAAGTGCAAACCCTTTCTGTTCTCTACTACTAATAACTCTTGACCATAATTTGGAACCTGTTAGCTGTGTTTTTCCAATAGGTGATGGCTATTGGGAATGATCAGATGATTGAGGGCTGTATGCACTGTGTTAGACTTGCATGGGCTGTGCACTTGATGATAATACAAGATGTAACTGATGCAAGGGAGACAACTAATGATGTGAGAAATATAAGTTCGTGCCTGGAAGTTGTTTTCTCGAGCAACGTTTTCCAGTATTTGCTCAACACAGTTCTTCGAACACCAGCCTATCAGGTTTGTTTTTGTGTTTAATGCTTGGTTTTTAAATTTTGAAGTCTTCAGGAACAAAGTTAAAAGTTAAAACAAGACATAGTTAGAAACCTTCTTTCTTTTTGTCATTACCTACTTTGTGTTATGTGATTCATGTAAATCTGCATCACTTTCCGCAAAGACCCCCGCTTGTGCACGATGCAAGGTGTGTGCAAACCGGCAATAAGATAGGTAATATATAACAGGTAATTTGGAAAACAAATTATGCGTGCATGCGTCAATGGTGTACAAGCTGGGTTAATCTATTTCATTTGGAAGTATAAGCTAGGATAAAGCATGAGAGAGTATGGCCTGGCGAGCTAGCATAAAAACCAGCGATCTCTGCATGGAAAGGGTCCTAAGCATGTCCAATTGTAATGCAAATTTACTCATTCTTTCATCTGTAATGGCGACTGCTGGTTCTGGAAATTTCATTCAAAGATTATCCACATAAAAGTATGCCAGCGTGGTGTCCATAGGTAGCATGCATTGCTAAATGTCCTCATAGTTCAACTAAGGTTTAAAAAAGAAAATTCCAGGAGTAAGGTTTGTTCTCTAGTAAGACAATAGGTTTACTGGCAGGCAGGATGAGAAAGCTATCTAGTTTAGTTTGCAGAACAGAGTAAATATGCCAGGTGGTCAACATGCTAAGCTGTTAATTTATTGAAAATAGGTAGAAACTATTAGTAAGTAGCTTTTCTCGTTGTCGACAAAGAAAGTAATACAAGTGAATTACCTGAGCAGTGGTAAATTGGTGAGTGTATGGATAGAAGCAGTTGCTGTTTACTAAAAATAGTAAGAGTTCTGTTAAATGATTAGTTACAAACTAACAACCTAACAAGCGTATTAGCATATGCTTTACAGGTGCCTATCTTAGTGATTTTTGGGCTAATTTTCCTGGCCGAGCTATCTAACTAGTAGTCAGCCTTAAAAGGTTGGTTTAATGGATCTTTTGTTATTACTATTTATATGTTGACATTAATTTTTCTCTGAAAATTATCAATTGTATCATTTTTCCTTTTCTCAAATTTTTTATGCATTATGGTGTTACTCATTTTTACCCTTCACAACTGATGCCTGATTGGGACAAAGGCATATTGGCGTTGGGCATTACTTGAATGAAAGCAATCAGTTAGTGTAAGGTAGTTAGGTTTGTTTGTGTTTCCTGCTGCTCATGGACAACTCCACTAGAATTTTTGAGAACAGAAGGCAAACGGGGGTAGTGGATTGTGACCCTTATTGTTATAATAGGAGTATCAATAATCCACTGCAGCTGCATATTCAATATTACGTAGATTAGATCTTTAAGTTCCATGATTGCTTCAATTCAAGTGTCATCGTTCTATTTATAGGCAACCCAACTACATGCTTTTGAATCTGATATTGTCTTGTTCATTTATTGGTTTTGGCTTACTTTAAAAAAACTATAAGATCACTGCTTTAGATGAATATGACATTGGCTATCTGGTGGTTGGTCTAGGCATCTACATTTAGTTGTCATGCTAAAGTTGTTTTTACTTCAGAAATTCAACTTTTAGTCATTGGTACTGGTGAAGTTTGCTGTGTATTTCAGGTTATAGATAATACTGGGTTGGTTTGGTTTTATTAGGTTAGGGAACTTTTCATGACAATACTACCAATACCATAATGTGCAGAATATTCTAAATATTTGATATTTCATGTGTACATCTATTCTTAATTCCTTGTACTCCATAAGATCCTCACTTACCTTCCATTTGTCTTTATTGCATTCCTATGCTGCAACCTGTTAGAAATATTTTTTATGCACTGTATCTCTACTGAATGTAACTTCATGTCGTTATATGTTTCCAGAATGATGACGAGGATATGATCTACATGTATAATGCGTACTTGCACAAGCTGATAACATCCTTTCTGTCTCATCCACTTGCTAGGGACAAGGTCAGTCATGTCTTCTTATATGTGTTTTATGTATACCAGGTATGTGTAGTAGTTTGTACCATGTATTTGTGGATGCCATGAATCTACATTGGTTTCTGTACATTTTATTAGTCTGGCGAAAATAGATTGTTCTCTCCATCTAATTTCTTCATAATCCATTACCGGAATTCCAGAAGATTATGTTGGTTCATTTAATAGAAAACCAACTTTACATCGTCAGATTTTTACATTTGCGTTGCATGATCCATGTTCCAGAAAGCACCCTTATGATACCAAAATGCCACTCCTCTCAATGTGTGGGCTGCAGAATGGGTTTACTTTCTGATTAACCATAAGCTGTTTGTTCCATATTTGTAATAATATCAGTTGAGAATATAAATGCATCTCCATGTTTAAATTTGTTGCCATCTCAACTATGGTTCCACAAAAAATAAAGAGGACAATGAACACGATTGTCTGGAGGGAAACATATAGTTCATTGAATCATAGATTTTGCAGATGTAACATTAGATATAGCGATTCCGTTATGCAGCAGTACTGATAATGCATCCACTAAAGCAACGACGTGCATAAGAGAACCAAGTACAATTTCTACCCTAATACGAGTAGTTTAGTACTACTATCCATGTGACGGGGTTAAAGCTCAATTGAGCTGTAGTATCCTAAATCTATGTATTGCTACATGTTCAGAATTGCCACTTAGACTGGATTTTAGCAAAACATATTTGCTAGTCTGGATCTCTTTTAGCACCAACCATGTCCACAGGATGGGAGAAGGCACATGCTAGCTAATTGTTATTCCCTCACTCCCTTCCATTACATAGTGTCTAATAAGTTTTAAAGGTTCAAATGGAATTTTCATTGCTACACTGAAATTGGTGTTGTTGGATCAAGAAAGTTTTGATGTGAAATGTGCAATTTGCCACCCTCATGTACAACATATCTTTTGATTGTGATCTTATAATTCATCAATACTACACAATATCTTGAGCTTGAGTCGTAATAAAATTGTCTTTCTGCCCAGGTCAGGACTTCTCATTTTTCTGTTTAAATATGTTTGCCCTGATATGATGGTTTTAACATGGTTGGTAGGTGAAAGAAACAAAGGAGAAGGCTATGACTGCTCTTAGTCCGTACAAAATGTCTGGTTCACATGATTATGTTCTGGATGGTAACATGCAATCTCAGCAAACTACTGAATCTGCCCCCCAAACTTTTGTCTCTCTCCTGGAGTTTGTTAGTGAAATCTATGAGGTCAGTATACTTTTTCTTTGTATTTTCACTTACAGGTTCACATGAATAGATTTGGAGCGTTTATATTAATACAAGCAGGTTATGCTCACCTGAAAATATCACTTTAAGTCTCCATCTTTATATGTTCAGTTGTTCTGTGTTTATACTCGCTCAGCCTTAATAGGCAGTAGTTTTTATGGTGGAAAAAATAGAGATCTCATGTTACATAGATGATACATGTGCTTGGTATATTTGTTTTAGCCATGAACTTTTTTAGGACACTGGGAACATGTAGTAAAACATTATTTAAATTTTGTTCAGCTGAATTATTTATGATATATACTGCAAAATGGTTGTAAGATATATAATTTCTTTTGCATTTCTATTGAGATGTTTACATAGGACTTTGGATGCATTGAGGTGTCCAGCTGTTCCTATATTTCAGTTCATAATTGTTTTACTTAAAGATTGCTTTCGATCAGTGCTCCTTACACTTCTTGATGTTTACCACAGAAAGAACCTGAACTATTATCTGGCAATGATGTCCTGTGGACATTTGTAAAGTTTGCTGGAGAGGATCACACTAATTTTCAGACACTTGTGGCATTTTTGAAGATGCTTAGTACGTTGGTAGGTGTATCTGTAACCCGACTTATTAGTATCTACAAAGTTCTTATGATCAATGATGTGGTTTCCAAGTTGTTTGACTTATCCACTTTCAGGCTTCAAGTGAGGAGGGTGCTTCCAAAGTGTACGAGTTACTGCAGGGCAGAACGTTTCGCTCTATTTCCTGGAGCACTTTGTTTGATTGCTTATCTATTTATGAGGAGAAGTTCAAGCAATCCCTTCAAAGTGCAGGGCCAATATTACCGGAGTTTCAAGAGGGAGATGCAAAAGCTCTTGTTGCTTATCTATCTGTTCTTCGAAAGGTGTTCTGTTGTTTTATGTTATATTTCAGTAATAGTTGGTCGAATTTGGTCATTCAAACTCAATCTTTTCATGTAGAAATTGATATTTTACAACCATAATTAATATAAACCTACTCTCGTTTTTTATCCGCTTTGAGGTTGATATGCCGTGTTTGCTACTGGCATCTCCTGAAGCGGGTTTTTGGTCGATCCAGTTGTCGACAAAGCAAGTATTGTTCTTCTACTAAAAAGTTGGATGACCTGTAAGTAGGCAATGGGATGAAATCCACTCTTAGTAATATCAATGAAATGACCTAGTTTTTCACTTAGTAATGTTATCATTAACTTAATTTTTTATTCCTCATGTCTTTCTTCAATTGGTGGCACATGTCATGTTTTTTAGGGAATCTTCTAAGAAACATTTCATTAGTTTTGCATTACTGCCTTTTACAGGGTTTGGATATTAGAGTGGTGAAAGATAATGCCAACTAATGTTCATTGCGATATTTCTTACCATTAGTGGTACAATTATCTGCCTTATGAGCATGAACTTTTACTAACTGGTCTGCAGTGTTCTCTTTCTCTTGGTTGATAGGTTGTCGAGAATGGGAACCCTATTGAAAGAAAGGCATGGTTTCCTGATATTGAGCCGTTATTTAAACTTCTTAGTTATGAAAATGTGCCTCCTTATCTTAAGGTCTGTTCATATCTGCTGATATCTTCCGTAAAGCCTTTCTGAGTTTTGTTTTTCTACTGGTCTTTGAAAGTTCAAAGACGCTTCTGGAATTTGAATGCTAACCACTTTTTTTCACATGTTTTATGTTGCGTTGTAGGGTGCTTTGCGTAATTCGATATCAACTTTCATTCATGTTTCTCCAAACTTGAAAGACACTATTTGGGGTTTCCTTGAGCAGTATGATTTACCAGTAGTCGTTGGACCTCAAGTTGGGCATGGTACACAAATGATGGCCTCTCAGGTTGGTTTTGCATGATCTACCAAAACTAGTTAATGATTTATAAGATGACTAAGAACTTTTGACTACAAATCACACTCTTTTTTTGTACATACTACTATACTAGGATGTTTACCTGTACTGTCTCTTATCCTCTTATTTTGGGTTGAAAAGAGTTGTTGCTGTGGAAAGGCATTTCTTGAAGTTCTATTTCTTTCTTTTACATGTTAACAGATCTTCTGGTGGAGACTCACACAGATCTGTGTGATCTGTTGATTTAAATTAACGTGTAGATAAATTAACATCAACTACATTGGTTTGATATGTGATGGAAAGAGTTGCAATGATTTGACCCCAACAGGTTTATGATATGAGGTTTGAGTTAAATGAAGTAGAAGCAAGAAGTGAGCATTACCCATCCACAATCTCATTCCTAAATCTGTTAAATGCTCTTATTGCTGAAGAAAGGGATGCAGCTGATAGAGGACGTAGGTAATGATTCGCATACTTTAACATTTTCCTCAACATGTTTTTCTCTTTTTCTGCCAATACTTCTTCTTCTGAACTTATGTGGATTGTTTGGCAGGTTTATAGGCATCTTCAGGTTCATATATGATCATGTGTTTGGGCCATTTCCCCAAAGGGCCTATGCAGATTCTTCTGAGAAATGGCAATTAGTTGTTGCATGTCTCCAACATTTTCAAATGTAAGTTGATGTTCCGGTCTATGGACTTCCTTTGGTACTTACCTGTTTATGCTGTGGGAATTACCAATGAAGATAGCCCTGGTGTCTGTGCTGTAACTCTCTTAGTTTTTAGCCTTATTTTGGGCTCTACTTTTGTTGCACGTGAGAGGATATCTTCTTGTTTAGCAATGTTGTTATAGTTGTTTTGGTTAGTTCTAGTTTTTTTACTGAGAATTTTATTGATATCACTTATATATTGGTGTAATATATGCAGGATATTGAGTATGTATGACATAAAAGATGAAGATATTGACGTTGTGGTCAGTCAGTCTCAGCTGTCGGCACCACAATCAACTCCACTGCAGTTGCAGCTTCCTGTCATAGAATTGCTCAAAGTAAGCTAATTTATTCTTGTAGCTGATGATATTCCAATCATTTCATGCAGTGCACTTCTTACTCACTGGTTTCTTCATTTTTATGACATACTACACTTATTTTTCTCCCTTTTCACTTCCCCCCTTGGTTTTATTCATATAATTCATATATCTCATGCATATGAATACTTTATCAGCCTATGGCTAGTTTTCCTGAAGGCTGATACTGTTAAGCAGAATTTGGTAAAATCACATGTCGTAGGAAAAAGACGGGGAATGTGATAAATCTATTTTCTTGTGTCTGTCTTCTTTTGTCTGTGCTACACTTGCCTAATGTTGTCATCAACTTGGTTGAAGTATTTTCTATTTTGCTTTGTGTTTTTATTATGTGGTCAAGTCTCAGCTTGACTTATAATTGGTGTTTTTCTAACAGAAGCCATGCTTGTTGATTTGATGCTGATTTGGCCACTGGAATTTTTAATTTAATTCCTTTGCTGTGTATGTGGCTCTAGTGTTGGTTCCAATGATGCTTTTCTGGTTGCTTTTTAATCATTGCACATTATGTTAAGTATTTATGGAACTTTATTGCAAGGTCATCTTTCAGTAATTGCTTCTCTTTGTACCGACCCATAACTGTTCATGGATGATCTTTCTGTGGATTCTTCTTTTGGTGGTTCTTTCAGAATACGTGGCTTGCTGATTGAGGTGGTGTGTAGCATACCTGGTTTGCCCACATTCTGCATTTGGTTATAATCTTCAAACAAGGAGGGTTGTTTGTTTACCTCTTAATAGTTCCATCAAGAGGCAACCTCTGAATCGTTAAGAGGTGAATCTTGTTTGGCAAAAAAAAAGTCTGCCTCTTAATTGTTCTAAAACCCTCTGAATGATTTTGTATCCTGAATCTCCCTTAACCATTAAGAGCCATATTTCATTGTACACAATTACCAAACAATTATATTTCATTTTGCACTATATCATGAGAGCCTATTAATCATTCTGTACCAAACCATTCAGCAATTGCCAAACAACACCAAATATCGGATTGTAATTTGATTATTTTATGCGAAAAGGACTTGCCATCCAGCTTACTGTATTAATCATTTTCTCGAGTTTGGAGAGAAAATAGAGGACAATAATTTGTTTCAGTGTGGTCTTTGAGTCGGAAAGAAGTCATTTTTTTTCTTTGTGTTGCCGAGTTGGAGAAAAAGGGAAATAATATTAACAATTTTACAATTATACTCTTCCTTTCCTTTAAGAGGTGTGTATATACATATATAATAATAATAAGTTAGGTCAGGAACAATTTAATAATTACAAATATTATAAACCCTTTCCTTTCTCTTTGAATCTTCTCAAATTTGGGAGGAAAGTTTTGGAGAGAAATCACTTAAAACTTCCCATCTGGTTCCTTTCTCTTTTCTCCAAAAAAAAAAAAAAGAACTCCTAGAACACGATGTTTTTTTACCTTCTCTTCATCACCTTCCAAATCACCTCCTTTCTCTCCAAATAAAGAACTTGAGAACACAATGTCAGAGAGCATTATAGGTTTTCTAATCTTGCTGTTTGTAGATTAGAGAACATCTAATAGGTGTTCTATTGTTCTCCGAGCTTCTTTTTTGTGGATTTAAGGTGTGCTCTATGTTGGAGAAATGTTCTTTAATCTGTACTACCACGCCTTACCGTATGCCGCATTTGTCCCCCCCTTCTTGTTACATATAAATCTTCTGAGTTGTGTGATGATATTGACTTTGGAAACTATTTGTTACTTATCCATGCGTATATTTTTCTCCATTTATGATGTTTACAGGACTTCATGAGTGGGAAGACTGTGTTTCGAAATATTATGGGTATTCTTTTGCCTGGAGTGGATGCTATAATTGCTGACCGGACCAATCATACTTATGGTTTACTTCTAGAAAAAGCTGTGCTCCTATCTCTGGAAATTATAATCCTTGTCTTGGAGAAGGATTTATCAGTTTCTGATTTTTGGCGTCCCCTATACCAGGTTACCATGCAACCAAAAAAAAGTTGTTTATTATCATTTATGTTATCTATTTCCTTCGAAGGTTCTAGCATGAGTCAGTGTAAGATGGTTCTCAAATTGTAAAATTTGGGTTGTGCTACATGTTATTATAAAAAATTCAAACTTAATTGCGACATATCTAGCATACTTGTATGTTGTTTGCTACATTGCCAGTGTGGTGCATAAGCATCTAGGGCGACGAAAACCACAGAATTCTATCTATGGCTAGTTAGACTTGCTAGAACTAATGAAACATCACAATTTACAAAAACTATTTGAGATGCTCAGAATGAAGCTCCTAGAAATTACCAACTCCTGTGGTATACTCTCAATAGGTCACATACAATATCACCATCGTAGATCCGTCATGATATATATTTTTTGATTGAATATGCTAATGACATCAGAATAACATTATTAGTTACTGTTTAAGTCTTGCTTTTGTAATTTGTTTCTGGATGCCTGATTTAGTTTTCTTATTGATTTTCTATTCATCCTTATTTTCTCGGTCACAACACCTTATGTCGTATGTACTTGTTGATCGTTCTGTTGCAGCCTTTCGATGTTATACTTTCTCAAGATCATAATCAGATTGTAGCTCTTTTGGAATACATCAGATATGATTTTCTTCCGCAAATTCAACTACGTTCCATAAAAATAATGAGCATCTTAAGGTATCCCTTGCTATTCACCATACTCAGGCTTTTAATTTTTGTCCTTGCTTGGATCATAGATGCACTATTGTTTCTTAGATGTATCTGGTATGTTTGTGACCTAAGAATGACCTTGTAGTTTTTGCATGTAACAGTTCTCGCATGGTTGGCCTTGTTCCGTTGCTACTAAAATCCAATTCTGTTAGTCTTCTGGTTGAAGATTATGCTGCTTGTCTGGAGCTAAGATCTGAAGGGTGTCAAGTTATAGAAAACAGCTGTGATGATCCGGGCGTGCTTATAATGCAAGTTAGTATTTTTGCCTTATCCTTGTTTTTTTGGGATGAGGCGAAGATCAAATTTATGTTCCTTTTCTGTTGAATATTCTATATATTTCTTCCTTCACATTGCAGCTTCTCATTGATAACATTGGTCGCCCAGCCCCCAATATAACACATTTCTTGCTGAAGTTTGACCTCGATTCCCCTGTAGAGAGGACAGTGTTACAGCCAAAATTCAACTACAGGTATTTTTTAATTACAGGTTGGAATTTTTTATCGCATTTGTTTCATCTTCAATTTCTTTATATTGTCTTATATGCTTTATATTATTCTTTTTGTCATATCAGTTGTTTGAAGGTTGTACTTGATATTCTGGAAATGCTACCAAAGCCTGATGTCAATGCATTGCTTCATGAATTCGGATTTCAGGTTAGGCAGTCCCAACTATTTTAGATATATTGGTACTCTTTGTCTGTTGCTACTTACTCGGACAAGTTATGTTCTTCTGTAGCTGCTTTACGAATTATGTTCGGATCCACTCACATGTGGCCCAACCATTGATCTTCTTAGTACCAAGAAGTATCGATTTTTTGTCAAGGTAAGAGGTTTTCTTCCAGAACTGGGGCAGTATTTCCATTGATTATGCAATTATCTAAATCTGCATTTACAGCATCTGGATAACATTGGTGTTGCACCACTACCAAAAAGAAATAGCACTCAGCCACTTCGAATCAGCTCTCTGCATCAGGTTTGACTTGGCAACACTTGATATTTCATTGCTCATCAACTTTCTGGTATGAGATGGCTTGTGTTCTTGCATACGTTTCTTAGTTTATCCACGGTTTAACAATCTTCAAATGAGATCAAGCTAGAGCGGTTGTGTACAAATATGTCATCTTTTTCTTTGTTCTATATGGCAATGTTGTAGTTTATGCAGCTGTGGGTTTTGAAACTTCTTGCTTGCCCACTCGTTCCATTGGTGTATGGTAGGAAATTAATGTTGTGAGGCCGGAAAATGGTGAGTTCCATTGGTGTACGGTAGGAAATTAATGTTGTGAGACCGGAAAATGGTGATTGCATGTATTCTTAGCTTAAATTAACTTTATATTCCTAAACCAGTTTGGAATACACAGATGATCAGCTGAGTTCCTTCTAGTTGAATCATCTACTCTTCCATGCCAAAGTGCTAATCCCAGCAAAGTGACCACAGTAGCCCCTGCTTTCCAAATGTATTGAAAAGTACATGCATTTATACGTTTGCATGTATGCATAAATATTTTATTTGAGATTTTGAAAGAATGCGTAATTTATGGGCTTGAAACAATTTTGAATGCTGTCTGCTTTGTATAGCTTTGCTTCTTTGATATGTACACAAAGTAGCCCCCACAGTAGTGAATAGATCTTGCGTCCTTATGTATACATACAAACATGTACACATATGCAGTTCAAGTTATTTAAACAACTGTAATTTATGGCATTGAAATAGTTTAGAATGCTGTCAGCTTTTGCATATTCTTGTTTCTTTTTTCATATGGGTGGGTATTATGCTGTAGCGGTGATGCATAAAGATTGGCAGATCATCTCTGTGGCGGAGTATGACGATCTCTTTCTTCCCCTTTTCATTTCCCCTTACCCTCATCCTTAATATTACTCTTAAAGGTGTTATGATGTGATTGTGGATCAATATTGAAAATTTTAGTTGGAAGTTGGAACTTGAGAAATGGCAGTTGGTGTGGTCACCTAAATTGAGAATGGCAGCGCCTTTGAGTATGATCTGAAATGACTGTTTTATGTTTATGTTGAGTAGGGTATGTTACCTTGTGTAGAATATGTTGCATCAGATGAAATCATGAACGTGGTTATAAAGTAACCCAGCTTCGTTTTGTTTGTAGATGCAAGCTCTTTTTTGTGGCGTACACTCTCTTTCGTCTTTGGGTGTATTTTTGCATCTTTTCATTGTTCATATGTGATGTTTGCTGCAAAAAAACAAATATGCATACGAATTTGGTGTAATTGCAAAATCTATAAAGATCCATACAGCAGTTTTTTTTGGCAAGATTACTCTATGTTGTCAATAATAGAAATATCCATATGGAGGTGTATTTGCAGTTATTTAAGGACTGATGCACTCCATAAAGCAGATTTGTGGTTGTCATCCTGATGTAAGAAATGTAAAAAGAACTTGTTTAACATTCTAGACACTAAACTTGTTTAACATTCTAGACACTAAGCAAATCATTAATTGTCTCCGAGTATTTCTTATGGAAATCAAAATTTATTCTGTTTTTTCTTCATTTTGGCCTTGGGTAATGTTTGTCATTTTCCCTCAAATATGCGTTGGGGATTTCTGCTAAGTATTGCCAGACTTATTATCGACTGAAATAAGCATTTTCTTCATTGATTCAGAGAGCGTGGCTGTTGAAGCTTTTAGCACTTGAATTGCATGTTGGCAATGCAACATCTTCCAGCCACCGAGAAGTGTGTCACAGCATTGTTGGTCATTTGTTTGGGCGAGGTGAAACCGAATATGACAGTGATAATAAAATTCTTCACCCCCTCCTTCAGAGTAGTCCTGAAGATACTGCAAGCAGAGCCATTGGCAGGTGTAAGGTATGGTGCTCACTACTTGGCTGCAACATGTCGATGCCTTTTCCTATTGTTGATTTGGCACTTGTGGGGAGTGGGAACGTGTGTCAATTAACTCTCATGGGACATGGTTTCGGACACAAATGGTGCTGAGATATCTTTCCCCTATATAGTTTATATAGATTATGTATCATGTCGTATATGTGATTCGGACTCATTTGAGTGGGAGAGGGAGATACATGGTTGTTAGGCTTTTCCATTAGTACGTGGTATTCACCCAACCTTGTCTTCGTCTATTATATATCAGTGACTATGAATGATCCCATTTGAATTTAATTTATCCATCTAGGGATTTAGTTGGTGTAATAAGTAGGGCATATAGGAACTTAATTTCAAGGGATAGGAATTTCATGGTGTAATTTGTAATGATAATTATTTATTTGGTTCCTATTTCATTTCATGTACCTCCTTGGAAGAGTAAAGCTAGTTTACTAATATTGATTTGAAATTCTAATGCAGGTATTAGAATTGCTTGAAATAATCCAGTTCAGATCTCCAGATACAACGGTGAAGCATTCTGAAGTTCTTTCTCACATAAAATTTGGACCAGTGGTAAGCGCCAAGTATTTCTTCGGCTTTCATTACAGCTCGTATGACATTTCATCGTCCTTATATGATGAAATTCTTTTTGTAGGCCGACGATATACTCGGGAATCCAGCAACATATGAAAAGGGAGGTGTTTATTACTACTCGGAACGAGGGGATCGGTTGATTGACCTAAATGCTTTCCGAGACACTCTTTGGCAGGTATCTAATTTTGTTTTCATTTTCTTCTCGAGTCATACTTCTATCTCTCAATATTGCTTGATTGACTCTCTGGGCCACATCTATCTTACCTCATGAGTATATTTCATTTCCTGCCTCCTTTTCTCCTTCAGAAATGCAATCTTGACAATCCACAGCTGAGTTCCTTTGGCAGTGAAGTTGAACTGACCGAAGTGAGAAATAACGTTCAGCAATTACTGCGATGGGCTTGGAAACACAACAAGAACCTTGAAGAGCAGGCTGCTCAACTCCATATGTTGACAGGATGGTCACAAATTGTTGAGGTGAATGGACCCTTTTTCTCTCCTCTTACCTTTGTGTTTTCTTTTCCTTTCCGATATTACTGTTGCTAACCTCTTATGTGTCATTTTATATGTAGTTTCTTTTACACGGTAATCTGAATAACTGCTGTGTGTATGGTCTGTTTATCAGGTTTCAGCTTCAAGAAGGATATCCTTAATGGAAAATCGATCTGAAATATTGTTTCTGTGCGTCAGCTCTCTCTCCCTGAGATAATGTTATCTACTTTTTTTGTATTTATGAAATCGTGTCATAATTGTTTTTGTCCTTGCCAACAGGTTGCTTGACACATCTTTAAATGCTTCTAGTTCTCCAGATTGTTCGTTAAAGATGGCGGTGATGTTAACTCAGGTAACTAAATGTATTTGCGCATATTGTAATTATGCCAAGTCTTCGTGCTGTCAATGACATGCAGATTCTGTGCTTCAACTATGTAAACTCTTCATATTTGGTACAACTTTTATGTTTGGTTCTAAATATTATCTGCTTCTAAACGTGACTTCATTTTCTGATTGAACTGCATACCTCTGGAGAAGTTGGCATGACCGTCAGCCCATATGCTTCATCTTTGGGAACACGTAAGCTACATAATGACTCATTCTGAAAGCCTGCTCAGGGTATACAGAAAAAGGGTGTCATTATTTACAAAATTCCTGTTATTTAATCCTTAGGTAAAACAGTTTTTCTTTTTTTACAAGGGAATTACAGTTCCGTAGATTTGCAGTACTAGCATAGTATGATATTAGTTATTAAAGTTGAAGTTCTACATTGTTAAACAAGTAGACAAAGAACATTATCATGTTCTCAGTTGGATCTGTTTATATAAATCATATCTTTCCTCGTACTTCAGCCTTGACAAAAAAAATGAAGACAAAGAATGACAGAAAGGAGATGATAGAGTGATAGAGATTTCAACTTTCGAGTATTAGAATGGAGCAAGATATGAAGAAGATGCTTGTTTGATAAGTTGATTTTACTGGTGCTACATGTTGTTCATGAACCTGAGACTGGTAGAGGTCATAGAATCTCGTCTTGGTTTTTTGAAATATTTGATTTTGTTGGTGTCATGGTGGAATGGTACATTGATTTGTGTTTGTTTTGTGGTTACTAGTTGATATGACCTATTAATGGTCACGGTTTTATTTTCTCCTTTGATAGTCTTTTAATAGGGTAGTATTGGCATCATTAGTTGAAGGAGATGAATTTAAAAGTTGGACCTGCATTATGATTGCTTTGCATTCACACTTCACTTTTGTTCATTTATTTTTCTTTGGTTGGGGGTGGGGTTGAGATAGGGAGAAAAGTGATGATCGGAACTTCATTTGTAGAATAGAACAATTTTGACCTTAGAATTATCACAAAATCTTGGAAGTGTTCCAGAAAAGTCATTTGCTATCCATTAGTTTTAACAGAAAATTTGTTTCTGATTTCCAGCTTTTTGTAAGGAAAAAATACAGCTATTATTTGCAATAGATATGAGTTAAATTATAAGCTGATTTATTTTACGGATTCCTTTATCACAAGCCATACAGATATCCTGTGGTTGTCCCTTATATTTTCCATAGTGCTGCTTGATGATTTTGAATATTTTTATCTCAAGGTTTCAATTACATGCATGGCAAAACTGCGCGATGAGAGGTTTGTCAGCCCAAGTGTCTTGAATTCTGACACAGTCACATGTCTTGATGTGATTATGACAAAGCGACTGTCAAATGGTGCATGTCACTCTATCCTTTTTAAGATTATGATGGCAATTCTGAGACATGATACTTCAGAAGCATTGAGGAGACGGTATGGTTCTAGACTTCTAGTTAACTAGCTAGAAATTCACCATTCCTGTTGCTAATAAAATTTTGAATGATGCCTGACTCTTTTTACCATGTCCAACTTTTAGCCAATACACATTGCTTCTAAGCTACTTCCAGTACTGTCAGCACATACTGGATCCAGACGTTCCTACTACTGTCCTGCAATCGTTGTTGATAGATGAGCAAGATAGTGGAGATTTGGATCTTGAGAAGGTGAGAAGGTTCTAAATTCAATGATAATGAAATTGTGGGTTTTTGTCAACTCTCATATAATGGCAGCATCATTGGTTACTTTACTAGTTTATTTGTACAACTGTTGGCAATGGAGACTAACATTTTGCTTTTGTTCAGATTGACCAGGATCAGGCCGAACTGGCCCATGCAAACTTATCTATCCTAAGAAAAGAAGCTCAGTCAATTTTAGATTTGGTGCGCCCCTTACTCTTTTTGTTGGATAGAGTATGTCCGATGATGTTGTATATTGCTCTGAAATAATTTCTTTAACTTTGCATATGGTATTCTACATTCTATATACATACGTCATCCACACATGCACACTCGTAAGTCGTATCCTCTCTTGTGGCTGGCATCCAGGAATAAGTTCTGATCATTGATGAGTTATTTTGTACTGTTTGTCTTATTGATGGCATCACATTTCAAGTTATGTGCTACCTGTTATTCTTGGCAGGCCTACCAGTTTTCTTTTGCTTGCTAAAATTGATATCATTCATATATTATTTTCTCCTTGTGATAACAAGATGTGTAATGTAAGGTGCTGCAGGTGTTATTGCCAGGTCAACGGTCTTATAGTAAGTTTTTTTTGGATAAAGGGTCTTATAGTAACTTATCATAGTGATATTTTGCCATGAAAGTAATATTATAGATTGGTGGTGGAAGAATAGGGATATATTATTATGTGAATGCTCTTAAGGACGGTGATTGAGGTACTCAAATCAGTTGAATATATACATTTATGTTGGCTTGTATTGCTATCCCATAAAATTTGCAAAGTTTGACTCTACTTATAAACTAAAAAGATGTTTGCTGTTGTCTGGTATCTAAAACACATTTCAATTGGGGAACCGTGTGGACGAGGTCAATGTTATTGATAAGAAACGCAATTGACAAGTAAAGTACTTTAGCTTGAAAATTTTACAAGAATGAAATATTGCAGTTTCAGTGGGACATCTCAAGTAGTTGTAGTTTCAATCCCTCACCCACCACAAAAGAGATCCATATTTTACAGAGGAGTTTTGAGCTATGAGGTAGCAGAACATAATGTTTCGGTCTTGAAGTTGTTTAGCAAAATGATTGTTTGGGTCATGTCCCTTGATTAGTTATCATGACACCTGGACAGAAGTCATGTGTGAACTCTCCTCAACACTACTTGATTGGTAGTCCACTTGCTATATACACATATATCTGATTGTAACACTTCATATCTGTTGGTGTAGTATCTGTTTAACCATTATCTGAGGTGCACAAATCTTATTGTGCCTCGTTTGCTTTGTGTCCACAAAATTGAACTCCAAATGTACTCTTTTAGTTTAGCTGTATTGAGTTGCTTGATATCTTGGATTCTTTTTGTTGTGCAAGCATGATGATACTTTATTGGATGTGAATTGAGGTATCACTTCAATGCTTGTATAACTCATCAGGGTGTTCTGCATGCTAGTATTCTGTCCTGAACTCTTATATTAGATGCATGATTTTTAAGAAAATAATGTTTGAAGTACATGATGCTGTGCAATTTATATTTGTTGATTTATCACGGTTATTCTGTAAAATAATTTTGACATGGATGTATTTTCAGTACCATATTAGCAGCCGCATACAGCACATATGTAATGTGCCTTGTATACACACATATATATACATACATTGGGCTCCAGCTGACATTGTTTTCCTTTGTTTCAATGCAACTGATATCAAGGCTATTAAAGATGCAACTCAAGGCAGTGAATCGGGAAAGATAATGGCCCTCTTTGTTCTGGATGCGATGATTTGTATTGACCATGAAAAGTTTTTCTTAGGTCAGCTTCAAAGCAGAGGCTTTCTGAGGTCTTGCCTCATGAACATCAGCAATGTTTCATATCAGGTTCCCCCCCTTACTGTTTGAGACATTTGATCGCTCTCAAATTTGTTGTTTCTAATAATTTATTATAATGTTTGTAAATTCTTCACACCTTCCTTGGGAATCTCTTTTCGTATTTCATATTATGTGGTAGGTTTGTCCAGACCTTTATTTTGATGATAAAAATAAATAGAAAGTCACTGTTAACTTGTCTCAAGGCTTGTGCAAGAAAATTAGTTACACAACTAGTAGGATTTTTGCATTATACCTGGAATGCTAGAAGAATATTTAAGAAAGAGTAGAGTAGATTGTCAGTTGAGGAACATAAGACGCAACCTAAAGGAAGCATTTCTATAACACTTCTGATATAAACCGTTGATCGTGTATGAAATCTAGAGAAATAAGAATACCAATTCATATCAATTATAGCATGAAAGAGAGCCATAGGGAAGTGTTGGCTGACTTGTGTAAGTTAATTGACTAACATGTGATAATGAAAACATCCCATAGGGAAGTGTTGGCTGACTTGTGTAAGTTAATTGACTAACATGTGATAATGAAAACATCTTCTGTTAGGGACCTCACCTCCCAACATAAGATGCCAGAGTTGAAAGAACAACCAATTCTTCAATTGCGTTCATGTTAGCAAACCCTGTGCTATGTAATTCAATTCTTTGATTAATAATTTTCTAGTTTGTTTGAAGAAACATGAAAACTTATATTTTATGGTGGCTGTTCATTATAAGCCTGCAATATTATTCTATTGAATACATTTATCATACATTAATCTAAAATGGTTGCTGTTTAGGAATTTCACTCTAGTGGTTGTGGAAGCCTTATCTAGCACACGACCTCCCTATACGTCCACCCAAAAGGACATATGCAGGTCTTATGTGTTGTATGTGGGAGAATGCTTTCCATAAATGTCTATTGTGTGTGATTTCACAAATTAGAGTACTGCTGAAGATTATTTTGGCTTATGGAAATTATGGCAAGCAAAATCAAGTCCCTTAAAAACTAAGAACAACTATCATTTACTTTAAATCAAATCTAACAAATCTTTCCTTTGTGTAGCAAGATATAGTTGGCAACTAAATAATGTACAACTAATCATAATAGAGGAAATACATAATTAATTTGTTAAGATGTATAATCTTAATTATGTGGTCAAATTTGCAGATGGCAGAAGATGTGTAGTTAGGCATTCACTTCTCCATCTGGATCCCTCGCCCTTGTATGTTCTATATATCCCCACACCCACACCCAAATCTTGTATTTATTCTTTGACAAACCAGAGTATCTCTTAATTGAAGTTAAGTCCTGCCACTTATTATTGTTTTTCTATTTGTTTATGGGGAAAAATTGATATTGACTACTAATTGATTTTTCAAAGATACAATGTATAACAAGCAACATGTATGCTATGGACTGAATTTTCTGAAGTTGAACAATCTAGCAGTCATATTTACATAGATTTTGTTGATTCAGAATTTATATTTGATTGCATGTATTAAATTTGTTCTTAATTTGTATGATGTATGTATGCAGCCTATAGGGCTGTTCTTGTGCCGTCTGCTTTTATTTGTCGGTCTAAACTCTAAATTCATCTTTTGATTTTTCTGTCATGAAGGATAACATGCATTCTATAGATCCATTACAACGCTTGTGTGCTCTTGAGGCAGAACTTGCTTTGCTATTGAGAATTAGCCACAAGTATGGTAAATCAGGGGCTCAGATTCTTTTCTCTATGGGTGCATTTGAGCATATTGCTTCATGCATGACACACAACATGCACATCAAGGTCAGTTTTGTTATGCTTCTGAGTTCTGATTTAAGTTTTCCAAAAGTGATCTACGCTAAAGTTGGATCTTCACACAGGGGAACCTAAGACGTTTCGACACTAGTTTCGGGAAAGATTCATTTGCCGATGTTCACAGACAAAGAATGATTATATCTCCATTATTGCGATTGGTGTTCTCTTTGACTTCATTGGTTGAATCATCGGACTTTTTTGAGGTGAGCTTCTTCTTCATCTTCCTTTTTTCCACTTTGCTTTCTTAGTTTTTTCTGCCGTAATGGTTTTCTGGCTTTGTTCGGTAGCACCTTGGTATTATTAACCTTGATGTTTTGTAGGTGAAGAATAAAGTTGTTCGTGAAGTGATAGACTTTGTCAAAGGTCATCAACTACTTTTCGATCAAGTTCTTCACCAAGATGTTTCTGATGCTGATGAATTGGCAATGGAACAGATTAACCTTGTTGTTGGTATACTTAGCAAGGTTTGCAATCTGCATTTTTCTTTACTATTATGCGTAGATATCCCAGCAATGCTTGCTCTAGTATATGTTCTTCTTTATGCTCTGAACGACAGGGTGTCCAATTATCTTCATGCCTCAAATGTAGCAGAAATTAAGGCCAGCGAGGGAATTCTTGATATCATGAAACATTGTACAAGGAACACCTTGTGGATCCTCAAACGGAAGAACATGTATCTTCTGTTATACCTGTCCTCAATATTTTTGTTTCTTATGTATTTGCTGTTTTACTCTTTAGGTTTGGCCATACGAGGAAGGTGCTGAGTACGGTTTTGTTCAAGGACTTTTTGGATTGATGCACACTCTTTTTTCACGTGATTCAACATTTCTTTCTTCAGCTCAATCAGTAAGTTTTATTTATGGCACCTTGATAATTGAGCATTATTAGTAATATATGGACTTTTAGTAACATCACATCTAATCTTTTTTCTTCTCTCTCCACATAGGATTTTCAGAAACAGAGGAAGTCTGAATTGAGTGCATTTCGTCTGTGCTTTAGCCTGAGCTCTTATCTCTACTTTCTTGTTAAAAAGAAATCATTGAGACTTCAGGTGCGTGTAGCATGGCTATGTTAATATAGTTTGCTCTTTTGACCGTTTCTAATACATCTGTACGTCTAACCACGTTGCTGTGACCAGGTTTCCAACAATTCAACTGATTATAGTGCATTGGTGGGACAGCAGCAACCGACGTTAAGTTTGCTTGGTTATCTTCTTAACTCCGTGACCACTGCTCTTGAAAATGCCGCCGAGGAAAAATCTATATTGCTTAACAAGGTCACAAGTCTTCATAGTTGCTTTTATATCTTATTGCCATGTGAGCTTTAATCTTAATGTATCTGTTCTATGTGCTTCAGATTCAAGACATAAACGAACTACCGCGCCAAGAGGTGGATGAAATTATTAACATGTGTGTTCTTGAAGATCAAGTTGCTTCATCAGACAATATTCAAAAAAGGTACTGGAATTGCTTGTATCTGTGGTTCAAATTGGATGTTCTCCACAATTGCTAGATCTTATGTAGTTGCTTAATCTACATGAAAAAGGATTTGTCATAGGTGGCTCAGCAACTTGGAGAAATACTTGTAGTTTTGGCTATAGTTATGCCTTATCATGACTCATGAGCCGCTCAGCATCATATTTTATAGAATTATAAAAAAATAAAATAAAATAAAATAAACTAATAAATAAAAGTAGAAGGATCGAGACAATACCATGGGTTCTTGTAAAACCTTTTAATTCTAATTTACATGTTCCGTGATGTGCAGGAGGTACATTACGATGGTGGAAATGTGCCGGATTGCTGGAAATAGGGATCGGCTTATCACGCTGGTGCTTCTGCTTGCAGAGAACTTGTTGAACATTTTTCTCATCCATTTCCAA
This sequence comes from Cynara cardunculus var. scolymus, assembly GCF_001531365.2. NCBI lineage: Eukaryota > Viridiplantae > Streptophyta > Magnoliopsida > Asterales > Asteraceae > Cynara > Cynara cardunculus. Next base: position 4,407,612 of record NC_037535.1, read on the forward strand.
AACAGGTATTGCACATGTTCCTCCTGGTTGGTTTTGATGATATGGAATCATTTATTAAGTGAGTGGTTTATTTGGCAGTTCATCATCATCATCATCTGAATCTGGTGAAGCTGTAAAAGCACTTACATATGGTTCAAAGGAAGAAGCTGTAGAAGACCTAGATTCATTTTGTTCAAAGCTTGTTCCAATTTTGGAAAGACTTGAAGTGCTAAGGGAGGTATGGCTTTGATTTAATAATAACAATAGTAGTAGTAGTGATTAAAAATAGAAAGAATTGGATTTTCTTATAATATGATATAAAAAATAATGTGAGTGATTGTTGTGGGTGCAGGATAAAGTTGGTCATAACCTGAAAGTGTTCCAGAGATTAGCAAGTTCTCTCAAGGAACTCAGTATTCAAAAGTTAACACTCTGAGTCTTTATGATCCTTTTATGGATGTTGAATTGTTGTATGTATTAGTATTAAGCTACTGAAATTTTGTATTAAGTTTAGGTCCTTGATAGGCTTCAATCTTTTCATAGGTTTGTATACGTCAACGCTTGAGTTTGCTTTGCAGAAGTATTTGTTGGTAGAAAACATGATGTTCGGTATTAGGTTTTTTGGTGATTTATTTCCCGTTACATGTGTTGATTTAATTATCAGTGTAGGATGTTGATACCACAGCAAAATATTGGCTAATTTCACTAGTATTGGAAAATACATCTATCTATTTATCTATCTATCTATCTATATGTAGAGGCAAGATCAAACGAGAACGGTACCTATTCAAAAGAACACAAAAACGGGCAAATCATGTGTAAAATCACATGTGATTTTACATTGATGGTTAAAAAAAGTGTCCGGACAACTTGTAGCTGCGCCTTCAGGTCGCCGGGTAAGGTTGTTTGAATCACATGTGATTTTGTATGCGATGTTAGTGTAAAATCATGTGATTCGTTGGTTTTCATGTTCTTTTAAATAGGTACCGTTTTCGTTTGATCCTCCTCCATTGAAGGCAAAAAGAGCGTCCTAGTAATGGTACATCAATTGTTTGATGGCAAAAGTTCTAGGTATAGTAACTATTTTTGTAGAAGTAATTAAATTTGTGTTAAAAAACATAAGCATCCGTCGAGGTTAAAATCAAAATGACCAACTATATTAATGCAACTGAAGTAAATATAATATTTCTTTTTAAAAATTCCAAAAATAAATGTAAATGTATGGTCTGAATCATTTTATTAGACAAAGGATCGTGTGAAATAAGAGTTAAACTGATAAGCGTAAAAAGGGATCTGGATCCTTGACCATTTTAATCTCACACCCACCCTATAAATTGTTTTTATCACGGAAATTGATCCAATGTATCTTGGTGTACCATATTAATGTTGATCTTACTATCAAGATTGATCTAAGAATGAAAATATTTTTCTTACCCTTCTCGTCATAACCCAACTCTATCATATTATTGGTAAATAAGGTTGGTTTGCTTGCAACAAAGTGAATAAAAAAAAGTCATTTGTCAACGAAATTGCTTAATATTAAATAGAAAAAATTATATCAGAATAAAACCAACTTTCACTTGTTTTCTATTTTGATGAACCAACTTTCAAAAATAAAACTTCACATATATTTAAGTGTCTAGTTTACCTGATAGCCTGTTAATGTTGATATGACACAGATTAATGCCAACTAATATATTTTTAATTACCTTCCAAAACCTTTATTTTACCATAACCTTCCATGTATGCTATTCTCAAAATTCCTTTAACGACGTTATTAGAAAACAAAAACATGACTTGGTCTAGTCGGGTGCATTCATGCTCTAACCTGGGACTTTGATTCTTAAAACTCAATACACCTAGTCGAACTTCTTGAAAACATAAATTTCAATAGGATCCAACTAGTCGACTGAATCCTAATGGACATTATATACTACAGCTCGAGATAAAACTTACTTTTTCCTCAAAAGCTAGACAGACCCATTTAAACCTTGGTTGAATCTAGTTGAACTACTAAATTGGATCTAGTAAAAAATTATCTAGATCCAGTCGAATTGCTCAAATGGACACAGTCTAGACACAGATTGGAAAGTCAAAATGCAAAGAAGGCACATGGTCAAAAGAAAATCGAAAACCTTGTATCCGTTCTTTAGTTGTTTTGGTTAGTTCTAAACATCGTTCTCCTTGTTGAAATCGGATTCAATCTATAACCAGTTAAGGAGGGAACCGTTGTAACTGGTGGGGCCTAAAACCCAAACCGGTCCTACAACAGGTTAAATGTAACCGGTTACAAGAATAAAGACAGTATACAATCGTTTTATTTAATTTATATATTAAAAAAAAAGGTTCACACTTTAAATTTTAATATGGGTTTTAAAAGTCATCAACAATTTTCATGTATTAATTATTTATTTATGTAACGTTTAGTTTATACATTAATTATATATAGTAAAGTAAGGGTTTATCTATCAAATGGTTATCGGGTAAGTACTTACCCATAGAGTCGCTAGGTTAACTTACCTTATCAGGTAACATTCTCAATCATCAAAATGGATTGATAGTAAGGGGCTGTTTACCAAACGCTTATCCGGATAAGCGCTTACCAATTCACGTTACTTCACTGGATGAATATGATAAGGATCAAGAATCTTACCCGGTAAGAGCGAGACAAGTACAAGAGTCTTACCCGGTAAGTGAAGACGACGACTCTTACCACGGTAAGCGCTTACCGGGTAAATTGTTACATACAAAGTCGTTTTGGTGGACTAAAATCTTATCCGTTAAGTAAATAATAGTGTTAAATTTTACCGGTAAGCACTTACCGGGTAAGTGTTTGGTAAACGGCCCCTAAATGTTTATCACCTGGTAAGCGCGTACCCGGGCTCTTCGGGTAAGACTCTCAATCCTTGCCTTCCCTCTTATGGAGTGAGATTCTGGGTCCTTCCTATATTAACCCAGTAAAGTAATTGATAGGTAAGCGCTTATCCAGTAAGTGTTTGATAAACGGCCCCTAAATGTTAAAAAAAAGCAACCAATATAATCAAGACCGGTTACAGCTCGAGGGTTCAAGAATCGGTTAAAGGTCCAATCGGTTAACCGGTTTGATTCTTGCATTTCTTTTATTTTATGGAGGAGAGATAGATTAGAACTACCAGTATTGTAATCCAACACATTGAACTAGTTTCAAATATATCTTAGCATTTGAATACTAACAAACGAATCTTGTATACGGTAACACCCGCCTTTATACGTATAAATCTCGATCAAGAACCGATCGACAAACTCTTCCTGCAAAAATACGACGCGGAAACCATCATAAGCAAAACCCGAAACTCAGAACACCCAAATTTTACGTTAAGATCTTATACCCACAAATTTCGACATCTCTATCATCGTTACTAATTGGGGCCACTAGTCTTCGAAGGGCCTGCTCGTTCCACCATAACGTCATATAACTGTTTCCCATTCTAATCATCACGCGAAATAACAGATATCAGAAACGAGCATTCATGAAAAAAGAATGGAAATTCTCGTAGCATTTGAAAACTCACAAAGATCACGGGGAAAAAGTGGACTTGTCCTTCGGGCTTCGTTTGTGTTTCCTTAAAGTAAACCAAAATCGGGAAATTTGGCCACCAAAGCTCCCAGTTCACGAATGAAGAATATCTGCTATAAACGTTAGTTTCGGGTAGCAAATATTTGAATCGTGCATACGTGAAGAAATGACTCACTTCCAACGGTTTTTGCCACCGACAAACACATTCTCACCCGAGTCCTCGAGCTCTTGTCCAACTTTCACCTCCTTTAGTTGTAAAACAACTCGAAAAACAATCAAAGATTCACTTTTTCGTGTACGCGTAGATATGTACTATAAGAGTTGCATTCACACACTACAACAAAATCGCGTTCATAGGACGCCAAATATTTCTAACAGACTGCTTTATAGGACCAAACAATTATGAGTCGTATCTAAAAGTGTTGCAATAAACTGTTATATGACGTATTTTGGCAACTTAACAAGTTATTTAAGACACATTTGTTTGGTCATATAAACTTAAATCTTTCTAAACCAGTGGCATTCAAACATATTTGACGTCCTATAAAGCCGATCATGTTGTGACAGTTATTAAATTTTATAATTTGAATTATCGAGATACCTAATAGGAGTTAGCGGACAATCAAAATTAGTCGACAAATAAAAAAACGAGGCCATAAAAAATCTTAACGAAGGACTAACTACCCGTTAGGATATAATTTCTACACGAAAGTTTGTTATATGTACTTTTTTTTAATTTAATTAACCTGGATATCCAACCCGCTATGCGAGTCAACTAATCCCAGGGCGACCACCTGTTTTGCAGATAGCCCGAAGTCACCGCATTTAAACCTCCGTGGTCACAAGGGGATTTTTATTTCTCCCTGGATTTGAACCTGGGACCTCCAGGTACTTTTGACCTTTGGAGCCAACTCAAGCTCAAACCAATCAGGCACCACCCTTGTGGTTTTGTTATATGTATTTACAGTAGGAGTAACGACGGTTTAGGGAACAAACCAGGGAGTCATCATCGAAGACGAACCTCACTCGAGTTGTCTGTATAAAAGAAAACCCAAAAATTAAAAAGAAATTATAAAGGTTTATATGATTCAAAAATGGAGGTAAGAGTAGAAAATGCACCTGAAAGAGTAAAAGTAAGCCAAGAAGACCAGCAGGAGCAGCTGCTAATAGATTATCATTGTACACTAAACCACCAGCTAAACCTGTTTAATCATTCATATATTAACATTTATTAATTATTAGAAAATTTATCAGCATATATATAGGATCAGGTTCAGGGAAAAACCGCAAAAAAGGGAAAAACTGAGAAACTAACCGTTCATCTCGACGATATGCACATATGCATACAGGTAATTTGCAAGCAATTTGTCCGGTATGCATATGTGCATAACATGCATACATGCATAAAAACCAAGAAACAACTTCAATTACTTGTATGCACTTATGCATACCGTTGAGATGAATGATTATCAAGGTGTGTTCATTAGTTTCTTCGTTTTTGGGGTTTTCCCTAAGCCTTCCCATCTCTCTCTCTCTCTCTATATATATATATATACATATATACTAGAAGGGTACTCGCGCAATGCAGCGAGATGCATCTTGATTTTAATATTTCATTTTATTCTTTATCTCAGTCGATGTTATCATATGATCTTATATGATTTTGAGAAAAGTTTTTATTTTTGAATAAAATATAAATTTGAAGATAACATAAAAATTTGACAAAAATATATCGATATTAGTATCAAATTAACTATTTAAAATTTCTCATTTTTTGTGTAATTTTATAATTTAATTATTTAATTATAATTTAATTTAGGTACAATAACGAATTAATTTATATTTAGTTTAATAATATAATTTTCTTATAAAAATAATAATTAATTATTTTGTTTGAACTCGATAATTATCCTAATTATATTTTAGATTTTTTATATTTTAAAAATGAGATGTTTATCCTCTATTTAATTATGTTTATCCGCATTTAGTTATACGAATTCAAACATCGAGATTTAATAAGTTGTATTTATGCATATCTTACTTGTAATTTTGAATTTTAAATAATATGTATCAATATACAGTACTTTATGCATAAAAATGGTTTTTAAGAGTTTTTGTCAAATGCTTTATAATATAGTATATATATATATACATTCAAGAAATGAAGGTTGAAAAAGGAAGCTCACGTAAAAAATGAACATATTTCCTCAATTTCAGCCTAAAGTACATACAACTCTGCATATGTTTAATAGACTATTTTATAGGACTTAAGTTTATTAGAACCAAACATTTGTGCATCATATGTAAATGTGTTACAATAAGTTTGGTAAGACGTTTTTGGGCATCATAACAAGTTCCTTTTTACGACCCTCTTGAAATGAAGTGTCATATTTGCTTTTATACAGGGCACTTCTAAAAAGCACCCTATAAATCCATCTTTTTATAGGACATTGCTTTTATAAATACTTTTTCGATTAATGTCATAAAAAGATTAATATGACGTCTTATTTCATAAGTGCCCTAAGAACTTATTCGGATTCCCGAAAACAACCTATTAACTTATTGCAACACTTTTACATACGACACACAATTGTTTGGTCCTATAAAACAATCTATCAGGACATTTAGACACATTTGACATCACATAAAGCCCCGTAGTAAAACATGTATCGATACTTGATACAGACATCATGAGAAGTTTTTCATATGGAATCAGAATCAAACCTAGAAGAACAATCGGTATTCGATAATCTGGATCTGGAACAACCGTTTCTTTCTTGATTATCTTGGCCTTCTTGCCAATCGAAAACTAAAACACACACAAAAACGTTATCGACATTAAACAACTTCCCCAAATTCCATAATCAACTTCTTCAAAACATCCCGCGTTTTACATGAAAAGCTCTGATTTAAGATACCGTTTCACGTATGTTTGTTCACTTAATGAAACAAATACATGTGAACACAAACACACACGCAAAAAAGTCTCACATGGTGAAACAAGTACATGTGAAACGATCACACCATGAAACAATATCTTAAATCTTAGCATTTGATGAAAAAAAATCATGTAAAAAATATTTTTAAACTGATTCTCACATGTTTATAACTTTTTTTATGGTTCTCATTTGATTTAACCCTTCTGTTGTTTACTGGGGAACAAAAGAGAGCATGTCACGTCCCCGACATTCATAGGATATTCATCATGAATGTCATAAGAAACCGACTTCCATTGTTCATGATGGATAAGAACGAACGGATACGTGCTAACCCTCCTTTGTCCCCCGGTTTACAATGGAAAACAGGTTTGCAATTGAATTTTCTCCTCTCTCTCTCTCTCTCTCTCTATATATATATATATATATATATATATATCAGACAGATAAAAGAAGTAAGGTTACAAATGAAGTTATCTTGGTGCTGCTTTTGTGATTGGTATATGCATCAGTTGTCATAAATTGGGGGTTAGCAATGAATTTGCCACAAAAGGAGCTCTGAAACAGCCTCACATTGCCACAACATTCTCTGCCTGATTCAACAATCAACAACTTAACCAACAATTAGGGTTCATGTAACATGAAATAAGGAAATCCCAATTAGGGCAAAAAGGACCCACAGACTTACCTTTAATGGAAAGAAATCTGGGTGGCAATAACAGGGTGCTTTCCATTTTTGTTGTTCTTGAATCTGTGTTCTTTTCAGCAGAGCAAAGACCAAGAAGAGAACGCAAGATTGTGTAAGGAGGAAATGGGTGGATGGTGGTTGAGCTTTCCCGGGGATTGTTTCCAGTGTCAATTGACAGTAATAGCCTTTCAACTTCTGCTTCCACACCAAACAAGATGATGAATATCTAGGGGTATTTTTGGGAAACAACTAATAATATGCATCTCTTTTTAAAGATATAATTCTATCTTTCTTTTTTGTACCCATCAAAATCTTGAAATTATATAATCCATCAAACTATTTAAAAATAATATTTTATTATATATATTAAATATTTTAATTTTATTATATATATATATTAAATATTTTAACAACGTAATTAATGTTGTAATTTAAAAAAAAAAAACGGTTAGGAGTTAAATGCAATATTCGAGATACATACAATTTTGCTTCTCTCTCCTCCATCAATCCAAACAAACACCGTGTGTGTATATATATATATATATATATATATATATATATATATATATATATGCATATACACACAAACACGTCTATATTTTATACTAGGTTCGATCTCGTGTATTACATGAGGTAATTTGAAACAATTAAATCATGTTAGAAACTTATCTTACAAATATGAATGATCATCGAAAGTACAATACTACTTCAGACTAGTACTCTTAAAATAACTCTGAAGTATAATTCTGAAGAATGACTCTGAAAAATAACTCTTTAGACTTGAATTTATAAATGAAACTATATTAATAATTAGTTAAAATGAAGTTAACTCTAGAATAAAATTAAATGTGTTATTTTGAACAAATATAGACATATTTTTGGCAAAAAAAACCTTTTTATAGCCGGCATGTTAATCAACAAAACTCATCTTACAGAACTCCTTGACAACATCAGCAAGTGATAGCTGAAAGCTGTCACGATAAGCTGAAAGCTGTCTCTTCAGTGATAGCTGAAAGCTGCCACGAAAAGCTGAAAACACAAGCTGAAGGCTGTCAGCAATAACCTGTCAGATTAGTTGAAAGCTGTCAGTGATAAGCTGAAAGCTGAAGATTGTCAGCAATAACTTGTCAGATTAGTTGAAGCTTGTCAGCAATAACCTATCAGATTAGTTGAAGGCTGTCAGTGATAAGTTGTCAACGATAAGCTGAAAGCTGAAGGCTGTCAGCAATAACCTCTCAGATTAGCTGAAGGCTATTAGCAATAACCTGTTAGATTAGCTGAAGACTGTCCGTGATAAGCTGTCAGCGATAAGCTAAAAGCTATCACGATAAGCTGAAAATACAAGCTGAAGGCTGTCAGTAATAAACTATCAGATTAGCTGAAGGCTGTCAGCAATAAGTTGTCAAATTAGCTGAAGAAAATTAGTCTGAACTAAATCCCGTTTAGTAGGGAAATCAGTTAAACCACGATAAAAAAAGGATACATTTTTAGAGGGACATATGTTAACCAAATAGGCCTATTTGAACCACTAATATAAATTGTGTCTTGATACGTATTTAGGTGGGGAAACAAGATAATCGACTCACCAGAAGATGACATGTGTCACCCAAGTTACTTATTTATTAGGTGTATAGATATATATATATATATATATAGAGAGAGAGAGAGAGAGAAAGAGAGAGAGAGAGAGGTTGGTTCAAATACTAACCAATAAATTTGTGTTAACTATACTAACCAAGACTAACCAATCATATTCTTTTTTTACTTTATGTTCAAATGTAACTTATAAATTAAATACAAGAGTGATTATGTAATTTGACCTTTATGTAACTCCCTAATAATTAATTGGGAGTTACAAATCTTAAAGATCCATCTAATTAATCATTAGGTAATTTTGATTTTTATCTTCATTTGTGTTCATGATCGTGATTTCAAGTGATGATTTACATATAATGATATTAATTTTGTAAGTGTAAAAGATTTCCGTATCGTCCGAGTAATATGAATAATACTATTATAAATCATATTGATAACAATGGAAATGACAAAGTTAAAATCGGATACGACTACGGTCGAAATTCGAATTCCGATGATGAAGAAGATGATCAAAGCGTTCCTATTGGTAAGTGATTAGTATGATATTTATTTTGTTTAAATGAACAGCTATTACCGTTGTGAACCATTAAATACCTTGCAAACATAGTTGAATTCGTTGAAAAATCTGATGCACATTCTGGTACTCATATGTTTAGGGATTAATTTAGTTGATAGAGAAACATATATGAACAGATTATAAAAGATATGGACACACATTAACACATATGAAACTGCACAAATCAAATAGATATAGATGTTATGATTCATTAGTGTTCAGTTGTATAAAATGCATTAGGTTTTCATATTGGCACACATGACATAAGGACACACACAACATATGAACACATAGCAAAGGCAGAATATGTGGATATCGATACATATACACAACTACATCACATGAATATGAACATGATTTTTGAGTAGTATGTCATGTCGTTCATATCGATACATATGCACAATGCGTTCACATGAACATATGATCAGGCTCTGTGATTCATGTGAAAGCCTTTTTACATTTTGACCATGTGAATCCATTGTTCACATATTATTAATTAATATATTAATTAAATAATTAAATTCTTATTCTCATTAAACCACAACCGTTAGATATTCAAATCAACGACCAAGATCGGTTAACAAAGTTAACACGATAATCTTAGTTAATATTTGAACCAGCCTATATATATACATATACATATATATATATACACATATATATACATATACATATATATATATACACATATATATATACATATACATATATATATACACATATATATATATACATACACACATGCATATTTTATATCCAAGTCTAATGTAACAAAACACAATGACAGCTTCCATAATAACATGCCCTTGAAACAGTTATCCATAAAACACTTCAGGGTTTACATACAAACTGTTACACTTCCATAAAATGACTAAATTACCCTTTATTTAGTTGAACCTAGAACAGACTTTTCTAATTTCTCCTTGTGCACCCGTTTTCACTTCAATGCTACTCATCTTGATCATGGATTTTTTGAACTCGTAATCGAATCTAAGACCCAACAACCCTCTTATTCTTCCCGCGTAGTTTTGCACTATGTCACGAGTCGCAGGGTCGCCCCATAATCTCTGATCTGACTCCAAAACACCGTTCCCATCACGCACGTTCTTGAAATAGCTCACGTCAAATTTCATCGGGCTGTCCTTGTCCAAAGCCACCTGTTCTGTGCCACTACTGCTCTTTGGACACAGGGTCTGGAAGTTGGTCAGAGCCGATTGGCTCAGGGACGGGTCTGAATTCCCGGTTGTCGTGAAGTTGTATAGACGGTATCTAAAGAATCTGCAATCGGTTTGGCCTATCGTATGGGCACCTACATCACAAATTTGGTCCTCAATGCATCCATAGTCGTGCAAAATACATCCAACACTCGATCAGTAATTTACTCAGTCTTGTCAAGTCTCAATTAATTGTCGCACCAAAAGTGGACAACAAGTTTTTGTTCTGCCCTATCATGTATTGTCCCGTATACCGAACATACCCTTATTAGAATACCGTCAAAACGACCATAATACACGGTTTGTGAAAGATAAAATCGCCTAGAGAACTTCGAGAGTAGCAAAATAATGATTCTTGACGTGATTTTTTGAAGGATTATTATAATTGCTACTCGCATAAACACTTTTATTTTCAATAAGTACGTATTTTGTGGTTGTTCGGGTAGTATTTTGAAAACATCTGCTAGTTCTTTTTGCAAACGATCAAAGTTACGAAGATGGTATTGGTAAGTTTGAAGGGATCAAGAACGTACCAGCTAGCGTCACTAGATCCTGATCATCAAGGCCTTTGTCTGCAAACTTCTGCCTCTGGGTATCGACAGAATCTAAAGGTGACGGTAAGTTTGAAGCTTTGGATGATGACGAGACTCTACCATCTCGTCTCCCTGTTGGCACCGCCCAATTTGGACCATTACTCTAGGACACATGACAGAAAGCACGTTAGACATGAGTTACACTTAACTAAAAAAAGATTCCTGGAGGTCAGAGGTTCAAGTCCCACCAAAGTGAGGAGATTGTGTGGGTTTTGCTGTCTAAGTATTATATATACTTCAAATATATATGTATATGGATATAGGGTTGGATTCCGGTGAGAAGGAAAGTTATGATGAGATGCGTAAGAAGAGATCTCCACCCTTGTATCGATCCTAATTGAATGTCAACACTAATGAGGTACACTGAGATGCACCGGATCAATTCCCTTCTAGAGCGTAGTTCATGGGTCGGCATGAGATGTATATATACGTATATGTATGTATATATATATAGCAATCAGGGAAAGAGAATACCAGATCAACCGAATCACGAGCAGCCAATGCCAGAATATCAGCACAAGAAACCACACCAGGGCACAACGCTTCCAACTGTGTTTTAGCATCATTGATAACTTCAAATCCTCTTAATCCAAGATTAGGCAATGCATTGATCTCAGCAGAACGACCCTTGATCAAGATTGAGCCATCACAACCCTACAAAAACACACCCCATTAATAAAGTTCAAAACTTTGTTTATTCCAAAAACACCCTTTTCAGTAATTTGGTACCTCAACAAAGCAATCATGAAAATGAAGCCTGAGAATGCCAGCAGCAACAGTAGGATCATTCTTGAAGTGTGTTTCAACAGTAGACCTCACAGTAGCTTCAGCTTTGGGACATGTAGAAGAGTAAAAGCCTGATTTCAATCCTCCTTGAGATTTAGCAACTGGGATTAAGAATAAACTCAAACTAACGATGATTAGCAAAGTAATCTCCATTTCTGAATATAAGATGGTTGCATCTAATAGGATATATATATAGAGTCATAGCTAAGTAGTTGGGTCGATTTTGATGGTACTAAAGAATAGAAATTCTTGTTCAATATAAGTGGAGCTCGACTCATCGAACCAATAAATGTAGAAAAAGGAAAAGACAAGGAATAGGATAATACAGATTAGTGTCTTTTCTTGATCATGTAATGGAAGCTTTTAGTTCCATTTACGCGGTATTTAACTTCTTTTGGTGATTTGTTTTCTAGCAATTGTCAATGAGTTCACATTAGCTTTTTTGAGGTCTTAGTGAATTCATGGATCAGCTTGCATGATGATCTCAATTCTTGATACTGTAGGGTATGCAGGGGATTATGTTCAAGCCAAGAATGCCAATTTCTAACAAGCCGAGTCAGAAATATAATGTTACATTGTCCATACAGGCTCCCATCATTGTTTCAAGTACTCCAGAATCAGGGGTACTTTTTGTTCCAAGCGACCAGTCGATGCAGGTTGCCCAAAGGTACGTTTGGTATGTGGGATAGGATGGAACAATACAAAAACTTGTCTCATGTTTGTGCGATATTAGACTGTAACAAGACCAGAGTGGAATAAAAATGCCCTTCTACCCCACCAAAGTTAGTGAAACAAATAAGGAAGATGAGACAAGATTGACAAATTATTAAACTACCCACGTCAAATCAAGACCCTTAAACCTTCCACAATTCTTTCACCTGCCTACCTCACTCTTGACTGTCCAGTCCTGTCCTACAAGGGTCTATCTGTATGTTTTAATTAATTTCAAGACAATCTTTTTGCATCATTTAACTATCAGTATACCCAAGATGGGTTGGGTTCCGGTGAAAATGGAAGTTATGGTGAGAAGGGTAGGAAGGGACTCCACCCTTGGATCAATCCTAATCGAAGATCAACAGTAATAAGATGCACCAATATGCACCAGTTTAATTCCTATATCAAGGGCAGTTCATGGGGTGAGGGCGATATTAAAAGTGAGCAAGGGTTCAGATCCCATCTTACGCTTCTCACCTTAACTCCTATTCTCACACGAGCCTTCTTCACCCAAGGATTAACATCATGCATCCATTCTATTTGCGGGTGTTTACCCATAGGTTGATTCAATCCAGCCCATTATTTCTATTTGTCGGGGACCAAGTGTTTTCAGTCCTACCCATTACTGGGCCCATCTCAAAATAAAAACCAAAGGATAGACAATCTTAAACCCCTTCAATTCAGCCCATTACCAGGCCCATCAAAATGAAAACCAAAGCATAGACGATCTTAAATCCCCTAGGAACAACAGCACAAACTTGCCCTTAAAGTGGAATGCTTCATAGTTGAAACTTGAAAATACCATCTTTGATTACAATCATTAACCTTTACAACACCCTAAACAAGGATAGTCTTCAAGGGTAGAAAAGGGAAGACAGAAGGTACAAAACTTGTGTTGTTAATTAATTATCATTATCCAAGTATATTACAACCATAGCTAGCATCTAAAAACGAAGCACGCGATTTGTGCATCCGCTTAAAACATGTAAAAATAGAATTCGTGTTCGAAGCAACGATTGACCCTAAAACACATGCTATTTTGCTAGTTGCTCATGAAGAGGAAGCTTATTCCAAGTTTCCTCTATTCCACTAACTTGCAAAGGTGGCAACGAGAACACACTAACCGTGGAGCTCTTGCTTCGGATTTCTTTCAAAGCCCTCAAAGCTGAAATGGTGCTCTTTGTGTACAAGCTCTTCATGTACTCGAGCTCAGCAAGTTCTTTAGCTTTTACTGGTCCTTCACAGGTGGCTGCACTGGTGCTAGGTCCCATGTCGTCTCCACCGCCGCCGCCGCCACCGCCACCACTAGCATCACCTCCAGCTTCATCAGATGGAGCTGACAGATCAGTTAGAGGGAAATGGCGGTCTAGCATCGCCTCACACTCCTTCACTAGCTTGTATAGCAAGTCTGTGGTGAAGAATGGTTGTTGTAAAACTTTTTGAATGAAAGGTAAACGGAGGAGAGCTCCAGTTCTTTTATCATACTTCTTCAGTATCTTCACTATTCCTGTTAGAAGCAAAATTCCGATGGTCAAGAACGAGAATTTAACTTCAAACTGATAATTTCTTTCACACTCTTAAGAAAGATAAGCAACCTGTATAGTTAAGAGCGCTATAATTCTCTAACAAAACCATCTCTCCATGGAAATCAACTATTTCTTTTCGTATCTTAATCATCTCTTCATTTGAATCCTTGGCTTTCATCACACTATCCTGCAATTCCTGCAGGGCAAAACCAAAAATAAACATGGTCAATTTACAAAGATCAAACACGAGCTTGACTAATCCATGAGTTCTTAACCAAAAAGGTAAAGAAAATATGACTTAAATTTCATGTTTTGACTTTTAAAGTTGACCCTCTATGGAATGGACAAGGTATATATATCCACCACTTCATGGTATTGAAGGGCTGTTCTTTTGTGGTTCAAAGAATAAATTATCTTTCTACAAGACAAAACCACTAGAGACCAAAGTCAAGCCCCCCTTTTCAATTTGTCCAATTGAAAATACATAATATTCGATCACTCAATTTAGTATTAGTCAAATCTCTGAAATGTCGTTTGGCAATATCTTGATAACTAACATGAAAATCTTACATACCCACATCAGATTTTGATAAGATGATACTAGACAAGGGAAATTAAATATTGTAAGAAATAGGAATATTTTTATCCCTTGCTCAAGCCTCAAGCCTTAGGGGCCGTTTACTAAACGCTTACCCAGTAAGTGCTTATCGGGCAATTTTCCTTACCGGATGAACATGACAAGGGTCAAAAATCTTACCCGGTACATCGATAAAGATGAAGAGCCTTATTTGGTAAGTGAGGATGAGGACTCTTACCCGGGTAAGCGCTTACCGGGTAAATTGTTGCTTAAGATACCATTTTAATGTACTACAATCTTATCCGGTAAAATAAATTACAGTGTTTGACTCCTAATGGTAAACACTTACCGGGTAAGCATTTAGGTAAACAGCCCCTTAGTTGGACGTTTTAAGGATGCAATTCTTGGATTGTGGTATATTAAGCATCCATACAATGTTGACTTAATTCCTAAATTACTGATCACAAACTGACTTTGATACGAGATATTGGATATGCAAGGGAAAGTTATAGTCTTTCCTGTTTATCAAAAACACCACAACTTGCAAAAGTGTAAACAGAGACAAATAAACAGAAATAAAATTAAGATAATGATTGCAAAAGAGGAAGCACTATGATTGATATAACACACTAAGTAAAAGTAACAGCATGATACCCTTAAGAGTTCTACCATCTTAGTATGTGTAATGTGTGTGTCATTAAATAATTTTTCCTATTGTTGAACTGGTTGAAGAAATCAGAGTAACAGGAGACATATACATATTCATATGTAAATATACCCTATATCCTTAATTTGTTTAAACGGATACATAGTAGCTAGAGTGGCAACAAGCGGATGATTTTTGTTTATTGTTTTGTCTTCTCCAAAACCATGGACCCAACATCTTGCATTGTCATGTTCATATTGTGCATCAGAAATTGTGTATTCAAACATACGAGTGAATGGCCTAATGAATCAAATTAAGATATGTTCTAGATGTCTGAATTCGAGAGAGTCATGGCATAAAAGTTCAATTCATCCCTAAATTACTAAATGTAACAGATCTAATTAGTAATTCAGAAACAAAATTGGAATCCAGATTTAATACCTTGAGTTTGATGATGTACTCTTCCTCTTTCTCAACGAAGAAGGAATTGAATTTCTCAACTTCCTGCTCCAACAACTCAACGAAATCAACCTCTTCTCTGGACATCTTTTCATCACCAACACAAGCGACGACGGTACAGTCTTGGCAGGAAACCCGAGGCCTCTTGGGTGGCCTATTACAGTCATCGAGGGATTTGTCTGGTGGTGTAATAAGCTTCAACCGTTTCTTGAGTTCTTTGTAAGACAAGAACTTGTCTCTCCATTCAGGCAAAGTTTCTTCGATCTGATTGCTTAAACTCTTTCCGAATTTCATTTTGAATTGTTGGTACGTGGAGGAGGGAGGCGGAGGAGGAGGAGGAGGAGGAGGAGAGAGGGGAGACGGAGGATGAATTATAACGTGGGAAGGAAGGAGGGTGGAGAATATGCGGAGGAGGGAATGGGCATATTCTGGAGAATATTTCGGGTTTTATTCCTCCGGTAAGAGAGAGAGAAAATGGCGGTGGTGGCTTGAACTTGAAGCTACTTCATTTTCTCACATTAAAAAGGTGTTCCTACACGTCCACGTGTTTCCAATCCTTCCTAAAACTAAAATCATGAGCCTGCTGTTCAAAAATTCGATCAACCTCATCAATCCGACGTGAAATAATTTAATTCGAAGCAATTCGATATTTAATCGATTTGTAAAATTGTCAAACTATAGGTGTTGGATTGATATTGTGTTACTATTATTTGAATCCAACTCAACCCGATGAACCCGATATTTTATTTTTTGGATTTAATATGATTGTTGAATTTTTATTAATATATACATTATACGATTACACTATCATGTATGCTCTTCATATACATATATTTTCAATCTATTCACATCTCTATATAACTTATTCGTATATATGTTCAGTAACTGTGAACATATATATGTAAATTGAGAAAAATTAACTGAATGTGATATACGTAAGAAATATTGATAAGTTGTATCAAATGGTTGATGATAAAAAAGAAATTATGAGTAGAAAAATAACATATTCAATGTTAAAAGAATATTTTAATGTATCAAAGTATCAAACCGACCAACCGTACGGGTTGGGTTTGGTTGGATTGCATTTTGGTTTGGGTTGAGTTAAGATTTTTCAAACTGTAAGCATTGAGTTGAGTTATTCAAATGTTTTCAACCCGATCAATCCAACCCATCAGCACCCTTACCAATATCAATCAAACTCGTATCGATTATAATTAGTTGGTAGTATATTAATCCTGTGTCAAACATGTAAATTTGATTGGTATACGATATCAGAAGTCATGTAACACAGTAATATCATAATATCGAGTTGTTTAATTATTTATTAGTTTTTTATATTTTTATGTACTAAATATTATTTATTTATTTTGTTTAAATATTTGAATATTTGCAAGTTTTTTCGTTACAATTAAGACCCTTAGGCATCCCATTCGCTACCTTAAAGATCAAAATGTCACTAAAAAATTATAAATGACAAGTTTTTATATATGTAACTTGAAGTTGATACAAAATCAGTATCAACATGTACCACCTAAAAACGGTTAGTACCAAGTATAGTTGGTTGGTATACGGTATAAGATTTTTCGTACCAATTACAATTGATTGGTACACGATATTGGGAACAAAACTTAACGTATTTTAATTAATATTATAAAATTATATAAGGATGGTGTGGCGTCGAGGCTTGTTGTACAGCCACTATAAATGCACGACGTTTTTCAAGACGTGGCGTTAGACGACAAATACGTACATCATATATAAAAACTATACATAAAGATATGTGTTTTCTATATATTATTGAATGAGATATTTAACTGATCACGTAAATGACCTTTAACTGATCGCATGATTATCGATATTGAATCAGGAAGATATATCTCATTTTTAATGATCATCGTATGTGATATATGTTATCGACAGGTTAACAAATTTTGTGAAAAGCACGTATTTACATGAATCGTTCAGAATTTCGGTGTGAGATTCACGTAAAATGTTAATAGCATGTAGACGTAATTAATGTTTTATAAAAAACCAAAAAATGTAAAATAAAAAATCAAAAAATGTAATGGATGTGAGGTAGGGGTGAGCAGCGGAACAGGGTACCCGGCTATGGAACCGGAACCGGAACCGCCTTGGAACTGCCGGTTCCGGAACCGGAACCGATATGAGTGGTTCCGGTTCCGGTTCCTAAAATACGGAACCGATTGAGAATGGTTCCGGTTCCGGTTCTCAATTTTTCGGAACCGTTACCTGCCGGGTACCCGATATTTTTCAATAAAAAAATAATAATTATTTTTTAATACCAAATTTATATTAGGTTTACATCTTGAAAGCACGCCGTCATCTTCATTCTTCATCTAAATTCTTCATATAGAATGATTCGTATTTTTTCAAATTGTGTGTTCACTTGGATTCATAGTATGTAATCGTTAAACTTTGAACATTTTCCATTATAGTATGTAATCATTAAACTTTGAACATTTTCTATTAGTCTATTATGATTTGTAATCGTTAAACAATATTTGTAACCATGATTCTGTATAATTTGTATTCTTGTTTATTTATTTAGTGTTTTGGCAATGTTTTATTTTTTATTTCTAAATAATAAAATTTTAATATTTTAGGAAGCGGATACCCGGAACCGGTTCCCGGCGGTTCCGGTTCCGGTTCCAAAAATTTAAGAACCGTTCTAACCGGTTCCAATATCTCAAGAACCATCGGTTCCGATTTCGATTCCGGTTCCTATCAAAAAGGATGGGTACCCACCTATGCTCACCCCTAATGTGAGGTGTAGGGATAGAAGAGCATATGTTGAAAGATGCTTTTATGCTGACAAATTCTCAAAGTGAGATGGCTTTTTAAAAGCAACCAAGGAAAAAGGAGGAGGATAAGGGCATATTCTTAGCTTTGGTTCTTTTGTGCTCAACATATTAAATGTGCCCCTACCCACTTGTCATACAAAAATCTAAACTATTATCCTTTTATATATAAATTTCAAAAAATCTCTTAATTATAATTTCACATGCATAAAGTACACTTGTTGATGCACACCACCAATAATATCAAAGTTGAAACTTACAACTTTGCTTTATTTCTTTCCAGTTTTTTTTCCTTTCTTATTAAGAGTTTTTTTTTGGTATCTTCACACCATTGATTTTTTATTTGTTACATTGTACTTGATTACATCATGTTGCATCGCACGGGTACTCAACTATAAAAAATCGAGGTTTAAATATTTTTTAAGGGTTCCCCTGTAACATCGAATGTTTAAATATAAATTTTGTATTTTTTAATGAATAGTTGCACTTATTTTTAGTTCTAGGTTTATTTGAAAATTTGACACCCCGCCGTATTACACGGGTACACAACTAGTATACATACGTACATATACATATAACATATAAAAGTGTTATGGTAAATTTTATAAGACATTTTCAACGTTTTGACAAGTTTTTCGAACACTTTTAAAACAAAGTATCATAGTAGTTTTTTTATAAGACAATTTTAAGTAGTTTCCTATAAACTAATTTTTTGTTATAACACTTTTCAAATAACTAATATGACACTTTATCTTAAAAGAACCCTAAAAACGTGTTAAGCATCCAAAATCATCTTATGGACATTAGGGGCGTTCATCCAAACCGCACAAACCGCCCATACTACACCGCATAAAACTTTTGCGGTGTATTTGTATTTTTACCGAACCCCAATATGCGGTGCGATTTGCAATTTTGAGTTATCAAACTGCGGTTCAAACCGCACCGTGCTGCATATTTTGTACATCTTTTAATTTTATTTATAACACACACATACATATATAGAATAATTTATTATTTATGAAATATATTTAGATTTTATGTTTTGAACCCTGAGTTTGATCCAATATAACAATTGACAATAATAATAAATTAGTTGGACACGTTACAATTCACATGTCCAATTTAGTTTGAAGTTTATTTCTCAACTTCTTAGACTACTTTTAATTATGCAATATGTATTTGTGAATTGAATATACTGGAACTCTTTATTTTTTTTAAACTACAGTCACTTTATCATTGATTTTATAATGTATTTTTAAACTTATAATTATTGAACTATAGACATACAGTACGATAGGTACAAACTGCATAACTCGCACCGTATTTTACAGTGTGGTTTGAGGTTTATGCAGTGCGGTTTGCGGTTTGGGAAAATGCTCAAAGTGCGGTTTGCAGTTTGACCCCAAACCGCACCACGAACACTCTTAATGGACATATTGTAACACTTTTATACAAGACATTTCTTATTTAGTCCTATAAAGTAATCTATTAGAACGTTTGGACATTTTAGTCGTCTTATAAATAAAATGTTGTTGTAATGTATTTTATCATTTGTTTATGTCATATTCATGAATCAAAAGTGGCAACCTTCAAGATCGAGTGTGTGAGTTCCATCTCCAGCTAGCCTAAGAAGTCCTAGGTTCAACGAGAGGTTGGAGGCGACGTTGTCGCTTAGGGATTGTTAATGGACAAGGGGTATGACGTTTTCATGGCGAGTAGCTCGTAAAAATTGTTTCTTGGATTTCAGGAGTCATTTTGACCCCAATTACTATGGAAATGTCGAACTCGTGAAGAGACGTTTTGTTTTCTGTAAAGAGAATACTAAGTTATGATATTGCTTTCACGTTTTAACGCTTTTTGTTTGATCAAATTTGAACTATATAATGACTCTCATGATGTTCAGAATGCTAACGTTTGAAGGTCACAAAGTGTCGAAAGGTGAGGATCAATTTGGTAAGGATCGATTGAGAGAAATGATCAATTTTTATAGTTTTTCACATCAATCTGATTAAACCCGTTACAAAACATTCAGCCGTCAACAACCAATTTCCAACAAAACAACTAAAAATTCATATTTCTTCATTAATTGTTAACAGTGAAATATGATTTGTTAAAAATTGCAACTTTTTTTTATTAACCTGAATATCCAACCCGTTATGCTAGCCGACTAATTTCAAGGCGACCACTGGTTTTGTAGATAGCCCGAAGTCACCGCATTTGAACCTCCGTGACCACAAGGGGATTTTTATTTCTCATTGGATTTAAACCTGAGACTTCCAGATACTTTTGACATTTGAAGCCAAACTCAAACCAACCAGACATCACCCTTGTGGTTTGCAACTTTTGTTGTTGTATTTTTAAAATTACATTTATTTTTTATTTTTATGATTTGCAATTGTTATTTCGAGGGGGATTAAAATTACAAAAAAAATCCCATAAACATATACAAAACTCATAACAACCCTTGTAGTTTCTTGTTCCATGGAAGGGTAATTTTGTCTTTCTTGTAACCCTTTTGTCTCAAGTGGTTAGAATCGGAGGCAAATAACCAACCAAGTTACCAAGAACCCTAGCCTTCGTGTCCGGGAAGAACTCCGTCCCGGGCAGCTCCGTCACATCTCCGTCCTCCGTCACCGCCACCGGATAACTCAACAAATGCCCCGGCAAATCATGCTCCAACTTCTCCGAACAATACAGATCCCAATATTTCATCGATATCTGGTTCACCTTTCTGATGCAATTCAAGCTCTCAGGGCATAAAAAACAGTCGTCAAGAAACCCCATATGTTCATACCACAACGACATTCGGAACCCATGAATCTGCCCCCTCGCCGGTCGTCGTTTTGATAGGTGGCAAGGTTGAAACGCCCCCATTGCTATCTCGGAATCTCGAGCTCCGTCCATCGATCTTTGGTTGATGTTCGCCGATCCAACGATCATGTACTCATCATCAACTGCAAAATCATCGATAATTTCGCTTAATCAAAGTTTCACTTGATTTAATTCTCATCAAAATTGCAAAAAATTTGGATTCGATTAAAGGGGATCAAAAGTTACCGATCATCATTTTGGCATGCACATATATCATGAACCGTCGTGCTTCTTGAGCTCGACTGTAGTTACTACCGTTTTCCGGCTTCTCCGAAGGTATATACTCGCCGTCTTTCTTGATTTCCCGGTTTCCGAGACAAAAGAAGGTCAAATAGTTCTTTGGGTCGGCGACGATGCGTTTCACTTTGAGGGCATGAACGATATCGGTGTACATCATCTTCATGGTTCTTCTCTGCCAATCTAGTATGGCCTGCACCGATGCACTTTCCGGTTCACCCTCCGGCCACATTGGCAACACGATGTACACCCTGAAGTCCTCACCAGCTTCGATTTTGCTCACGATTTTGAGCGAAAGTTCTTTCGGGATTAAATGTAACGCAGCGATGTCTTCGTCTTTGATGTCGTTCGAGTTCCAGTCGAATGAGCTCCCGAGGAAATATTGGTTTTCAATATAAATGAAGTTCTTCGCTCGACGGATGGCGTTGATGTAACCGTCCTGAATGCTCCGGTCGATTATGTTATCTTTTCCGCTAATCAAACCGGCACGAGCTGCATCTTCGGGTTTTTCAGGGAAACCAAATGCAGCTCCACCGTCTATAGATCGGAACAACTGAACGTTCCATGCTTCATGGTCATGCGGCAGCTTGACCGGAGATGGCGGGATTATGATGTGATCGAGATCTCGAATGTCGTTGAGTAAATCCTTCCCCCCTTGCTTCAACCAACGTTGCTCGAAATTGAACAACACGTCCCACGCGATTGGACCTTCGAGCTTGCAATGGATGTCATGCCACGGCTCCCGAGGTCCGCCTTTCTTAACTGACGAATTCGTGAAGTTTGGTTGGTGGAAATCGTCGTGGTGGACAGTATCGAGCGTTCGGAAAAGAGAATGGAACGGGGTGTCATATCTTCCATTGCAAAGATCGATTCCGCCTATGAAACTGACAATTCGTCGTTTCTCGTTGTTGCCATTTGGCAACCCGCTATCGACAACCACAATCTTTTGGTGATGAGTCATCATCGCCGAGATCTGGATATTTTGGATGAGACTCCTTCCGTCATCAGGGTTACGAGGACATAGGACACAGTTGACTTCCGATCCACGGAAGTAGTTTCCTGTGTCCTCATCGTGGGTCGCCATGAACCCGTTCTTAAACAAACCACCCGAAGTCATATCATCCCAAACGAGCATTAGCACCCGAACACCTTCACTAGCCTTTTTCTTAAGCAACTCACCAAGCGTTATATCCCCACCGGGCTTCGGCCTCCTCAAATCCCTGATCAAAGTGATTTCAGTGTAAACCGACCATCCGGTTATGTAAATCAAGTGTTTCGCGTTCGAAATGGCATCAAATATGTCCTCCCAGCATCCGTGAGGTTCATAATACTTGCCTCCACATAGTGGTATTCTCGGGGTGAAATTTCCAGGTAGGTGTGCGTCCTGATAAAGTGTAACTTTACACCCGTTTCTTTGCGGGAAAAACGTAAACGGAACCCCGGGAAACTTTTCGCTCTGTATACCTCGAGACCACTGGCATTCTTGAACGACTTCAAAAAATTGGACCTTAACGTGGACTTTTGGATGCCCGTGTACCTTCTTACCACGATCATCGACGATTTCGAGCCATTCGTCGATAACTTCTTGGTTCAAGAGTCTTGGAACCGGAATATAGGCACGACCCAATACGGTTGCACCTATTGGGTCGTCTTCTTTGATAGTGAAGACAACTTTTGAAGCCATGTGGGCACAGTAAATATGGAACGACTCATACCATCGTGGGTTCGAGTCGTGTTCCAGCATCCGGGTTCGGCCCACTCGAGCCTTTTCCAAGTCTATAGTTGCATAAAGGCTTGCAGCGTTGTTCTTTAACCCCACAATATGCTCTAGTCCGTCTACGATCTACACAAAATAAAAGATCACGAACTTATTTATTAAATAAAAAATCTATTATTTTTGTAGGTTTTGTATGAATATATATATATATATATATATATATATATATATATATATATATCAAAGAAAAACTCATTAGTTTGTGATACCGTAAAATCCAATTTAAACAACTCGTTTGAAATATTTAAGGATATTTCTTAAATAAACTAAAAATATAATATAGTAATTCTATTTTTGACAACTAATCAAAATATGGAATTAAATTTTTTAAAAGAAAATATTTAACTAAATTAGTTACATAGTATATCAATTACCTAATACACATATGTATTTTGAATACGTTTGTGAATCAAAATGTATCTTAGTGATAATGTTCACAATGTATTTTCTTTGTTTTATGAAATGTATCATAGCGTACATTTTCGTTATTTCCATTGTTTTACAAAGGGTATCAGATTGTGCATTTTGTATGTATATTTGGGTATCACAGTAAATATCGTTTGTAGGTATTACAGTGTGTATTTTGTGTTTACATAAGGTTAATCGGAATAAGATCCGCCGAATAAGATTCGTCGGAGAGAGGAAAGAGGAGAGAGGATATTTATAAAATTCCTAAAATGCGGTTAATTAATATTTTAAATTAAAATTACTAAAATTATTAATTTTCTAATTTAACCTTTGATTTGTGGTTGAGATTGGATCTCATGGTTATCACAAACAAAACAATTCTTATCTGATTAGGCCTCTACATATATATATAGGGTTGGGTTCACGTGAGACCAACCTGTTTTCGTGAGACCACTTTTTTGCATTTGAAACTTCACAGCAAACTCTGTGAAGGTAAAAAAAAAACTTGAACTTTCACAACAAAACACACAGTAAAGATTACCTTCACAACGTTTTGCTGTAAAATTTCAAGTGTAAAAAAATGGTCTCACGGAAAAGTTCAAACGAGATTATTTCTGTTTTACGAGAATGTGAGAATATTTATGGGCTTCCAAACATTTAACACACAATTAAAATTAAAAAAATAAAGTAATTAATTAAGGATAATCATGTGATTAATTTCGTATTTATCTCTAAAATCACATACAGATAATGTGATAACCAGTATCAAATAATTATCACAATAAAATTACATAATGAACAAAGAAGTCGATTAATGTAGACATGATCATAATTGATTTTCGATTATCACATCGATATCACAACAAAAATCCATAATTATCCGATGATTATCACATCAAAATCACGTCATAAACAATCTTCAATTTATCAAATCATTATCACATTATGATATAGCAAAATCAGATCATTATCACGGTATCATCATATTATTATCGATAACTAACGCACTGACATAAAAATCTTCGATGATAATAACAGAATTTAAGGGATAAAGATAAAGATACCAGATAAAGTTTATTTTTTTATACTTTTATACGTTTTTTTTTAATAACTCATTTTCAATGTAGTACAAGTGTTGGATAGTTATTTATTTACTTATTGTAGTATGTAAAGTACGTGGTTGGTGAGTCTTGAAGCATTGTGATTTATGAGGCGGCTAATAAAACTTGTGGCGGCTAATAAAACTTGTGATATATTATTATTATTATTATTAAATCACTATTATTATTGAAAGAAAAAAAAATATTATAATCATGAACAAATTGTAGTAAAATAATAAAATATTTCTATTGTAATTTTAATTTTAATTTTAATTTCCTTAATGCGTTTTAAATCATTACTTTTTATTAAAGAAATAATATTTCGATAAAGTCCAAATGCTTTTAAATAAGTTTTAGAATGTTAAATGGTTTTTAATGATGATTTATAATATCAAATGACCGAATTATAAATATAATTGAAATATGTATAAATTATTATTTAGTAATTTTTTTCTTATTAAATTTATGTAAAATAATACAGATCCTCTTTTATGTTTCCGAAAATAACGTATCATAAAGCTAGTAAAGGCAACTCCAACCTTCACGCTAAAAAAAACACTAAAAATACCAAATTTGGTGGGTCCATAAACAAAAAAAAACTCAACTCCAATCACACTCTAAAAAAAACACTAAATTTGTGGACCTCATATTAAAATAACATATTTTATTTATTATTTTTAATAACAATATTTATAATTTGTAATAGATATTATAATAATAAATAATTAGTAATTAATTTATTTAATGAAGAAATGTTAAAATAAAAACGATAAAATTGTAATTAATAAATTTTATATTTGTGTTATTAATAATTTATTTTATATATATATATATATATATATATATATATAGGGTTGGGTTCACGTGAGACCAAGGGTTTTTTGTGAGACCCGTAAGACCAATTTATGTTCATTGATCAACTTTATAAGCTAATGATCCAATGGTTAAAATTTAGCATTAAACTTTAAACTTGTAGGGGTATTTTTGACCTATATGTTTTTTCTTTCTTTAACCTATATATATAGATCTAATCCAAAGGTTGTGAATTGGTCTTACGGATCTTACGAAAAACCATTGGTCTCACATGATCCCATGTCTATATATATATATTTAAATTTAAATAATAAATATAAAACCTAAAACTTAATATTGTAATTATTTATTTATTTATAATTTATTTAAAAACACTAAAATTATTTAAGAAAGGTGGTGGGAACCACCCATTTGGCAAAATTGCCGTTCCCCTTCTTCACGGCAAATATGCCGTTCGTTTTCACTCGCCGCCAAAATTTTAGTGTTTTTAACGGATGATTGGATCCAAGAGAACGGCAAAACTAGGGTTTTGCCGTTCGATTGGAGATGTTCTAATAGACTTTGACCTTTGTTTACTTAAAGTTGAAGTGTCTATTCTAAGCCATCAATTTAAGATAATTAATGTTATTAATTAAGAAAATAATTAAGAAGATTTATTGTTATTTATTAAATACAAATTAATGTATTTAAAAAAATTATAGAAGTCTTTTTCTTTCTTTCTCTCCCTCCTCTCTCTTAACATACACATGCAGATAACTAAATATATGCATAAAATGAACTGTAGTGAACACAATATAAAAAAACTTAAGATATTTTTTTACTAGTATGTTCATAATGTATTTACAATGTTCACATGGTGTTTAGAACTGATATCTTTAGATGTTGTTTTATTGATGTAGTTGATGTTCATAATATGTTATAAACTATATCAGATCTAGATTTATAATGTGTTCACATATTATAATAATAATTTTAAGAAAATGTCCATAATGTGTTCACATATTGTGTATGTTCAATTATATGTGCAATTGTATGTTATGAAGAGATGAGAGGAAAAAAAAAAAGGAGAGAAGTGGAGATATGACAAAGGTTTTTATTTTATATTAGATTTTATTTTTCAACTAATTTTTCAGTTTAAATTGGATTTTACAGAACCATATATATATATATATATATATATATATATACTTGGGATCATATGAGACTAAAGCTTTTTCGTGAGACCCGTAAGACCAATTCTTAATCGTTGGATTAGATCTACAATCTCAATATTCATAATCATAAAATTGCCTCAAGATTTCTCAATAATTACAAAATTGCCATCGTGCAATTTTAGACCATTAGATCGTTAGCTTATAAACTTGATCGATGAATATAAATTGGTCTCACGAAAAACCCTTGGTCTCACGTGAACCCAACCCTATATATATATATATATACACACACACACACACATACTAGAAGGGTCTATAAGGGTACTCGTACAATGCAGTGAGATACATCTCGATTTTAATATTTTGTTTTGTATTTTGAATCTATCGATATTATAATGCGATTTTATGTTTTTATTTTTGAATATTATATACAAATTTAAAAATATTATAAAATTTTTAAAAAAATAATTGATATTGGTATCAAATTAATTATATTTTGGATTTCTTACATTTAAAATGATGTTTGTCATGTATTTAATTATGTTTATCTGTAGTTAATTATAAAAACTTAAACATGGAGCTTTAATAAAATGTACCCGTGCACATTCTACTTGTAATCTTGAACTTTAAGTAGTATGCATCAATAAACAATAATTTATGCATAAAAAATTGTTATTAAAAGTTTTTGTCAAATGTTTTATAATATAGTATAGATATGTGTGTGTGTATAATTGGTGCATACAATATGTCCAGTCGCTTCTCGTGGAAAGAAAAAACATGTCAATTATATCCAAATTCGTGTGTGTGCGCATAGAGAGAGACCTTAGAATTAGTACCAATCAATCAAATCAGATATTTGTGAAAATAATAATAGTTTATTTATTATAATATGGATATTTATGAAAAATGACAAGAGTTCATTCATTATGATTAACGTTTTAAATTATGAAACAATTAAGATACTTATGAAAGAAAATATTCATTTGAGTAAATGAACAGTTGAAATTGATTTGTATGATTTATACTAATTAGAAGGTCTGTATTTGAAACTCCCTTTATATAATATAATATTAAAAAAAATAGAAAAATGGTAAAAAGACAAATGCCTCTTATTTAATTAACATGCAATTTCTAATGGAGTTAGTGGGATGGACTAATTTAAGAGTAAAATACGACTACGAAAAATGATTTTCAGACTTATTAAAAGTTAAATTCAGTAACACTCAAGAATCATTATTGTAGTTTAGGAGCTGTTTGATAGTTACTGAATGGTTTGATGCAGAATGATTAAGTAGTTAGAATGACTAAGAGACATTCATGATATAATGCAAAATGAAATATAATTGTTTGGTAATTATTTACAATAAAATTAGGGTTCTGAATGATTAAGGAAGACTCATAATGCAAAATCATTCAGAGGATTTTAGAACGATTAAGAGACATATCTTTTTTTTTACCAAACAACATTTATTTTTTAACGATTCAGAGACTGCCTCTTACTAGAACTATTAAAAAGTAAACAAACAAACATTTACTCTTATTTTAATGATCACTTATTAATCTTTACCTAATCCATCTACTTTGTGAAGTCTACAACAAGCATGTGCTTTGCTCATGACTATTCATAAATGAAGAGAGAAACTGAATTCTAGTGGATTCAAGTAATAAGGACTATACATGTTAACTAATTTAAAAAATGGGTAAATTTGACAAGTAGATAAATTTAAATGACTATTCATGTAAAATTCATTTCAAATCAAAGTTATGGGCCTATGGATGCTATGAGTGGATGTGGAATTGTGTACCATGAGTTCCCACCAATAAACAGACCTAATAACTTTGATAGACGAAACGACACAAACAGTTGTCGTTTCCTGAATTATATAATGTATTATTGAAATCAAATCAAATTGCATTATATATGTTTTCTTTTCCAACTTTGAAGCTAAAAATATGTTTTAAACACTACTTTTTATTAAAACCGAATTCAAGTCAATAACGTATATAACATAAAAAACGTAATCCGAAAACGACAATACTCATTCAATATTGCATCGCATCGGTACAAAGATTGTTCTGTTCAATATACATTTTGGATGCAAAGATCATTTAAAACACACATTTAAAAAAAAACCCAGTTAAACCAACTTAACTAGATAAGAATTACAACAAAACGAATAACCCTTGACTCAAATATATATATGAATGGAAGGCCCATATGTATATATATATATATATATATACTAGAAATCATGACTGTTTTCATGAGATACGTGAGACACGATTTTTACACTTGAAACTTCACATCAAAACACTGTGAAGGTTCTGACTTTATATATATATATATATATATATAGAGAGAGAGAGAGAGAGAAGGAATAGAAACCTTGTGGAGAAGATTGGTCTTGAGTTTGTCTACTTCAAAGATTGTCACATGAAGTGTTCCATGAAGCAATATTTGTGCCATCTCTCTCCACCTTCAAACACCTTACTTAACTTGATCTTTCTCTGGAAGACAGACACTCCAAAGACCTCTCTATACTATCTCTTCCTGGAGGTGGAGGGTATATATATATATATATATATATATGTATATGTATATATGTATATATATAT
This sequence comes from Cynara cardunculus var. scolymus, assembly GCF_001531365.2. Lineage (NCBI taxonomy): Eukaryota > Viridiplantae > Streptophyta > Magnoliopsida > Asterales > Asteraceae > Cynara > Cynara cardunculus. Next base: position 4,437,233 of record NC_037535.1, read on the forward strand.
ATATATATATATATATATATANTATATATATATATATATATATATAGAGAGAGAGAGAGAGAGAGAGAGAGAGAGAGAGAGAGAGAGTTATTTATAAGAAAGGGTAGGTTGAAGCCAATGAAGTGTGTATTAGGTGAGAAATCAAGAAACCACTCTTTTTTACACATGGCATGTTTTATAAAAATAGCATTTAATTTTGACTTGGCTTAATTAGAACTTAAAATGTCTTAATTATAAAGCATTTATTAAATTGTATAATATTAAACGTGGTTTTTAAATGTTTTTCTCAAAATAAAAGTATATTTCTTTTTATTTTATTTACCATTTACTAGAAGGGTACTCGAGCAATGCAGCGAGATACATCTTGATTTATTGTTTCGTTTTATATTTTGGGTCTATCGATGTTATAATGCAACTTTATGTGGTTTTGAGAAAAAAAAATGTTTTTATTTTTAAATGAAATATAAATTTGAATATATTATAAAATTTTGAAAAAAATAAGCAATATTAATATCAAATTAATTATTTAAAAGTTCTTGTTTTTGTGTAATTTCTTTAATTCAAAATTTTATTATAATTTAACTGAAATTTAAAAATAAACTAATATATTTTTGGTTTAATAAAATAATTTATTTAAGATAATAATTAAGTATTCTATTAGAACTCAATTATTATCTTAATTATATTTTAGATTTTTTATATTTTAAAATAAGATGTTTATAATCTATTTGATTATGTTTATCCGCAGTTAGTTACACGAATTCAAACATAAAGTTTTAATAAGTTGTACTTATGCATAATTTATTTATAATCTTAAATTTTAAGTAATGTGCATCAATAAACAGTACTTCATGCATGAAAAATTGTTTTTAATAGTTTTTGTTAAATACTTTATAATGTAGTATAGATAAGAAGGGGAAAAGAGAAATATGTAACCTCTCATCATATTATTTATTTATTTATTATAAATCATGATTTATCCCATAATGATATTAACGGGTTGATATCGATTTGTCAAGAGTCTACATCAATACACATACGTGTAGACGTCAAAACCGATAATTTCAAAGCAAACAAAATATATAATGTTTGGCGTAGAATACAACTTATATAATCTATAAGGTTTTGCTGGTTTATTAATTAAGTTTATGCAGGTTTTGTTTTAAATATAATAATACATTTTATCGGTTATAAATTTTTAGTATAACAAAAAAAAAAGTAAAACACCAACCTTTATGATTATTTATATAAATCATTTTGATATTAAAATTAAAAA
>NC_037535.1:4438583-4448427 GCF_001531365.2 Cynara cardunculus var. scolymus
TATATATATGCATTAATTATAAGAAAAAGTTAAAAAAATCAACAAACTGTTCTATTTTTTTAATGATTAGTCTTTAAATTATTTTTTAAATGAAAAAAATCATTAATCTTTCTTATTTTAAATGATTAAGTTTTTTGACTGTTATTTTGGATGAAAAAACATTAATTTTTTTTATTTTGATTAATTAAGTCTTTGAACATTTTTTTAATAAATAAAACATCGCACTTTTAAAAATTGTTTACATACATTTTTTTAATCCAAAAAGAGTTGAATCAACCGACTAGTAAAAGTTCAATTGTTTATTTATTTTTTTTATAAAAAGGTTTAGGGTCTTAATTATTTAAAACGTGAAAGTTTAATGGTTTTTTCATTAAAAAAAATAGTTTAAGGACTTGATCATATCAAATTAAAAAAAGTTTAATGATTTTTCCATTAAGAAAAAATTACGTTAAGGACTAAACCAATCAAAATGAGAAAGTTTGTTGTTTTTTTTTTTGGATTTTCCCCTTAATTATAATGCATGGGTGCATATATCATTATTTGATATAAATGAATCTAGGGGCGGAACACGACTGTTGTAGCCTAGGGGTCGAAATATAATATTATAAAAATTCAGAGATCCAAATAATTCTCACATATTTTTTTTTTTTGCTATGATCTATTATTAAATTTAAAAAAAAAAATGATTGGTTAATATAAGACTAAATCTTAGAACCTTCAAACTGTTAACCAAAAAATAGTAATATACGCTACAACAAAGTCGGGCTTATATGACGCCAAAAAAAAAACTAAATGTCCTAATAGATCATTTTATAAGACTTAATATATGATCAAAAACTAAAACGTCTTATTTAAAGGCGTTGTAATAAGTTTATAGGACGTTTTGGACATCTTAACAATTTTTAGGACACTTTTAATACAAAATATCGCATTAACAATTTTATAGAATACTATTTGAAAAAGTATCATATAAAAATATTAGTTTATAAAATATTTTTGAATAGTCTATAAAACTGGTAATATGCCTTTTTTTTTAATTAAAAGTGTCATTAAAGAACTTGTTAGGAAGTTCATAAGTGTCTTATAAACTTATTACAACTCTTTTAGATAAAATGTTTTATTTTCGGGTCCTATATAATATTTGTAACACTCTAGGATCACAATTACATATAACGACATATTTCATATATCATGAAATATAATTTACACATTTGTTCCCAATATCTACAAAACATACATTACAAAAATAGCTACCAAATTTTTCCACATAATCCAGCACAAGACTTGTAAGTATAACAACTATTCAAGTACAAAAGATATCACATTATCTCAAAAATCTACATGGAAGCAATCATAAATTCTTCATAATTTCCTTTTCCCCTTATCATCCGATCGTGCCCCGACCTGTAATGTACATTTTAAAACACCAGAATGAGGGTTGAACATGAGGTCTAGTGAGAAATCCCTTTGATTGCTATTACAGGATGAAAATCACCAAAACACTTTTATAAAACTCATATTTGCATAAATAACAAATAAACAACGTTTTATCTAACAAACCTCATTTTGTATCATCAAAATGACGAGACAATACCCACTTATCGCATCAAATAATAAAATAAACTCTTTATCGCATAACACATAAACTTGTCGCATCATATGGATAAAACCATTATTTTCTTAGGTGCGATGACCCCTCTCATCGCATCATACTGGTGCGATAAACACATCTTGTCGCATCATTAAGATGTGTAACCCAATTTGTCGCATCACAAAAGTGCGACAAACTCCCTTCTAGCATCACAAGGATGCGATAGAAGCAAGTCATCGCATCAATATGTTTCGACAACCCAAGTCATTGCATCATGAAGATGCGAGAACTCAAAGTATGGGATTCAAACCCATAAATCGGGGACAGGGGACACATGTTTATAACCAATCAAGCTACCCATCATATGCGTTTTTAAAAGGTAACATATGGTATTTCAGTAAAAAAAAAAAACGGGGTGGCTATAGCCCCTATGGTGTTTTCATCACTAAATGAATCCATAGATAAGTCCATTCATCTCGTGAAAAATGACATAGTAAAATAATGTTTTTATTTGCGAATTGCATGAAAAAATAAAGCACTTTCACTTTATTTTTATTTTGGGTAACGTTTTTTTAAAACATTAATTTTTTTTGATTAATCTAGATATCCAACTCGTTATGCGAGCCGATTAATCCCGAAACGACCACCTGCTTTGCAGGTAGTCCGGAGTCACTGTATTTGAACTTCTTTGGCCACAAGGGGATTTTTATTCCTCATTGGATTTGAACCTGGGACCCTCAGACACTTTTGACATTTGTACCTGAGATGTAAAATCTCAAACATTTAAGTATCCAAATGACTTGTTAAATCATTAACTGATTATAATGTTGAACTGACAAATGACATGACATACAACTCGTTTTTGTTTGTTGATGTGGCTATTGATGTAGATTTTGTTGATATAAAATTAGTTTTAAAAATTATATATCTTTTTCTGTTTTCTATTAGAATGTTTATAATAAAGAAAACAAAAGAACCTAATCTTCGTTATTCTCTACGAGAATCGAGATACTCATCTTTCAATTATTTCATTTTCTGTTTCCTTCATCCTCTCAAGCGTTCCCTTACCCGATCCCCTGATGACAATCCTCTTCATCTGCTTCGAATAATTCACCGTGATGATTACACATATTAATCTCATGGTTCTGGGCAATTGGATTATGTTGCGATGACGGAAAATACAAACCGAGATGATGAGCATAATCAGAGTAAATCAAGTCGGGAGGAGTTTCTTGAAGATGAAGCTCAATCTAAAAGATTGTATGGTCGTCATCCTTTCTCTTTTCCATCAGATTTGGTTTGTTCAGCTTTTCGATGACAGATAAGAAACCATTTATAAAAAATAAAACCAAAACAAAAACCATAATTTTGTTGATGAAAAAGATGAAGATTTGAAAAAAAGAATCTCGTTCTTGATGTTGAAGAAGACCAAGGTTCAAAAAACCTAGATCTTAATGTTTATAAAATCCTAGATCTTAGAAATTTTTAACCACACGGTCATATTATCCCATGAATTTGGTAAGAACCCATGAATTTGCACAGTACCTCAACATTATCAAAAATCATGTCATTCACTTTGAGTTCATTTACGAGAGAATTAAACATGTATACATCATTGAGATATTCGTTTTTGTTGCACACAAACAATTTGTATTATCTGATGCTGATCCTTTTGCTCTGCTTTACCTCAGACGTACATTCAAATAGAAGAGTGAGAGTGTTCCACATATCTCTTTCAGAAGTAAGATTCATAACAGATTGATAAACATCATCAGGTAGTGGTATTACAATAATAGTTCTAGTTTTAGTATCTATCACAACTTGCTTCTTATCATCATTCGTCCATAAATCCAGAGTTTTAATGATTTGTCTTCCTAGTGGATAACTTTGTCTTCCTGCTCTGATATCGATTTGTCAAGAGTCTACATCAATACCCATACATGTAGATCCAAAGAACGATAAGTTTGGAGCAAACAAAATATATTATCAGTTTGGGATATGGGTTTGTATTAAGTTTTATCTCAATTATACAGGTTTTGTTTGAAATATAATCATACAATTTATCTGTTATAATATTCCAATATGACAAAAGAATTCGAGTGTCTAGAAAAAACTTAAAGTTCTTGAAGTCATTTTTCGATGAAATAATCAAATTTTGCACAAATATTAATAGTAAAACATGAACCTTAATATCAAACTATTTATGTAAATCATTTTTTATATTAAAATTAAATTTTGTTATTAAAATTGGTATAATTAGTTAAAAACGAATTATTAATTCACCAAAACTTACACTACTTTTCTGAAAAAAGATGTTGATAAATAGTTAAAGAGAGTTTGTTTCAAATACAACTCATTGCATTTGTACAACCAATGCAATCCAATAAATTAAGATATTTATGAACATGATAAACATTTATTTATTATGATTTGAATATTTATGAAAAATGAATATGGTTCATTAATTATGATCAATACTTTATATTAGCAAACAATCAAAACTTCTATGAAATCACATATTAATAAAATGAAATGGACGGTTGAGATTAGGTTGTATTGATTGCACAAATATCAAAAATTGTATAATAACCAACCTCTAGTTAAAGATGCTATATTATCATGATTGATATAGGTATGGGTCCATGAGTCCAAAACTTAATGTCAGCAATACATACAAACGTATGTATATACAGACAATTATATACACACGTGTATATATACATTAATTATGTATGGATAATGTTTTTTTTTTGTGAAAAATGACATAGTAAAAGAATAACGTTTTTATTTTAAACCGTAAAGTGGTTCGATCTTATTTCTATTTTGGATATCGTATGGTCAAACCATTAATTTTGGTATGTGAAATCTTAAACATTTAGGTACTCTAGATGATCAGTTCAACCATTAACATGTTACAATGAATGGGTATGACAGCTCAATATTTTTTTTGTTGATGTGACTTTTTTGATATAAAATTAGTTATAAAAATTAGCAATCTTTTTTTTTTATTAGAATGTTTATAAAAAAAATAAAATAAAAAAATTAATCTCCATTATTCCTTACAAGAACAGAGCCCCGGATCGGTATAATGGGATGTGTCTATTTATCTGTTTTTTGATTCGAAATGGGAGTAGGTTTGAGAAAGGATCTTAGATACTCATCTTCCCTGTCCTTCATCTTCCTAATCGTCCCCTTACCGGATCCTTTAATGGCAATCCTCTTCATCTACATCGAATAATTAACAGTGATAATTACACATATTAATCTCATGGTTCTGGGTAATTGGATTTTGTTGTGATGTCGGAAATTCAAATCGAGATGATGAGCAGAATCTGAGCAGTTCAGGTGATGATGAGTTTCTTGAAGATGAAAGCATGAAGCTTAATCACTACAATAAAATTGGGTTTATGGGACACTACGAATTTCTAAACGTCCTAATAAATATTGGGTTGTAAGTCATCTCATTTGTCAAGTCATCATTGTAACCGGTTAATGGTTGAACTGGTCATTCGGATACTTACATGTTTGAGATTTTACATCTCATATACCAAAATTAATGTTTTGAAAGTATGTTACTTAAATAGGAATAAGGTGAAAGTATGTTATCTTTTCATTCAATTTGTCCTACTTTAAAGATAAGGTATGATTGATTGTATTACTTGTATATTCAGGTTTTTTCTACCATCTGGTGGTCGTGGAACGGTAAGGACTAACATAATATGTGTTTGTAGAGGGGGGTGAATACAAACACAAACTATTTTAACTTTTCATTCAGTATGTTTATTGGAAACAAATAATCACAGATTGGTTGTAATAGTTAGAGAAGTAAGACCTGATCCTAAAAAATTTGGTTGGTGAAAAATTTGCTAATGATTGAAAAGATAAGAGGAGAACACCCCCTTTTAAATATGAATTAGTGAGATAGTCGTTCACATGGTTGATGTCGATTTTACCTAATAAACTATCACTCATAATTCATTTCAAAACAAGTGAGTTACAACAAATGATATGGAAGTTGTAATAGCTATCAATGCATTAAATAATGTTGTCCAACTTTAACGTGTGCCTTTATCTGAGTTGTTGATCAATGCGTGTTTCTACTCTTTATTTCAGCCTCTAAAGATGATTTAGACATTTGTTAACCCAATTTATCCTATTTTATGCAAAGAGAACAGTAAAATAAGTATGGTAGTAATAAAATAATATTTTAAAACTTACTTTATTTAATTATGTTATTTAGGAATTGTGGAAAAGATTTAACTTTGTGACTATCACTTTTGATTTATTTATTTTTGTCTAATTATGTGGAGAAAAATAATAGCATTTAAAATTAATATAACGAATAAAAAAATAATGGCATTTGAGATAAAAAAAATATATATTATAATAAAAATATTTAAATTATTTTAGTGCTTTACTTGCCTTTTTTTATGGACACTTGTGTGGCGTCGCGTATGGCTGGCTGACGACCATGTGGCGGCTTCTAGAAGGAAGGTCGACTTGGCAGAGAACAAATATCACGTTATCCTTTATTTTTATTTTTTAAATTTAATCGATTATTTATTTGTTTAAGATCTCAAATATTTTCACATGCAACTATAATTATTAGAATAAAAAAAGATATATAAAAACTAATATATATATATATATATATATATATATATATAGAGAGAGAGAGAGGTGAGTTATTATATAATCTCTTACATTTGTATAACCAATACAATGCAATCTCAACCGTCTATTTAATTTGATGAATATGTAATTTATAGAAGTTTTGATTATTTCTTATTATAAAATATTAATCATAATTAATGAACCGTATTTGTATTCCATAAATATTTAAATCATAAATAAATGAACTCTCATCATTTTCATAAATATTTCAATTTATTGGGTTGCATTAGTTGTACAAATGCAATATGTTGTATTTGAACCAAACTCTCTCTCTCTCTCTCTCTCTCTCTCTCTATATATATATATATATATAAATTGATTTACCACCTTCTATATTTAATGTTTTTATTATTACGTTTCCAGAATTAAGAGTAATTATTACCTTTCAATATTAACCAGTATACAATCAAATGACCATTATACCCTTACTTATTAAAATTAAAGTAAAAAAACGAAAATTTTCTATTGGTCGAAAATGGTTTGCATAGTTATCATGAATTGGGTGGTTTGTTACATAACCCGCATATATATATATATGAGTCTAATCAAATGCGAACTGTTTAGTTTGTGGTAATCGTGAGATCCAATATCAACTACAAATCAAATGATAAATTAGTAAATTAATAATTTTTGTAATTTTAACTTAAAATATTAATTAAGAACAATTTTGGGATTTTATAAATATTCTCTCTCATCTCTCCTCTTTACTCTCTTCGGAAAACCTTATTCGATGAACCTTATGTGCATGAAGTATGTGGGTATGTGCATGTGTGAAATAATATACATGATACATGTGGGGAAGGGAAGTAACCGACTTTCTATTTTTGGAAAGTATAAATAGAGGGTTTTGAGTTCTTAGTAAGCTTCTTGCTTCATTTAAGAATTTTGGGGGAACCAGTGAAGAATTGTCCGGAGAAAAGTTTGAAATCAAATTGGTGTTTCATTTTCTTCAAAAATCTGAGTTTTTCATAAAGATGAGTATTTCTTTTAAAAGTCTCTTTTAAACTTTGGTTGATTGTTTTAGAAAGAACTGCCTACTATCTATAAAATCTGTTTGTGCAATTTTGAGTTTTATTTGGACAAAAGGTGACCGGATTAAGTATAAACCGGACAAGGTTTGTCCGGGTTACTCTTAAACCGGATAGGAGTTATCCGATTTATCTATAAATCGCCTAAGTATTGTGCGATTTAGAGTGTTAGTGAGATGTTGAATTACGTAAATCGGATAAAGGTTTTTGAACGGAGAAGTATGAATACGACCAAGCATTGTGCGGTTTAGCCTTAAATCGTCTAAGGGTCGTGCAGATTAGTTATAAACCGATCACATATTGAGCGGTTTAGTTTTAAATCGATCATGTGTTGTCCGGATTGCTTTAAACCGGACATGAGTCATGCGGTTTAGTTTTAAATCGATTAAAGGTCATGCGATTTAATCTTAAATCGATTAAAGGTCATGCAATTTAATCTTAAATCGATTAAAGGTGATGCAATTTAATCTTAAATCGACCAAGTATTGTCCGGATTAGTATATCGGACAAGAAGGGACAGTGTTGTCCGGATTGTATATCCGGATTGTATATCCGGGTGACTTATATTTGATAATTTTCAAATGTTGAATATTTTAGACATTTATATAATTTAAAAATGTCTATTATTGGGTTTAATTATGGATTTACAAAAGGGGTATTTTATATCTTTTTAAATAAAAAGATATGTTCCTACCAAGCGTGGTGACGTAAGTCTGTTTTGGTATGGAACTGGATTTGGGAAAACGTTTCTACCAAGCATGGTGACATAAGTCTGTTTTGGTATGAAACTATATTTTGGGAAACCTTCCTACCAAGCGTGGTGACGTAAGTTTGTTTTGGTATGGAATTGGATTTTTGTAAACTGTTTCTACCAAACATGGTGACGTAAGTCTGTTTTGGTATGAAACTTGTTTTTAGGAGGTAGTTCCTCCAGACGTGGTGACTTTTGTCTGTTCTGGCTTGGAATTGGGAATGGGTACTTTCAGACGTGGTGATTTTTGTCTGTTCTGATAAGTAGCCCTATTTTGGTGGAGGAATAATTGTGACATATCAATGAGAGGTGTACTTGGAATAAAGGAGACATTGTCATATGTGGATATTATTATAACTCTTATTATTATTACTAATTGGATTTAATAACTTTGAGTCATCATTTCTTTGTAACATGATGAATTAGAGATATTATTCCTATTAGAAATAATAATTTAGACGTCATTGAGAAGTGAAAAATGATTTGTCATAAAGGGCAAACATTGTCTTAAATCTTTTTCAGAGGAATTCTGGTCTTTTTAATCTGATGATTCAAAGAAACTTTGGTTACAATATTTGTTTCATTTTGAACGTTGGATCTTTAAGTAGATATATTTTATAATAGAACTGAGATTCTTTAGTTTATTCTATTATACATGTCATTGATGACTGCTTTATTTGATTGTATTGCAAATATTCCTGAGCAAAGATATTTTATTATATTTTGGTGTTTATCACCCTGCATTTGCAAAGGAGAGATTCACTCACTAGACCCTTCTGGTCTAACCCTCATTTTCTGTTTTAAAATTATGAAATGCAGGAATGGCGGGGTCCAGGGATAATAAGAGAAAAGAGAAAATGTGATTATTTTCCTAACCTGTTATCTGCTTTTGAAGATCTGTTTAACATTGCTTATTTTGAAGATACATGTTGTATTACATGTGATAATACACGATTTTGTTTTGGAATTTTTCATATGTAAATTTTGTACATATAAGAATCCTTGTACTAGTGAGACCTTGTGATGTAAACTATGTTTCTATGTAATGAAATATGTATTATATGCAAATGTGGTGTTTGGGGGTGTTACACCTTCTAAAACTTTTAATTAAATATTTTGATTAGTTGTCAAAAATAAAATTACTATATTATCCTTTTAGTTTATTTAAGAAAAATATCATTAAATATCTCAAATGAATGGTTCATATTGGATCTCATAGTTACCACAAAATAATCAGTTTTCCATTGAATAAGCTCACACACACACACACACACACACATATATATATATATATAGACACACACCTCTAATAAATAAGTAACTTTGGGGCCACGTGTCATCTTTCTGTGCAATGGTTATTGATTTTTCCCGCCTAAACATGTATGTAGACACTATTTTCACTTACAGTTCAAATAGGTCTATTTAAGTGACATCTGTCCCTCTAGACGGTTATTTTCCCGTTTTCGTGGATTACCTGATTTCCTAGACAAATTAGAAATTTATGATATGTTTTCTATAGTTTCAAAATCTGAAGTCTTCACAGACTTATAAGACTGCAAACGAAGTTTGAACTACCCACTCTGAATTCGCATCCGGACTTAGAAAAAGAAGTATGAAACTATTTTCACCTAAAAGTCTAGACTAACAACACAACTCTGAATTCTTGTGCTTCAGATTTAAAGTTCAGAGTTTCTTTGTAGGCCTAAGGACAAGTCTGAACTCCTTTTCCTCAGTTAAAGTTCAGAGTAGTCTGCCAGACTTATAAGATATACCAGTATAAAAATCTGAGGACAAGTCTGA
>NC_037535.1:4450077-4454844 GCF_001531365.2 Cynara cardunculus var. scolymus
CCCCCCCCCTCTTCTACTATTAGTATAAATAAAGGAGTTAGGGTTTAGGTTTTTTTTATCATTCAGTCAACTCTAAACTAATTGTGCTTTATGTTTTGAATTATTTTTAGCTTATGTTCCTGCTTTAATATAATTTTCGTAGATTTCTTAAACCTCGTACTTTACTATCCATTACTGTAGCATTATATAAGCATTGTTACTTTCTTTACTTTATTACGCTTACTATCGTCACATGCCGCTCTTTATTTTTCAATCATTTACTTTCTGTTATTTACATTTGATGCATTAGCTTTCTGTTTTTTTACATTACCTTGCAATTTGTTTCCATTATATAACACCCCAAAAATGGGACTACAAAAATTTTCAAATAAATCGGAAATGTGGTATTGGAATATTAAAATACGAGTCTTCCCAAAAAGGGAAAACTTAAATACATTAAATTACAATGTATAACAATAGATTACGAGGATAACAACGTCTTAATATAATTTCTTAAAAGAAATAAGATTGCATTTGGGTGTCACCTAAACCATCAAATTAATGTCAATAGTTGGCGTCTCAAAAATGTTCCCCAAGCTCTCTCTAACGAACCAATCAAATCTTCTTGGCAATTACGAAACTAGAACCTAAGATACACACCGATACCAAAACATATGTTAAGCCAAAAAGCCTAATGAGAACGAATAGTAAGAATATATGAGAATCGGCTCGAGAAATAAAAGAGATTTGTTAATTCATATATTTTGGGAACACCATTTGATGCTACCACTGGTCTTGATACTACACATAATTATGTTGGTTGAAATCTAAACAATAGTGCAATTGTTGAAGTTGAAGTCTAAAAGGATATTCCTCAAAATAAATGGTGGAACTCGTTATTTCCAACTGCTTGTTATAGCATTTGCATTGAAATGGTCTGCTGGAATATATGTTGATGTCTCACCATAAGTCTTACACCCATGATTCCTTATTTAGTTGTTATTTCTAGTAGTATTAACTCAACCACAAAAGACTTCTTCAAATTCGCCATCTGAAATTAATTTTTTCATTAGACCTTTACTAAGTTCTTACTTCGATATCTATGGATGATAATCGGTATATTTACCACTTTATTACTTGAAAGACGATATTAGCCTGTATTGTATACTTGCTTTTGGTTCCAATCATCACATGTCTGAAGATGTGAAAAAATCTCCTATAATGCCTCTAACTAACACTCAACTATTCATAGTGTCGTTAGTACCATTCCCCAACAAGGACTTAATGCACATATGCCAACAAGGAAAAAGTGTTAGGCTTAACGCCGAGTAAGTTTAAGCAGTTTTTTTCACTAGTATAAAATAGTAAAACTGAAAGAACGATAATTAAATCACCATTTCTAAATAATGTTTTGTATTTAATATAAAAGCATCTTTCACTAAACACCCATTTAAATGTGAAATTGAAAGCCAACTCCCACTCAACGTGCATAAAGTTTGGTATTCATGTACCGAAAACATTGATAAAACTCAAGTATACAAAGCAACAAAATATATATAATAAATGACATCTGAAACATCAAATCATGGTTACATTCCTTACTAAAAAAGAACACCAAAAACATGAATAGAACATAATATCTAAAACATACATTTCAACGACGAAGGAGACTTGATTCCATTGAATGTGGTGGAAACAAAAAGTAGGTTACATATCTATGTTTTTTCATCAAGTTCAAACACTCGAGGTCAATAGTTTGATGAGTCATCAAGCTCAAGTAATCCAGGTCTATCGCTCATATAGTCATCATGCTCAACCACTCTAAGTCTATCATTCGTGTAGTCATCAAGCTCAACCACTCTAGGTCAATCACTCGTGTAGTCATCAAGCTCAACCATTACAAATCTATCAATTCTGGAGACATCAAGTTCAATCACCCATGATCTATAGCTTGAGTCCCCTGGTATGGATCATCCGGTCATTAAGTTCAACCACCCACAGTCTGTAGCTTGAGTCCCCCGCTGATCCTAAATATTTCTAGCTACAATATAGAGACAATAATCCCATTTTGAAAACCAACAAATTGACTCATATAGTCTAAATTACGTGACTCCAAATGAATGAACAATACACTTAGAACGTGTAATTTCCAAATATATATGAGCAATAAATGCAACTCATGTCCAAAGCTCTAAATTGAGCAATTGAAACCGGCCAAATGTCCCTAGAATTCATATGATCCAAAATCAAATTAATGTCACAACTTATTTGACTACTCAAGTAAAAGCTAGCCAACATAACTCAATGAAAAGTATTTACTTAATAAATAGGCTAACTCATGCCCAAAAGTATGATTTACTCAAAAAGCCTTCGTTGGTTGGAACAAATCATTTTCCAAATGAAATCATACTATTTATATTTCCAAAATGCCCCATAACACAATAATGTGCCTTTTCTAAACTAAATACACTAAATATGCATTACAGTCAAATAATCTCCATGTATAAAATAAACTAAAAAAACACACTCTTATAATTTATTTATCAAAATGTCCAAAAATCCCAAATATGAATATTTCACAAGATTTATAAAATCAATGTCCCAATGATGTAAACATCATTAACTAATCAACATAATTGATAAATATCAAGGAAAACATTTCAATATATCAAAATGGACATTTTTGGCATGTACATATTTTTCACAAAACAATTTGAACTCATCTTGTTAGGTCAGGTTAAACTTAGATTCCAAACCGAAATCTTTAACTTCCATTGGTGAAGACTTGAGGTCTCCAAGTTAGACTTCCAAATCTATGATACAAAGCTCTCATGAACTCCTCCCCTACTCCAAAATCTCAACAAAATATACTACAAAAAAAAAAAAAAAAAACAGGGCTGAGGGTGAAAAATTGGAACCTTAAATCATCAAGAAACTTTAATCCTATTCAATCCCCCCTTAAAGATCTTCAAAAATGAGGACATGGACTCAAGAATGCCCAAACCGAATAAGAAATGAAGAAGTTATGGTCAAATAAATAAAAACCCTGAAAATCGGACTTTTTACGACCTCCAGACGCTTCCCGCGAGTATTCTCGCGACCTAAGTCGCGGGCCAGGTCGCTTGTCCCCAAAACGGTGTCAAACAACGTTCTCAGGCTCAAATAGCAGGTCGTGTGTTGCGTCATGTGCGGCGCTATTCAGTTTCGTGGCCATTTTTTGGCCCTTTTAGACCGTTTTTTCGGCAGTTTCTCGACCGTTTTCTCGGCCGTTTCCTGACCGTTTTCTCGACATAAGTTGTGCCACTTTCTGTGGTGCTCGACGCAACCCCAGGTCATGGATGAGGTCGCAGAGACCCCTGTTCGAACTAGTAACCTCTGAAACCCTAAGATCAAATAACAAATTCACATTTCTCCATTTCAAATCAAATTCAAAGGTTGATTCAACATCTAATCGACTCAAACAAGTCACCAAACTAAATCTAACTCGATTTTAAACAACCAAACATCAAGATTTTTAATAAACTCAAAACATGGATCATCCCTTTTATCTTACCAAATCTGTAATTTACTCTTTAAAATGTTGTAAATATTTATGTATTTTTTGGCAAACATAAACACGTTTGAATGAATATAAATTAGCTTAATGAAAAGCTAGTTGGAGTAGCATTTTAGGTGTTTTTTTGATACTTTTTTCAATTATAACCCTGATTAATATTAATTGTTATTTATTATTAATAACTTTTAATTAATATTAATGGAACTTTTTAATTAACTTTAGTTAGTGATCAATATTGATTGCAACTTATTAATTAATTTTAATTGTAAATTATTCATTAATATTAACCATTGATTATTTAGAATCATCATTAATTTTATCAATTATTCTTATAGTATTATTATTTAATATATTTAGTCATCAAAAATCAAATATGACAACTTTAAAGATATATCTGTAAATTACAGATTTGGTGCCTATGGTTATATCAAAATTTTGGATTAAGTACCCCAAACGATTTAATTACAAATATCGTCATCATGGTTTCAATTTTGTTGTAGATTGGATCCCTCAACTTAACTCTGTTTATCTTAAAGCTGCTAAATCGCGGGCATTTCGGTACTTTTACTCTTTTTCTCATATTTTCTTTAAGAAAATATAAAATAAATTAACATTGTACGTTATTATGTATTAAATTATTATAATATAATTACACATACATAAAACCATCCGACATTTTCTATTTCCCGTTCCTTATGCGACGACCGACGAACAAATGAACACAATTCCAAGAATCCTAACATTTTTTCCATCATCTCCGGACTCGGGCAACATTTCCATCATCTCCGATCCCAACATCTTTTTCCATCATTTTTGGCTCACAGCTTGCAACACAGTAGACATCCCCTTTACTGAACTGTCTGAACCATTGGAGGAAAAACCTACGCTCCACCACAACCTGCAAAAAACAAATCACCATTGGATGAAAAACCCATGTTTTGGAGAAAAAATCAAGATCTTATTTTCTTTTCTTGAAACTCTAGGGTTAAAAGGAAAGACTCGTGTTCTGAAATGGAGGGTTGTTTAGGGGACGGAGAAGACGGAGGGTGGCCAGAGAAAATTGGTCTACTTTTTTGTTGGGTTTTTTGGGAGGAAGCGGAATTTTGATGTGGAGGAAGACATATATGTTGTCCCCTCTCTCTCTCTCTCTCTCTCTCTCTATATATATATATACACACACATATATATACATACATATATATATATACATACATATATATATATATACATAT
>NC_037535.1:4455714-4463214 GCF_001531365.2 Cynara cardunculus var. scolymus
ATATAATCTCATTTTTAAAATGTATTAATTTTAATACAATCTCATTTTTACAATATATTTTTTATATGATGTTTTTGTCATATCTTTATCTTATATCTATCAGGGGGATTATTATGAAACATTTGTTAATATAAAACCAAGTATTGAAATTTCAAATACAACTTTGAGGGAATTGTGGACGTCGGAAAACAGAATATAAAGTTTAGAAATATTTGTTTCGGTCATTGGCTCGATATTCGGTCAACCCATCAAGATTCGATGTTTGTGCATTTGATATTACAAATGCAGGTGCCACCAATTGAGTAAGACCGTAAAGAGGCATTGTATTTTAATGTCGGAGGACGTCTTTTACGTTTCGGGCTAGAAGAATTTTGTCTCGTTACTGGTATGAAATTTGGCACGAACAAGACTTCGTTATGAGAGATAACAGAGCCGTCCTTTAGAACTCGGGTTTTAGACCTTGATGAAAATCGTCCGGTACGCATGAGTGATCTTACCCGAGTTTATGAACAACAAAATTCGAAAGAATAACATACATTGATGTAGTACGCCTATGTCTTTTGCTTCTGGTTTCCATTGGATTTTATCGGTCAACAAACGAACCATATAGTCTCTCAAGTTAATGATGTGTTACCAAAACATGAAAAAACTCACGTTTAAAAATGTGAGTCGTCTGAACGCAAATGCAGATACACATTATCTGGATTCGTGTTTGCATTCAATGTAACTTTTATTAAGTTTTTACTAACCGTAAAATAACAAAGTTAAAAAAACGTGAGTGGGAGTATGTTTTGGCTGTAACCTGGCTCACATTGGTTTGGCACATATGGAACGAGTGGAAGTATATACTGAAGGTGCTCAACACCATATACAGTGGCTGGAACAATTTGTTGGTTTGAGTTCGATTGATTGTTTTCAACACCATGATCACAAACATACAATTTTAGGGCTTGCGATGAGATATCCACACCAATAGCCAAAAAATGTCTCGTATCATCGGTGTCAAATAACTCGACAATTGAATCAGATGACATAGATTTTATATATTAACTTAAAACGATTTTGAAAATCAGGTAAGTTTAATTTTCTAGCTAAATAATTGATCAAACCTGAAAATGTTAAGTGTATCGGCAATAATACAACAACGTTTTGCATTTCTGGAATATAATCTACCACGCTGTTGACTAACTGCCACGAACCTCTACCAAAAACACGCATTCTAACTTTCTCAATCACAAACATTGATCCTTGAGAAGTTGGAGAAGATATTTTTTTTTGTAAAAACATGATTAAACGTATATATCACATATTTATTTATACCTGATATATATAGGGGGTTGAGGAGGAAAAATTAATAAGTTGAATGGTGCATATCGGGAAGGAACAAAAGTAATTTAAAAAAAATGGAGGTGGGGTCCTTACGAACCGCGCACAGGCCGGTGCGTAAGGGTGGGCCCCACATGAATGCACTTGTCAATCCTTGTCACCCTCAGTTTACCAAACTTTCTTTATTGCAAAATGATCCCTATACGCAACGTGTGGTGCACGGTGCGTAACAGGGGGTTAAATTGTGAGTCCCCAAATTGATCAATCTTCTTAAATAATTACATTAAAGCCCCTGTAAACACCATGTGGTGCACGGTGCGTAACGTAGGGTCAGTTTGTAAGAGTTTTAAATCTTAGGGTTAAAAGTATAATCGTTTAAATTTTAGGGGGTTATTTTAGTCATGAACCCGTATTATAGACCTATGTTCTTACTTTTCTTTAACTTGTGTTTTCATTTACGGACCTGTGTTCTAATTTACAAACAACTTTGTGTGCAAAACAATGAAATAGGCCAAAATTTTGTTACACGGGATAAACTTTCGGAGAAAAGACAGAAAAAATGGAAGTCATTCTTGAGGAGAGAGAGAGGAAGAGGATGGATTCCGTTGCGGTCCTAGATGTAATCACATAAATGGAAAGGTTTCTTGATTCGTGAGCTTTATTATCAAATCAGAGAGAAATGTATACTAAAAATATTAGGTGACGGTTTTTCTCAAATTGACACAAATGCCTCTCGGTTTAACAACTTCAAATAACCAGAGTTTGGTAGAGGGACTCAATCTGCAATAAAATTGAAACCACAATGACGATATCTGTAACCAATTCATTTGAGGACCCAATCCAAATTTTGATATAACCAAAGGGTCCAAATCTGTAATTTACTCTTACATAAAAGATGAAATTATATATTTCTTTTGTTTCATAAATAATAAAACCTTGATACATACTTTAATAATATTTTTTTTGAGAAATTATTAATTAACTAAGATATATGACCAACTTTGTTTTTATTTATATAATATGTAATGGTTATTTAAAATCATCATTTAGGGGCCGTTTACTAAACGTATAACCGGTAAGTACTTACCAGATCATTTTTCTCATCGGATGAACATGACAAGCGCCAAGAATCTTACCCGGTAAGAATGAGGACAAGGATGAAGAGTCTTACCTGGTAAGTGAGGGTGACGACTCTTACCCGGGTAAGCGTTTACTAGGAAAATTGTTGCATGGAATACGTTTTGATGTACTACAACCTTACCCAATAAAATAAATTATAGTGTTGACTCCTAACAGTAAGCACTTACCGGACAAACATTTAGGTAAACAACTCCTTAATGTAGATATTTTCTAAAATTTATATTTGCTTATACAAATCCAAAACCCAAACCCAAACCCTAATGTTAAAGTTTATTAATTTTTAAATATGTCCCTTTTAGCCATTTACATTTTTGAAATAGCTTATCAGCTAGATTTTGCCAAATATATTTAGTGTATCAACTATCTTATCAGTTATCAGTTAATTTATCAGTCACCAGTTAGATTGTTTGTCACCAGTTAACTTATCACCTATTTCACCATATGCATCGTCATAACTAAGAGAAATCTCAAAGTTCATACCAAATTAAATAAATATGGGCCAGGCCCATCATAGATAAGCATACAAAATGGATGATAGTCTTTTAAGATATATTGGGCCTCACTCGTTATAATTGTAAACTATTTATGAACAAAGAAATTGTGTTTTCTAAAATTAAATATCTAAACACTCAAATGTATTATTGACGGTTATGATTGACCATTATCTTTTTTTTAAGTATATAATATTTTTATACGACAAATAATTACATATATATATTTTTAATCTTTGATATGCTTGATTTTTGAACCCTTAATCTTTTAAAAAGTTGGTGACTGTCAATAATTTGGATACTGTACGGTAGATGAAGCTTTGATATGATTGACCATTGTTGCTACTAACTCGATACCACCATACAACATTGACTCCATCGAATGATGTTACATCTGCCATACCAAAAACATTGAACATAACAAATGAAGCATCGTGTTGGAAAGGAAACAAGCGAAAACGATCTGCTTGAAAGACCAAAAATAACCAAATAAAAAGAACTAATATCTTTTTTTTGATTAACTTGGATATCCAACCCGCTATGCGAGCTGACTAATTCCAGGACGACCATCTGTTTTGCGGATAGCTCGGAGTCACCGCATTTGAACTTACGTGGCCACAAGGGGATTTTTATTCCTCCTTGGATTTGAATTTGAAACATCTAAATACTTTTGACCTTTGGAGCAAAGCTCAAACCAATCAGGCACCACCCTTGTGGTTGAGACTAATATTTAACAGCACGACAAAAGAAACAACAGATTCATTTGACATGTAAGAGAAATCTCGACAGGAAAATGGTTGAGTCGAAGCAACAACAAACATGATCAATAGCAAATACTCGAGAACAATTTTGGAAATTTTAAGAAGTAGCCACAAAAAGGTAGAAAAGAAATACAGATATTGATAAAATACTTGTTAACATTATTATGCTTTTATATATATATATATATATATATATATATATATATCATGTCTACCTATTTATGTCCTTCAATTAATATTATCCCATACCAAGATGGATCAAGAAACACAATTTCTCACGCGTTAATACCGATTCAGATTATCAGAAAGTAAATTTTATAACGCTTTTTCCCGTAGAGATAAAACGTGCACATATTTTTAAGATATCTGACTATATACATCACAATACTTTGTAAATGTCAAGTAAAGACTTTTGTAATCAACTACTTTCAGAAATAGCAGTCAATGTTTGAAATATGTTTGGAATCTTCCAATTGACTCCTTCTAAGTTTAGAAAGTTTGAAAACTCTAAAATACACACCTTTTTTAGACTATTTACGACAAGAGATTCGAAGTACAATTATATATCGTTTGACAAAAAAAAAATCGAAATTTCTAAGGAAATCAACCACATGTTAAGTTTTCTAGAGTAACCTATAAATCATTTTTAAGAGGGGTATTTTATTATTCGCCTGTTGATGGTATCTTATTGATTTATTAAGCAACACGCTGATGGGAATTTAAGCTTATAATTTTTACTGTATATTTTTAATCATATCTTGCTAAATATAGTAAGCTTTGTGACGAACCAAATTTCCTTATCTATGTATTATCATTACAACATTAATTCATATATAATTTATAAAAAGGCCTAAAAGATATATTATGTGGTTGTTATTGCTTGTATGGTGGTCTTTTGAATTATTAATAAATCAAAATAGATTTTATTAATTAGTTTATTTTTAGTTTATTATCTATACTATATTATAAAGCATTTGACAAAAACTGTTAAAAAATCATTTTTATGCATAAAATATTGTTTTTTGATGCATATTACTTAAAATTCAAGATTGCAAGTAAATTGTGTATAAGAGTACAACTTATTAAAGCTCTATGTTTAAATTCATGTAACTAACTGCTGATAAACATAATCAAATAGAAGATAAACATCTCATTTTAAAATATAAAAAATCTAAAATATAATTACGATAATTATTAAGTTTTAACACATTACTTAATTATTATCTTTATAAAAAAATATTATTAAATCTAAATGAAGTTACTTCGCTACATTAAATTAAATTATAATAAAAAATTTGAATTAAGAAATATACAAACAAGAACTTTTTAATAGTTAATTTGATACTAATATTGATATATTTTTTACAAATTTTATATGATATTTTCAAATTTATATTTTATTCAAAAACAGAAACGCTTTTTTTTCAAAACTACATAAAATCGTATTATATCGACATGAATAAAAAATAAAACGAAACATTAAAATAAAAATATGTCTTGATATATTACACGAGTATTATTCTAGTATTTAAAAATAATTACGATATATGAATTGATATATAGAACCGTAAAATTGTTATATTTACTAATTAAATATTATATTTTTAGTATAAAATATTATTTTATTTTATTAAATAAAGATAAATGGAAATTTCTAGGCATGTGAAGAGATAGAAAGAAGCCAAAGGATGACAACAACTGAAAACTTCTTTACGATGGCATGCGTTGAGCGACCAAACTTTTAATTATTTCACTAAACACCTTCAACTTTCTAAAAACTTCCATAACACACCCCTCTACATCTTATAATAAAATCAAACGACTTGTGACTACAATTATTAGTAGCAATTGGTATATTCGAAACTGGATTTTTTGTGCATGGTTAACATGTTTTTATCGTTTGGCACGAGTTACGTTACTGGTGGACCAAACGAGGGGGGGGGGGATGCATCTATTTTGATTCGAAATAAATCTGATACAATATGTTAGAATCCAATATAAGCAACGCATAAAAGTTTTTGGCCGATTTTCATGTTAGAGACAAGTTAACGTTAATTTGTATATTAAACGACTGCAAAGGAGTTTGAGGATTAGTATCAAAATTAAGAATACCATCGACCGACGTAACTGTGTTATTTGTAATTTAAGTAACGAAATTTTGAAATCAAATAATTGAAGTGTTAAAATTATATTTTAATTGCTTTTTGAATAAAAAATCATGAATTAATCACTTTTTTATCTTCTTTAAAAAGGGATCCTATTTAAACCAATCATTCAATGCTTTTTCTTCACTTGTTCAAAGAAAGGTTCAACCCCCATTTTCAAGAACCAAACCAACCCAACAATATAAAATTTCCCCTTTTGTTTGAACTATCCATCCCCTATTTCACACACACAAACACACACACACACACACACTTACACACACATTCATACTACAACTTTCTTGAATCTTGATCATGTCTTCATCTTTTTCTCTCATTCCCACCAAACAATCTTGAATTTTTATTGATACCCACCAAACAATCTTGAATTTTTCTTCATACCCATTTCTTAAATCTTCTAAGTTTCCAAGAATTAGCCCAAAGAAGAGGGAGGGGGGGAAAGACTATCATGTCCTCAATCTTGGCTTCAAATGGGATGGTGTTAGCCACCGCCATGGCTGCCGTCTCAGGCACCGTGCTCCTTCTTGCCTTCCACCTCCAGAAACAACCTTCCACCACCACCACCACCGCCGTCTCCGTTGCCGCCCGATTCTCCATCATCGACCATCCAAGAGGACCAAGACCCTGCATCTCTTCAGGTTCCTTTTCTTCTACATCTTTCTTGAAGGTTTTCTTGAATTTTGATTTGGTCAAACTTACCCATTGACTTTCTTCTCTCTCTAAAACCGTTTTATTTTTTTATTTTGTAGATGGGAAGAAGAGAGAGAAAAAGAACAAGAAAGTACACTTTGCAAAGGATGTGATGGAACCAAGTGGGAATGGAGAAGAGTTTCGGAGGAGACTACAAAGTAAGAATCTTTATCAAAACAGGACTCTTTCGTCAACTTCGAAAGATGGAGGGGGTGAAAAGAAAATATCTAGAGATTACGAGGGTATTCCAGCAAATAGGATGGCTCTCTACTCCGGAATTCTGAGAGATCGTGGTGTCCATCGAGTGTCTTATTGCTGAATTGACTTTTGAACTTTTAGCCCCTCTTTTTTGTAAATTACTTAGTTTCAACCCCTCATCTTTTACGGTAGTGCAAATTGCACCCCTTTTAGTTGGACTCTTGGTTATGACAGCCGTTCGTAAGTTGTATCCATCGCTATTGATGTTGTACCATCTTGTACAAATTGAAATGAAGAAGGCATAGTTTTGTATAAATCGTTGGTTCTTTTTATGTTGTTTTAATCTTTTTATAGATATATTTGAAATTATTTAAAGACATAAATTAAAATAACAAAAAATTAGAGTTTATTTGGATATATAAAGTACATATTTTTCTTAAGGGGAGTGCTATGACATCCCTTTATAAGAACTAGAAAGGTACTCGCATAACTTAACGAGATACATCTTGATTTTAATATTTCATTTTATTATTTATTTCAGTCGATGTTATAATATGATTTTATATGATTTTGAAAAAAACGATGATGTTATAATATGGTCTTAGTATCAAATTAATTATTTAAAATTTCTCATTTTTAATGTAATTTTTTAATTCAATTTTTTTATAACTTAATTAGGTTCAATAACGAAGTAATTTATATTTGGTTTAATAATATAATTTTCTTATA
>NC_037535.1:4468214-4479415 GCF_001531365.2 Cynara cardunculus var. scolymus
AATGAGGATTCAATAAGATGGTTGTGACTGCGTCGACCTGTAATACACATTTTAAAACACCAAAATGAGGGTTAGACCATGAGATCTAGTAAGGAATCTCTTTGATTGCTATTGCAGGGTGAAAATCACCAAAATACTTTTATAAAACCCATATTTGTATAAATAACAAATAAACAGTCTTTTATTGAATAAACCTCTTTTTGTCGCATCATATAGATGAGACAAATTCATCTTATTGCATCAAACCCATTGTCATCGCATTAAACAAATAAGTAATCAAGTTATCGCATCAATTATAAAAATACATCAATCTTATCGCACCTCATTGTTGCGATAATCCAAATTTTTCGCATCTCAAGGATGCGATCACCCCAACTTGTCGTATCCAACAGATGCGATAAACACACATTATCACACCATAAAGATGCGATAATATTAACTTGTCGTATCCAACAGATGCGATAAACACACATTGTCACATCATAAAGATGCGATAACAGTAACTTGTCGCACCATATAGATGCGACAACCTCAACATGTCGTATCACAAGGATGCGATAACCAACACTTCAATTTTATCCCAATGTCATCGCATCACACCCATGTGATAAAATCAACCTCATCGCATCATATAGATGCGATAATAGAATCCCATGATCAAAAGATTATCATTTTTTTCATAATTTAATTACGTCACCCTTATCCCAATATACTCAGCTCCTGATTATGCCACCCTTATTATAAAATATACCCATCACCTGATTATGTCACCCTTGTTACAAAATATACTCTTTCCTGATTATGCCACTTTTATTACCATCAGATGATAAAATCATATCAAAATACATAATTATGCTAAAAATAACATAAATCAGTTTCAAAACTTCCCCACGTATAAAACCATATGGTTTTGCTAAACATTGTAAAATGAAAGTTTATAATTTAAAACTCGCCTTAATTCATAGAAATGCAAATAAACAACAACAATTATTCAGATAATAATCACATAATCAACTTCTACTTTCTTCCCTTTCGGTTTCTCTTTTCTCGGCTTAATACACACACAGTAATTTCTTTTACTTTCTTCCTTCCTTTTTAAAAAACCCCAATGAGATAGTTAAAATATGTCACCATAACAATTATATAAAATAGTGAGGCTGTGGGTTAATAAAACAATTTTAGCACATAAACAAATTGTCCCCCTCAACTTTCTATCATTATTCAACAACAACCCCAAACTTTATAACCGATAAACCCGGTTCACATATAACTTGGTTAAAACGAAAAAAATCAGCATTACATTAAATAATTTTGGTTGGTAATTTATATATATATATATATATATATATATATATATAATATTCAGGTTTGAGATTTGAGTTAAGATTTTTGGATTATATTATATATATATATATATATATATATATATAAGAATGTGTGTGTATGTATAATTGTTTTTATTGGAAGTAAAAACAATTATGGGAAGAGGTAAGTCGGCTGTGTGTGTGTATGTGCCGCCATAATGGTGTCTCCTCTTACTATAAATAGTAAGAGGGAAGGATGTAGAGGGTTTTTTTCACACTTGTTTCATTAGAAAAGTTTTCTTTGTTATATCATCCGGATTTGGCAGAAAAAGGAAGAAGAAGGGAATTCAAACTTTGTTTTTCAGTTTCTATTTAAAGGTGAGTGTTTTATGCTTTGATGTATCAATTGTGGTATAACAATTGTAATTGTTTGAAACGGTTTATTATGTTTCATATATTGTCCGGATATCTTCTTAAACCGCCCAAGTGTTGACCGGTTTATTCTTAAACCGCTCAAGTATTGTCCGGATATCTCCTTAGACCGCCCAAGTGTTGACCGATTTATTCTTAAACCGCTCAAGTGTTGTTCGGTTTAGAGATAAATCGCTCAAGCCGTGTCCGGATTATCACGTTTTGTTCCAAGTCTTTGTCCGGACTTGATATCCGGACAGTGATGACCGGATCCTTTATCAGGCTAAAATTTATTAAAGTTACATTCCGAGAGAGAGATGAAATGGCAGTGTAACTGCGAGAAAGATGAAATGGCGGTGTAACCGCGAGGGAGATGAAAAGATATGTGATAGATATTGATAAAATGTTTGTGATAAACAAGTTTGATTCTAAACTGCTAGTTAAGAAAATATGTTGTTGGTATGAGTTATATACACTCACTAGACCTTTTGGGTCTAACGCTCAGTTGTTGGACTAATCGGTTTTGCAGGTCATCATACCTCGCAGGATAAAGGAAAGGGAAAAGTTTAATGTTGATGACATTTGTTTACATATAAATGTATTAAAGAAAGTTTTTGTTAGTCCGTGTTTTGTAACAATACTATTTTTAGTATTATGAGAATATGTATGTGGATTATCTGTATATGGAAATTGTGGGATGTTACAATATATATACACGAGAACACTTATGAACACTTATTTGCACGTATTAAAACTTATGAATACTGACTTTCACATGTGAACACAATAATATATGATCAAAGTGTTTCACTTATGAACACATATTGAGCAAATGTTAAATGTATATAGATATTGTTTTATGAACTCATTGGAACACATGTGAACAATATATACATCATATGAACATTGACGACAACATATATATTGAACATAGAACATCCAAATTTCTTATCATATTAAAATAACAAGTCATCTATAATTTGAAAAAAAAAATAAAACATATTTATTTTAGCTATAATAATGGGATTGATGTTTTTTAACTGCCCATTAATGAATGTGAAGTTAAGACAAAAAAGAAAAAAGAAAAAAAAGATTACCATTGTGTCATCAATATTACTTGTATGGTGATAGAATAACCTAATCTAACAAAGCCTTGTGTTTGGTCTAAATGATTTGTATAGTTAGTACATTTTTTATGGTTAACAAATGATCTTAGCTATATATATATATATATATATATATATATAGAGAGAGAGAGAGAGAGAGAGAGAGGAGCGTTCAAACCTGCCCCATTTATGTAACCGTGTAAACCAATCTCATTCATCTATTTTCTTGATTAATGACCAAGATTAATTTACTTTATTTTAGGAAATTAAAAAAAAAAATATATATATATATATATATATATATATATATATATTAGTATTTTATTTTATTTCAACAGTAAGGGCAAAAATGGTAAACAAAATTTAACATTTTGTAACATCCTTCTAGATATTAATGACACTATTTTCATTTTTTAAAGAAATATATTATTTTTAACTTTAAATCACATCCATCAATAAAACATATCAAAAAAAATGAATATAACACACCATATTCAATTATATGGAGTGAATCGTTTAAATTTTGAATTACATTATATGAACGAAATTGGTTTCACCATGAAAATGTTTCGGTTCACATAATTTATTTGCAATAAGACCCGGTTTCACGTTCATGAAACCTGTTTCATTTTCCTTTTCATAATTTATTTTCAAAATGCACCGGTTTCATTTTCCTTTTCATCAACAAAATGGATAAACTACACCATCAATGCAACGGTTTCACCATAAAAATGTTTTGGTTTACCTAATTTATTTGCAACATGAACCGGTTTTACGTTTATGAAACCTGTTTCATTTTCTTTTTCATAATTTTTTTCAAAATGCATCGGTTTCATTTTGCTTCTCATAAAAAAAAGATTAACTACACCATCAATGCAACGGGTTCACCATAAAAATGTTTCGGTTCACCTAATTTCTTTGCAACATGAACCGGTTTCACGTTCATGAAACCTGTTTCATTTTGTGAATTTTTTTTGTTCATCTACCTTTTGATGAATTCATTCTATAATTCAATTGTTTCATCAAGATAAATTTCCTGATTAAAACTCATGACAATATATGAAATCCAAATTTTTAATATTTTAATATAATTAAATATTTAAATGTTACCATTTATATAATTTTCTTTATTACATTTCCTTAATTAAGATTTATTAATAACTTCCATATTTAATAGAAAATATTATAAATGACCGAAATACCCTTATTGATTAAATTTAATTTAAAAAAAAGGAATTTTCCTATTGAACGAAATTGGTTTACATAGTTTATTAGAAATGTACGGTTTTCATTTGAACGTATATATATATATATATATAGGTGGAGGTTCAAACGAGAACACCTCCATTTTACGAGAACGCGAGAACATTTTATCACATGTGATAATACGCGTGAGGGGAACTTGTGATGTGCGGACGACATGTTCGACAACTTAGGTCGTGCCAAAAGTTGTATGCGTCTATGATTTGACATCACATGTGATGGTCTTGATGGATTATAGTATCATATCAACAACAACCTTATCATATGTGATAATACTTGTGAGGGGCCTTAATGGTGTAAGGGCGACTTGGCCCACAACCAAGATCGTATCGAAAATCGCCAGCGTCTCTGATTTAGTATCACATGTGTATCATATGTGATGGAATAATAATATCACATGTGATTGTCTATAATAAACGGATGTTCTCGCGTTCTCATAAAATGAAGGTGTTCTAGTTTGAACCCTTCCATACATATATATATATATATATATATATATACACATATATATACACACACACACATATATATATATATATTTATATATATATATACATATATATATATATATTTATATATACATATATAGGGGCATGATAACTCTCATTTTGTGAGAGTTATTTGTTGTTCAATACCCCTATTTTATTGTGTCATTGGTACCCATTTTGCTCTTATCCTGTACTTTTGGTCCAAAATATGTTAAAAGGTGATGAAAGGTCAAAAATTTAATTATTTTCTAAAAAAAACTCATTGCTGTTGGTAAACTGCTCACTTTCTGCTCGCATTCATCCTATGGCGTATTTTGCATCTAGTTGGATTTGAACAAAATTCAGATATTGACTCTCTTGGGCATTAATGAGATTTAATTCTGAGTTCAGATCAAAACATTGAGCTACTTGGAAGAATGGGTCTGGTTGAGCGATAAAAAGACAATAAAGTACTCCTACCATTATTTTGATGTAAAAGCCTTCTTTTCATAATTTTAATGGTTAGAGTACTTTACATTTTGCAACCTTTCATGAGAAAGTGACAATGCCAGAGATAAAGTAGACATGTGGTGATGGGAGGTTCTTACCCTATGGACAATGCAGATTTTCGTCCTTTGGGTAAAGGGTTTGTCCGGTCCTCACCTTTTCCTATATTTTGAAGACTTTATCTCATTTTGAAGGCATCCACTCTATCAACAATTTAGCTAAGCAACCTTGGAGCATTCTCTCAAGCTCTACAGCAGTAGAGCAAGTTTAATTTCTGCTTGTAATTTTATTTCCGTAGTTAGTCTTTAATTCTCGCCACTGTGTATTGTATGCCCTCTGTGGGCAACAGTTTAAGTATTAATTTCAGTTCAAGTATTTCTTATGCATTTTTCTTCTTCTGTTTCCGTTATGTTTTCTAATTTCATTATGAGCTAAGCACCCCTTTGAGTGTGGGTGTGAGTCAAGCTTAAGAATTTAAAGGCACACTTGGGTGTTGCCATTTTTATTGATTCTTAAGCTTGGTCATTTAAGTCGGGACTTAAGCTCAACGCAGATAAGCCGATCACTTTAAAGTGTTAATATTAGATCATTGATCCAAAGATGGGCGGATCTGAAATACGGCTTAGATGATACACAAAGATTTGAGATAGTCTTTAATAATCATGCAAAGATGCGGGTTTTTGCATGTTTTTAGCTTATGTTCAGATATTAGTCGAGTTTATGCTACAATACATTGTGAGTATAAATCTTCAGACTAGTGGAACCAGATATCTTTTATCTAGTAGTTAATTCGGCAAGTTTAAGATTGATATAACTGGACGCTTTGTGGGCACTCTGTGGGAACATTATATAGGAATTCACTTTCGAGAGATAGGAGTTCTTATAGAAATCCCATGAGTTTCTGACCAAATTGTTCCTTCAATATTCTTAAGAAAAACTTACACTCATACCCGTCTTTTAAATATTAAAGGTTTATTTTGTATTTTAACGTTTTGCACCAATCAAAACTCAACTATTTTCTTAACCCGAAGCATGTTCAAGAAGTTCATGAAAGTCTCTGATCAGTAAGTCCGGTCCCTGTGGAAACGATCTTGGTACTATACCACTCTATTACTTGAAGCAATCATAGTGTCGGCGTGCACTTGCACCGCCACTTTGGGGATTTTGTGCCCACTGTGTGCACACTTACGATTTTAGCACATCAGGGACTAATCAAATGAGAACTAATTAGTTTGTGGTAACCGTGAGATCCAATCTCAACCACAAATCAATAGATAAATTAGGAAATTTACAATTTTGGTAATTTTGAATTAAAATTTTAATGCAAGAACATTTTAGGTATTTTAAAACTCTCATCTCTTCTCTCTTCTCTTCCCGTCCTCCGACCACCATCCTCCGGTGATACCACAATGGTCATTTGTGTAGTCGATCGGAGATGTAACACAGTGGTATCACAATTCATCTTATATATGTTTGGGTATCACATTGTGTCTTTTGTTTAACATAGTCAATATTTTTAGGTATTTAGTGGTATTATCGGAGGCCGGAGGACGGAGGACGGAGAGAGAAGAGAGGAGAGAGGAGAATTTTAAAATACCTAAAATGTCCTTGCATTAAAATTTTAATTCAAAATTACCAAAATTATAAATTTCTTAATTTATCTATTGATTTGTGGTTGAGTTGGATTTAACGGTTATCACAAACTAATCAGTTCTTTCTTGAATGGACCTATATATATATATATATATATATGAATGATAATATGAAGTGTTTGACCAAGATTTTGGAAAGAAGAAGCAAGTAAATTGAGAGATTGTTTTATGATGGAGTTGAAGTTAAGTAATTGAGACCATTTATGTGTTGTCACAAACTTGTTGGACAATGGCTACATGTACCAATCCTTGTCGTTGCATTTCATGGTCCGAAACGAGTGGTGGGTGATTCACAATTAATGACAACAAAAACATTATTGAAGTCTTTTGAAATTTGTCATGGTTTTGAATACAACGTTTGAACCACAACGTTTGAACCATAATTTTCGGAAATTTATGTTTTCTTTTATCGACTTTCTTTACTTTTTATTGACAAAATTTTAATTTTGGATGTGATGGTTAAAAAACAACTACAGGTTTTTTTTTTTTACGTATTTTGGAAAAAATTGTACTTTAAAAAAGAGAAAGATGTGTTTTTAAAGATTGCCGTTTTTATCGTTTAACATTTGAGGTCGAAACAATGACCGTTTCTAGAATAGAAGTTTGTTGATTTTTGTCATTTTCTCTATCGATTTTGTCCCCATTCTTAATCATCCGCCACTGAAAATATTCTATATATATATATATAAATGATAAATATTTTGAAAACTGCTATTTTTCTGAGTATCAATGATGAATAACGTGATAAAATATTAATGATTAATGGCGTGGCTGATATTCATGATTAATAATATTCTTCATTGATTCTTACGAAAGGGTGATTTTTGGGTTACTAAAATATTTAGGGTTCTTAAATGAATCTTTCATTATATATACATATATATATATATATATATATATATATATATGAGAAAAGTTTAAAAAGAACCAACAAACTATTTCATTTTGAATGATTAAGGGGCTGTTTGTTTGGCTCTTAATGGTTACATTAAGAGTCAACCTCTTAATCGCTAAGAGGTTAGGTCTGTTTGGCAAAAAAAAAAAACAACTCTCTTAATGGTTACAATAACCCCTTAACCATTTTGCATCTACTACCTCACTAAACCATTCAGATGTTTATTTTTCCAATTACGCCCTCTCTCCGTCATCCTCACACATCGCTCACATCGCTCACAGCCCCTCCCCCACCCTACGATCGCCGCAGCCTCGTCTCCGGTCGCCTCGTCGCCGTCGCCTCGTCTCCGGTCGCCTCGTCCTCTCCTGTCTAGGGTTTGCATCTCGTCACTGTTGCGTCCTCTCCTGTCTAGGGTTTGCATCTAGTCGCCGCCGCTCGTCGCCGTCGCCTCGTCGCCTTCCACAGCCTCACGTCGTCGCTTCGTCGTCTTCGCCTCTCCTGTCTAGGGTTTGCATCTCGTCACTGTTGCGTCCTCTCCTGTCTAGGGTTTGGTTTAGGGAATTTAGCATTTTTCTTTGGAAATTGTTTAACCCATCGTATTTATTCCAAATGTTCTACATATGTCAGGGACCCTTAATATGCAAATCATACAATTTAAGTCTAGGCATCATGTTGAATACCTAAATCCCTTAAACTCAAACTTTGATATCAAATTTGTTACACCCCATAATCATATTTGCATATAAACATATATTTCCATATATCAAGAAATATAATTTATATATTCAGTCCCCAATCTCTTACAAAAGCTATCTTACAAAATAGCTCACAACTTTTTCCATAAAATCTCTATAATACGCATGAATACATAACATGTATGCAGATAAAAAGAAGATTATGCTAGCCCAAAATTTCATGTATGCATAATATTATCACTTCACAATTTTCTTTTCCCCTTATCTTCCGGTTGTGCCTGACTTGTAATGCACATTTTTTTTAAACAAAAAATATGGGTTAGACCTTAAGGTCTAGTGAGATGATGCAATGACAGGATGAATAATCACCAAATCACATTTTTAAACTTATATTTGTAATAATAACAAATATACATCATTTTTTAATATAACAAACCTCATTTATTGCATTCAAATACCCAAATAACTTAATGAATACATTATGAATAAACTTGTCGAATCATGTACATGATTCTAAATTTTTTCTCGCATCACATGAGTGAGACAACCCCATTTGGTGCGAGGACCATAACTCATCGCATCATACTGATGCGATAAACCCAAGTTGTTGCATTATATGTGTGTGATAAAATCAACTTGTCGCATCACAAAGGTGCGACAAAATTCTCTTCTCGCATCACAAGAATGCGATAACCACACTTCATCGCATCAAGGATGCGACAACTCCAAGTTATCGCATCACACAGATGCGACAACCCCAAGTTATCGCATCATAAAGATGCGAAAATTATAAGGATGCGAAAATTATGAGCACTTGATCAAAACCCAGATTTTATAACTCAATTATTATGTCACCCTTATCCTGGTATACATATTTCTTTGATATGTCACTCTTATTCCAGTATACACCTCACCTTGATGTGTCATTATAACTCAAATACACATCTCCTTAATATGCTACCCTTATTTCCACACATGATATAAACGTATCAAAAACCCATAGTTTTGCCAAATTTTGACAACAAAACAGATTTACAACATCATCTCATATAAAGAACCATACGATTCATAAAAATTAAACTCACATTTTTGCTCACGTAGATGAAGATGAATAGTAAGATGAAATAGAAAAAAATATCCAAACAAAGATTCACATGAAAGAGCTTCTACTTTTGCTTCTATTCAAAATCATCCTGAAGACCTTCTTTTCTTCTTTTTTTCATAACTTGCATTTCACCAACTTTTCCAAGAGATAACACAAAAACATCTTAATTAAACTTACATAAACAACTAAGGTAATGGAAGTATTCTAAAACATTTAAGCATATTAACATGTTAAACCCTTCACTTACCACCAATATTCGAAAATAACCCCAAACTTAATAACCGAATAACCCGGTTATCACATGTCATCAAAACTTAAATACCAATTACTGACGTAAATAACAATTATCTGATAAATCTTGATATTTTTCTTAATTTAATAATTTTCTGAAATTCTTAGAATTTTTTACTAAAATTAGGTAGCCTTCCCAAACTTAAATACCAATTATTGATGTAAATAAATAATAATATGTACCATTTTATCTTATGATATTTATAGTATTTTAACTCTTTTATATTTTAATGATAAAAAACTATGAATGACACATGCAAATCCCATGGCAAAGAGTGCTCTCCACATGACATCATTCCCACTTGATTTTAAACATTTCAATGCTTCAATCAAATACAAAACTTTTACAAAGCAAAAGGGGTAACCCAATTTAGTCATATTAATACCAAAAATACACCAATTATCCTTCATGTTACTATTCATGTCAAATTTAACCATAAGGATGGTGTCTGATTGGTTTGAGCTTGGCTTCAAATATCAAAAATACCAGGAGGTCTTAGGTTCAAATCTAAGGTGGAATAAAAATCTTCTTGTGGCCACGGAGGTTCAAATGCGGTGACTCCGGGTTATCTGCAAAGCAGATGGTCATCTTGTGATTAGTCGGCTCGCATAGCAGGTTGGATATCCAGGTTAATCAAAAAAAAAAAAAAAACTAACCAAGATGAAAAACTTATACTTTTGGAAAAGTTGATGATCAAACAACATTATATGAAATCAATAGAGCATTCAGTGTGTTATTAAACGTTATTTAAGAAGAGAAGTTATTGGCTTTCTAGTTGTCAACAACAACAAAAAAGTACATGCTACAAGTGGGAATCAAACCCCAAACCTCCTAATATTAGGAGCTTTAATTCAGTCAAACGAACCGTCACGTCAACTGCTTATTTCTGTTACAAATTTAGTTTTAAAATGTTAAGTGGGTACACTTTTAAAACGTCTACGTTTTTTTTCTTTACGGTAATCAACTGAGCAAGTGCATAGGACCCTGCTCGATACTTACTAAGGAGCTGTTTACTTGCGTCTTAATTAGGCTTATTGGTCTATCTTGCTCATTCGCACAGCTCATTTGAGTTGTTTACTTACGGCTTATTTGCACAGAACATAGCTTAATCGCACATATAGAAATAGTGTGTTGTTTCCATTCAGCCACAAAAATTATACCACTACCCCTTATTTAAAACACCGTCTCCTTCCCATATGAGACAACCCATCTTCGGTCTCTTTATGATTTTTTGTTTTGATGTTCAAATAACTAATATTGGGGATAAATCAATCATTTATGTTATTCAGACTGTTGGTTCAGATAAAAAAAATAAACAACACTCATTTATCCAGACAAACAAATTTATCCATACAGAACTTTGAGATTTGTGTTATTTTACTATGAACGTTAAGTTTGATATAAAATGAGCATTACTTTTTGGTTAAAATTTAAATTTAAAAGCTAAATAATGAAAAGTGATACAAAATTTAAAGTCAATTTTGTAATATAAACTTAATTTGCT
>NC_037535.1:4479425-4496132 GCF_001531365.2 Cynara cardunculus var. scolymus
CCCTTGCTATGCATTGCATAGTACCCCTGCCCCACCCCAAATACACCGTGCAACTTTTTGACTTGATTTTTTTTACCCACCAAAATGACCTGATTTTGTCACATTTTCATATTTTTGGCAAATTTAACGTAAATGACACAAATATGAGAATCCAATGTCTTTTTTAACGTTTTTATAGTTGGATGAGTTATTTAGTGTATTTTACAACTTTCTCTTGTTATATATAAATTCCTTTTTTATGATTGAATTCGAATACATCCACTATAATCTTAAAAGAAAAGGGCTAAGACCTTGGTTTATAATTTACACAAATTTATAACCACTTAAGGGTTGTTTGACAATTGTTGAATGATTTGGTGGAGAATAATTAAGTGGTCAGAATGATTAAGAAGCTCTCATGATATAGTGCAAAATAAAATAAAATTGTTTGGTAATTTTTTATAATGAAATTAGGATGCTGAATGGTTAAGAGAAGTTCATGATACAAAATCATTCAGAGAGTTTTTTAACCATTAAGAGATCGACTTTTTTTGTCAAACAAGATTCACTTCTTAACGATTCAGATGATGCATCTTAATGGAACTATTAAGAGGTAAACAAAATGATTAATTTTTTTTCTTTCACTCTTATTTTAGGAACAATTTGTTTGAATAAATAGAGTCAAAAAGAAAACACCAACTTAAAAAATTAAAAAGAAATAAAGAAAAGTGGTGGCAAATTTGCACCACAAAGGAAACCACCAAATAATGTTTTATTAATGTTGGTCCTCTTGAAGTTCGGCAATTTGGACAAGCAAACCAAGTGGGTATTTCTTTTAATAGTATAACAAGAAACCGACGATAAAATATCATCCTAAAGTCACTTTCCTTTTTCTTTTTTTATAATTAAATTATATTTTCTTACGTCAGTTAAAAAAAAAATATACTTTATTACGATGACGATAACAAAAGCAGGTAAAGTCGTAAAGCCAAAACATTAAATACATAAAATGACGACATTAACAAAATCTAAATACCTTTCTTTGTTTTCTTTTCTTTTGCAAGTTTTGTTATGTTATTCAGATAATTATGTGTATCTGAGTCAGATTACACAACATGACTGATCCTATGAAGTCTTAAAGTTAACAGTCAAACAAAACCCGACTTGATCTGATGATTATGAATATGTTGGCATGTTGGTATTGGTGGATTAATAAACCATGACAAAGAAAAGATAAAATAAATTGAGACACCCATCAAATGACACATACGCATTATGTGTTCCTTTCGCAATAAGGAAAGCAAGTACAAGATTTGTGCCAAGTGTCCATTAAAAACCTTATATTGAAGGGCCATGAGTCACGTTAATCATGTAAATGGTAGGTACGTCTTTTTGTTCTTTTAGTAGATTTGTTTACCATTTGGCAATTGGCATGCACACATCACATTATATGATCCACAATAAAAGTTCACGACACCTAAAATCCAAATTATTAAGTCCAACACTTGGCGTTTAAAAGACGTAGTTCATCATCACGTATGTCACAAGACAAGGACTTCTAGAAACCATGGACTTTTGAACACAAGGGTCCATACCCCTTTTGTCCAAAATTGAAAAAAAAAATGCAAATTATTACATCGATTTACCTTTCTCATGATATTGTTGAAATAAGAAATTGTGGACCGATTTACCGATTACGAACCCTTTTGCACAAAAGGAATTTGTATAACTTTACTTCTTTACATCGATTTTTAAAAATTAGATGCCAAATGTACGAACGACACCATTTATGAAATTGATGTGCATGTTACTTATTCGTAAACAATTGATACCAAGGCATGTTTTTTGTTAGTATCATATTCAGAAGATCAAGGGTTCAAACCTCACTCAGTGCAAGAGTAAGTATTTGTCGTATATAAATATTATACATCTTAAAAAAAATACGATCCACGCAAGGTAAATTTGGAAACTTCAATCCAATGTTTAAGCAGGTGTGAGTACGAATTTTGAATCAAATGAACACTGATTGCATTTCAATCTCGACCTCTATGATTCCGATATGAACGTCGGGATTACCAACACAAGTTGAGTGTAATTTAACTGCAAAGAAAAGATACACCATGAACCCATGGCATGATGGCATCACGTATATGAATCTCACCTGAACATTTGTTATTATTTTCACGTTCATGCGTAATGTTGTTCATACGCGAATAACTTCTGGAAAATTGAAAAGCAAAAAAATGGCGCACCAACGCTAAAGATGGAAACCCTGCGAATAGGAGAAAAGTTATTTCAAACAGCACTGTTTAAGTGAATGGTAGCTATGGCACCATGATTCTGATCTGTACCGCACGCTTGGGATCTAACAAAACGCAGGATTGGTGAGGGGTTCAGGCTGCAGGGCATTCTGCACAAGTTCTGACTGCTCTCTCCCGTGAACGGTGTAGAAACCGGTTGCAGTTGCAGCAGATGGAGCACGACCGACGTACTTGATATCGTCTAATGTACCTCTATCCAGTGCCTTCATGGCAGTGGCGAGGCGTGGGGCAATGTAACTGTAAGCCCCCATATTCATTGGCTCCTCCTGGCACCAAACAACTTCGGCATCTGAAGGATTACAAAGGAGGGTGCATTGGTCAATTGTTATTAAATACGTCATAAGTAGTTGTATAACACCTAAGCTATGTTTGGAAAACTAGCTGTAAACGACTTCTAAGTTTTTGAAACGACACACCCAAACCAATTGATCTTCAAACGAGACGGCATTAGTTCTCACCTTTAGGCATTTATTGGTTTTCCTTCCGGGATTTTAAATGGTAAAAGTTATTCTAAAAAGGAGATGCACCGTCAAACATTTTATATTTAATAAGCTGGGGATTGGTTGATCTTTTGCAGGAACCTCCTATGGAAGTTGGAATGTGATAAAGCATGTACGCTAATAATCTTTGAGGGTTTGAACTTACTTGGATAGCGCTTCAGTTCACGCTGGATGAGGTCATATGGGAATGGACACAGTTGTTCAACACGGCAAATTGCAATATCTTTACCATCAACTGACCTCCTTTTTTCATCAAGTTCGTAATAAACCTGCAAAATGCAGTCTCGTTACACCAACTGGAATGCCAAAAGAGAAAATATAATGTTGATATTTTGTACAGAGCAACCATCATTCAGTGCTATGTATTCCCATCCCAGCATTGTTTATTTCCAAGATGTTACAAACCTTTCCAGAGCAAAGAACTAAACGTCTAATGCCCTCTTCAAGATTCGAATGGTCGTTTTGGTCCTTGATGAGTCGCTTGAATCTGGTCCCTTGTTTGTCGAAACCTGGGTGACCTTGGACATCATCGAACTCGGATAAATTTGACTTGCACTCTTTGTGACGAAGCAAATTCTTAGGAGCCATTGCAATAAGTGGCTTACGGAACTCCCTATGCAGCTGGAATACAACAAGAGAATGTGAGAAGGTAACAAATTTCATAAATCCTTTCATAAATCTCACACGGGTAAGCTCACCTGTCGACGCAACACATGGAAATAATTTGCTGGAGTTGTAACATTGACAACCTGCCAATTGCATGTTTGAATTTGATTGCGTAGTGTAGGTTCCATCTCCGGTATAACAAACGGATTATCATCACTCATCTGCCATCAAATTTTACAAAGTAGATCGAGTTAACAAAGGGAGAATACAAGCTACCATATTATGTAAAGGTAGAGCTAAAGGCCAACGCACGAATTGTATCATTAGTGTTTAGACTCGACATGCATATATGATATATTGACAAGACATGTGTACACATGACTGTATCAAGAAGTTCTGGCAAGAGTGATACCTGAAGGAAGCGTTCCAGTCTTGCACTCGAGTGTTCGGGGCCCTGACCATCATAACCATGAGGTAGCAACACAACTAACCCAGTCTGACGCAACCACTTGGCCTCCCCACTGCTCAAGAATTGATCAAATATCACCTGAGCTCCGTTTGAAAAATCACCAAATTGAGCTTCCCATAAAACAAGTGAATTAGGATTTTCCATTGAATACCCCAATTCAAATCCCAGGACACCAAACTCCGAAAGAGAACTGCATTGAAAATTTGAACGTCAGAACTGGAGATTGGAGAGTACTGATTCCGAAGACTTCCAGCTTGTGCAAAAGTGTGCGAAAAGGAAAGAAAGAAATAAGACTAGTAAAAAAATAAGCAGCAGAAAAATAAAAAAAGTAATATTCTAATGCATTGTATCAAAGGGAGAGCCAGAGAGATATAACTGTTGGTTCTACCATGAAAATTTAAGCAACTGACTGCAGTTATCTACAAAAGAATCCAAGCAGCAAAAGATCACCATCAGAACTCCTATGCCTTGTAGCACAGGAAATTAATAAAAGAAATACAATCCGATGCTTTAAATAAATAACAGCTATTATAAACCCATGAACATAAGGTGATGGGCAATCAATAGCGGTGCTATAGCGACTAGCTGTCCTTGACCGCTACACGATTGCATTATCATGGTAGCTAATTACGGTACCGCTGTTAGTGGTGCAAACTGCTGCTATTTTACCATGATTTGTAATTGAAATAGCACTGTGAGAACAACTTTTTTGGGCTTTCTTTTCAGGAAAATCCGTTGGATAATCGCTGGCCCATGAATGAAATTAGGGCACGTGGTGACTCCGGGCTATCTGCAAAGCATGTGGTCACCCTGGGATTAGTCGGTTCGCATAGCGGGTTGGATATCCAGGTTAATCAAAAAAAATTAGGGCATCGATTTGGTGGTCCATAAAAGTAACGTAGAAGTAAGTAGGGGTGCTCAAAAACCCGATGAACCCGATGAACCCGACCAACCCAACCCGAATTTTTAAAAAAACACCCAACCCGAGGTAACCCTATGCATGATCGATAAAAAAATTAGTCAACCCGACCTTATTGGGTTGACATCGGGTCAGGCCCAAAAAAACCCGACCAACCCGATGAACCCGACCTTAACTTTAGCTTTGAATTATAGATGACAATCATGACATGACCAACCTCAACGTCAAGAAAGCGAAAGCATCGGGGTTGGAAACATCTAAAACTATTGTTGTTGATTGATGTATTATCATTTGGTTTGAATATTTTTATTGTAATATCTAAATATTTGATGAACTTGCATATTATCTTGAATAGTCGGTCGTATTTCAAAGGAAAGTTTCCTTTATTTTTATGTGATTTTACATTGTTTAAACACAACCCGATCAACCCGACCAACCTGATCAACCCGAACGGGTTGGGTTGGGTTGGGTTGAACTTTTGTTTGAGTTGGGTTGGGTTGAAAATTTTCAAACCGCCAACATTGGGTTGGGTTACTAAAACGGCTCCAAACCGATCAACCCGGGCCGTGAGCACCCCTAGAAGTAAGGATATGATTGTTTGTGTTCTCTGGTGAATGCCTTCGATGGACCCTTCTTCGTTGTCTTCTTCCTTCTTCATTGTCTTTGTGACTCTTCGTCTATCCTCTCTCTGGACAGCAGCAGAGTGATTCTTTGATCTTTTTTTTCTCTTCCTCTCTCTCTTTATATGTGTGTGTGACTTTACTTTGTGGATTTTCACGATCAATATACAGGTGCATCAAGCAAACAAATTACAATGTAGCTGATAAAAAATATAATCTTTAAATATCAAGTACATATACTAAAATAATTTTAAGGCTTTATTAACATTGTGATTTTAAATATTATTATTAGACATATATTTACATATATCAAGTACAACATATATATATGTATAATTATGTTTATTTATCATGTCAACCACTATCTTTTCCACTATACCACTGTGATAACCACTATAGCAAATCACAAGAATGACCAAGCTTCCCCTTTAGAACCGTGCGAACTCCTTAGATAAGGTCTCCTTTTCATTGATTTGTTGCTTCCTCAAGAAAGAAAAAAACTAAACGGAAAATATTAAAGAATTGATCTATCCAGCATGCATGCAGGAAGATCAATAAGCAGATGGTACAGAGAGTCTCTATAGCACCTTGTTACAAATTGATACCGATTATCAAGAAAACTAGAGTAAGATTTGATTATTCACTCATAACCGAATGATTATGACACACTCTGGCTTCCGAGAGACCAATAACTCTCCTAAGGGTTACACCCAATTGATTACAAAACCGATACCTACTCGCTTCCACCCTCCTATTTATTCTCCCCTAACAAACCGACTTATCTCACTTGACCAGCCACTACCATTGACTAATTGATCAGCCCAGTATTTTTCCCTACAATCTGTGTAACACACCTTTACCAACATGCACAAGAATCACGATGACCCTCACCAATATAAATGTCATAAGAAACTAGCATGTCTGCATATAAATACTCAACATAGACTGATGGATTACAGCTATTTTGTCTCAGATCATCATCATGATGCAGAACCACTTGGGAACAAAAGACCAAGAACATGATTTTAACATGAAAGAGCACAATTTCCAGTAACCCATTTTGAAAAGGTCAAGTTTTCACAAATGACCATTTGGAGGACGTGAAGAACCAAAATGTTAACCAACTACCCATGTGTAGCAATAGATGTAAAAGAAAATTAAGAGAACCATCACTGCTTTGGTGTGGAAAGGAGAAAGCATTAAATTTCCACTTCCTGGTGAACAAGATTTTTGTTCACGACTTCATGCAAACTATGATAATAGGCAAATGCTAGGGAATGACATGGAACTATTACTTAAAATCATAGTAAAGGACAGTTGCCAAGATCTGATGTAGGATGTAATACCACTTATTCATAAGCAACCTTACTGCTGCTAAATGTTAACAGAAAGGCTAACCGAGTTTCTCATAGATCCCTTGTATACCAGACCTATAGCATATTAGAAACACCAGGATCATTTGACCAATCTCTCTACCCTCCCTAATTTACTACCAACTAAATCGAATCTTCCAACTGCTTCATAAATCCCATCACCTTCAGGTGTTACACAGACTGTTCAAATTAGGATGCTGCTAGAGTATGATGCACTATATACAGGATCTCTAAGGGTAGATCTTCAATCATCCACATCAATTTGCAGATATGGTTCTAGATACAAATGCAAGTAGCTCAATTTTCCAATCACTATCACCTAAACTAACAAAACTGATGTGCTGTTCACTTCGAGGAGCAAAATAAGTCATCCAGAAAAAATGCATATAATTCGAGGACTATTTAAGGAGTTCACCGTAATTAGTTATGTTAGAAGATCACTCCCCTTTCTGATCATGACAAAACATTCGCAACAATAACATAAGCTTCATGATGGCATGAGTGCATGATGAATAAGACAATCACGAATATTTAAGAAATTGTAGGGAATCGTGCAATGATCCATAGAGAGATTTGCATTTACCTGTTGCTAACAGTAAACATTTCCTCGTTTTGATTCATCATTACATGGTCTAACGGACAGTATTGCTCTCCCGTTTCCTGATCATGAATGACAGAGTGCCTGTGACTGAAAGTACCTCTTTCAACGTCCTGACCACTCAATCTCACATGATTTCCTTCGACTAGCAATGTTGCAAAAGCAAGGGCTTCTGCAACTGCCCAGTCAACACCCTCCCCAGTCTCAATCATTTTATAACGATCAGCAAATATTTTCTTAACTGCTCTGTGAGGCTTAAAAGTTTCTGGGAGGGTTGTGATCGCCTTCCCAACGTTTTTCAAGATCTCTGGTTTAACCCTGCAAAACAGCATAAAATTCTCAAAGAGAGGTCAAGCAATGAGACTATCGATATAAAACAACATACAAAAAACTTACCCGGTGTTACGAATACGTGAAAGCTGTTCCGGAGACTTAAATCCAGTCCAGTATGCTGAAAGCCAGTCCCTTTTTATAGGGACATAATCCTTGCTGGCAAGGAATTCTTCATTAAGGATCGAGGTAACCTTAGTTTGTATTCTATCAATATCTTCTTTTGTTGCTTGGCCAGTTTCTAGAAGCTTCTTCTGATAAATTTCGAGTGATGAGGGATGATTCCTGATGATCTATAATAACCAGTACAGCTCAGAAACTTAGAAGCTATACTTACAGCAGTTGGTGAAAACACTAGAAACCAAAGCATCAAGGCGGAAGACACGGGATCTAGAAAAAAGATTGACCAACAGCAAAGTAAAATGCGACAATGAGTATACATAGGAGGACTGACCTTGTACATTTTGGGTTGGGTAAAAGAGGGTTCATCAATTTCATTATGCCCAAATCTGCGATAACAGACAATGTCAACGACAACATCTGAGTGGAATGTCTGGCGCCACTCTGCTGCAAGCTCACAAGCATGAACAACTGCTTCTACATCATCACCATTGACATGAAAAATGGGAGCATTCAAGGCTTTAGCAACATCCGTACAATACTGTGAAGATCTTCCTGCCTGCGGATCGGTGGTAAAGGCAACTT
Organism: Cynara cardunculus var. scolymus; assembly: GCF_001531365.2. Lineage (NCBI taxonomy): Eukaryota > Viridiplantae > Streptophyta > Magnoliopsida > Asterales > Asteraceae > Cynara > Cynara cardunculus. The sequence continues at coordinate 4,487,846 of NC_037535.1, forward strand.
GATTGTTCACTACAATATGGATGGTCCCACCAGTTGTGTAATTTGGAAGACCACTCAGATGCAAAGTCTCATAGACTACACCTTGCCCTGCAAAGCTTCCATCCCCATGAATCAGGATGCCCATGTTCTTTGTTCTATCCACATCATTTGAGTAATACTGTTTTGCTCTGGTTTTCCCAATCACAACAGGATCTACAGCTTCCAAGTGACTGGGGTTTGCAACCAAAGACAAATGAATTCGTTTTCCACCCCTTGTTGGGCGATCATATGAGGTACCCAAGTGATACTTGACATCACCAGTTCCAGTGTAAAGCCCAACCTCATCCACAGGCTTCGTACCACCGCTGAATTCACTGAAAATTTGACGCAGTGGCTTCCGGACAACATTACCTAAGACATTCAATCTTCCTCTGTGTGACATTCCAATCACAATGCTCTCAACACCAAGATCTGCTGAACGATCAAACATCTCCTTCATGCCTGGGATTAATGTCTCCCCACCTTCAAGTCCAAACCTTTTAGCAGCCGTCCACTTAGTAGCCAAGAAATTCTCAAACTGAGTACTCCAAATGAGCCTGTCAAGGATAACCTCCCGCCGCTCACTATTATACTGCGTTGGAGTTGGAGTCTCAATTCTATCTCTCAACCAATTACATCGTTCACGATCAGCAATGTGCATGTACTCATAACCAATGCTTCCACTATAAGCTTGTTCAAGCCTGGTCAATATTGATCTAAGAGTTTGCACTGGCCGATTTTCAGACAAAAACCCAGACATCCTCCATACACCAAGGAAAAATTCACGGTCTAAATCAGCTTCGCTGAAACCGTAAAAAGCAGGATCTAAATCATCAGGAATCTCCCTCTTTTCCAGACCCAATGGATCTATTTTGGCTTTCATGTGGCCATAAACTTGGTAAGCTCTAACAAGCAACAACAACCGCATGCTCTCTTGAATGGTTTGGCCAGATATTCCAGGGGATGTAGCAGCCTGGCCAACGAAGTTCCTGAAGAAATTATCCCATGACTCATCAACACTGTTTGGATCATCCTCCCATGCTCGCTGAAGCTCTTCCAGGTAAACGCTACTAGTTCCATCTAAGAAACTATCTGTTAACCTAGAAAGTGGAACAGGTCGAGGGACAGGTGCAGACTGTGCTTTTGATCTGAAAACTGTTGTATGAAAATATCGACTTTCTGAAGGAAGTAAACGCTTCCTTGCTGCATATGATCCACTTTGCGATAAGGCTCTTCTGATCGCAAGCTTTGCCACACTTGATCCAGCCCTAATCCACGTCATCTTTTCCAAATTTCAAGTTCTCTTTTTCTTAGATAATCTCAAACACTGCAAAATAAATACCACACTTTAATCCCCCTGGCAAAATCTCACAAACCCAACAAACAGTGTCCAAAATTAAAATTATCAAAATTCATAGTTATCAATTCATGAAGCATGCAATGACAATATGGTTGATGAATAGAATACTGCTGAGTCATAATCCTCTTAGTGTATTAAACAATGACCCTTGAATTGGCAAGTTGGTACTATACTATTCTGTAAGTTTTACCTATTCCTTCCTTAGTTCCATTTGTTGTATGCATTTGTGTTTAGAGTTTAGGCAAAACTTATTAGCAGCCATACTAATTGAAATATCTTTTTTGTTTGTATTTAGTAAAGATGCAACGAATTACTAATTGGACATGACAATGCTCTCATGATCACTTTAAGTGATAGAATACTTGCTTTCAGTGTACTGTTTTATATTTATATGCAATCACAAAAAAACGATTATAGAACAAACAGAAGCCAATCTTAATTCCACCAATGAATTGACAATTATGCATATATTACTTTGATTAAGCATCTATAAGACACCAACAAATTTCAACAGCAACAACAACAAAACAGTACATAGCATGTTCCATTAAAAGAAGCAACAAACTAACAGGAGTATTATTCAATAACAAAAGTTTTAACCAATCACCTTACACAGATTCAAGCAACAACAAAACATTACAGCCACAACACGCTAAATTCTCGAATCAGAAACTAGATCTATAAGTAAATTCAACAGAAAACCCTAAAGTTCTAGCTTACAAACTTATTTCCGCATTCAGATTTACGTATCAGAAATTAGTAATCCAAAAACGATGAAATCATGAAACAGTAACTGCTAAGTAAAACAAAATTGAATCGAACAAGGAAATAAAGAAGAAAAAGTTACAAATCCTAGTTTTGTGGAAGATGAAGCGGCGCTGTTTTTTCTCCTTGAATCTAGAAATGGCGATCGATATGCGTTGAAAAAGTTCGTTCCATTAGAGCCGCCCCAAAGCAGTATGCGGACACCGCGACTTCGATTCTCTTCTTCCAGATGACACCGACAAAAGTTTATTTTAGGCCCCTGTGGTTTAATCTTTTTGCATACGCATCCTGTTTGTACTTTTATCTTTTCTAAATTTTAGATGTTTTTGTTACAAAGACAGGACTGTACAGGTAAAAGTAAGACATACAGATGAAAAAAGTGTGAAGTGTAAGAAAATAAGAACACTTTACATCATGTACTTTATCAGATGTTGGAAGTAGGACTGTAAACGAACACGAACAGATGATAAACGACGGTTTTTTTGTGTTTCATGTTCGTTCGTTAAGAAAACGGGTTTGTTCGTGTTCATTTATGTTTGTTCGATAAGATGTCAAACGACCTAAACGAACGTCAATGAATATAAACAAACGGATAGAATAAAAAAAAAACCCACCGTTACACATCATGTCGTTCCTCTCGGAAATTGTAAAAAAGTAATAACAATCTGTCATCATTAAACTATCTTATGCAATCACCAGTTACGCACGGTAGAAAAACAAGAAGTACGTCTTGATGTGATAAACTATTGGATTGTATCATGTACTTGATATGTGATAACGTGATCACTTAAAAATTGAACTACTTACGAAATCAAAAATGAAAAGACGGTTATTGAAAACTACAGTATATTTTTAATCAATTAAAAACAGTATTATTAATTTGTTTAGATTAATAATTGTGTTTTCATAAACAAACACAAATGAATAAACAAATGTTAACGATCGTACATAAACAAAGGTAATATAAATTGAACGAATGAGACATTTGTTCGTGCTCGTTCGTTTAGTTAAACGAACCAAAAAACTTGTTCATGTTCGCTCATTTATTAAATAAACAAACTTTAAGATGAACGATTCACTCAACATTGGATTCGTTTACAGTACTAGTTAAAAGTGTCAATTTGAGACAAGAAACTTATGTGAGGGTTTAATATATCATAGGTGAAAAATGCAATTTATAGAAGAAAATACATTTTTGGTCCCTGTGCTTTTTCGATTTGCACAGTTTCAATCCACACAACTTATTTATTCCAATTTGGCATTATGGTTTGTATTTTTGCTCGGATTTGGTCCCTCTCTTCAAGAGGCTATTTCATCATATTCACATTCGACATTGAATTATGAAAAGAAGCATAAGTATGATGGATTTTACAGCAGTCTAATTCGTCATATATGGAACATGCATTCAACGACTTAAAACATATATAGTCTAAAAAAATTATTCTCAAAATTGAAACCCGAATGTTTTGAAAATATCATCTTCAAATAATTAATATCTACATCTACAATACCATATTTTGTCTATAACACAAACGAAATCTATCCCGTTTTCAATTTTCATCATGGGAACCTTAATGACCTTCATCTTCGGGCCTCAACTTCCTTCCTTTTCTTTTTTTTACTGGCTCATTTTGTGCTATTTCTTTCTTTATTTTTCACTATTTTGTCGTAATTGTTAGGAGTCATGTAACACCCCAACTTCCACATTGCATATAATATATAATTCATACAGAGAATACATGTTTAATCCCCACAAAGGTCCAAGATACAAGAACTATGTTACAAGATACACAATCCAAAAACTCCAAATTACATGTTCTTGTACTACATATCATCTAATTCCAAAACACATCCATTGATCTTCATAACTAAGCACATAGGGAAACAATTCACATTTTTCCTTTTCATTATTATCATTATACTCTGCATTTCCTGCAATACATATTTGAAAACACAAAATGAGGGTTAGACCTAAAGGTCTAGTGAGATCCTTTTTTCCATGTAGTTGCAGGGTGAAAATCACCAAAACATTATTCAAATAAATCGTTTCACATAATAAGATGTAAATCCACATTCTGTTGGTGTCCATCGGACCTCTGGTTTCCAAGAACAGACTTAGAAAATATTTCAAAAGATAGCAGGACCAGAGCTCCTCTGGTTCCTCTACCAGAGCTTGTGGTTAAGCCAACCAGAGCCTCTTACTCAAGTAAAATCCTCAAAATGTTCATAGATCAACACTATAGTTAGTAAGATAGCTTTCCCAAGTATAAAAACATATTCTAAAGACATCTTGTATGACCAGAGCTCTGGTTCTACTAGCCAGAGCTTCTAGCTCAAAATGTAAGACCAACCAGAGACCTTCTGTTTCAACGCGTAGACCAACCAGAGCCCATATGGTCTGTCTTTACTTGTATGAAAAGTTTCTAAGTGTAAAATCTTCGAAGTATCTTTTAGAGTATAATTTTGACACAGAACTCCTATCTAATAAATACAGAGCCTCTGGTTTAAATAAAACTTTAGTAAAAGACTTGCATCAATATTGAATTATCATCCAGAACCCTCTGGTTCTACTATGAGGACCAACCAGACCCCCTCTGGTTTCTTTCAAGGAACAACCAGAGCATCTCTGGTTCCTCATAAATCAAACACTTTGTTCCAAAACAGAGTTTATCCAAAACCATTGGCCATAGGCCAAGTTTTCTCTTTCTCAATAACATTAATACTATCATTTCTAATAAGAACAACATTTCTGAGTCCTCAAATCACAAAGAAGTAAGAACTCAAATCTATTTTAATCTTAAGAGACATAATAGCAAGAGCTATGTTGGACCGGTAACTGCACTAGGGAGCCGCCCACGTGATATTGTCCGCTCTGGGCTGCCCCGGGGTTTCCCCGCACGGCAACAACCCCTCACGGTTTTGCTTTCTAAAACGCGTCACTGGTAGGAGAAGACTCCCACTTCCTTATAAGGAAGAGAAGACTCCCTAGCCTCACCGATGTGGGATGCTCCTGCATTGCTACAGGAGCGGTGGGTTTAAGGACGAGGATTTGACCTGCCGAGGGAACACCGAGTCTGCTGACCCAACAAGCTATAATAATTCCACACACAAATGTCACCCTTATATCCAAAGGTACACCTATCCTTGATATGTCACCCTTATAACCGAAGGTACACCTCTCCTTGATATGTCACCCTTATCCCATGGTACACCTCTTCTTGATATGTCATCCTTATTTTCTCATCAAAATCTATGGATTAGTTCCAAACGAAGACAAACGGAAGTCACAATCGTCTTGATGAAACAGCCTCCATAGTTTTATCCACAAAATATATAGATTAATTCCAAACAAAGACAAACCGAAGTCACAACCGTCTTGAAGAAACATCCTCTATAGTTTTTAACCAATAATAGTTTCAAAACGGTTTTATCTTAAAACTTTGAAACTCAAAAACAACCAGTTCCTTCAATCTCATTTCCAACCTCAAAGTCTCTTTTAAATCCTTCAAAATAGGATATCATTCATAAACTATTTTCAAAGAGCAACATCTGCTTTCTTTTCCCAAAACTGTTTCCAAAAACCCAGATTCATAAAACTCAACTTAAATTGTTAGAAACAGTTTACACCATTTTTTATTCAAAATCAAACATCAAAACCACATATTTTAAATATCATTATTTAAAGATCTTTAGTATCAAAACTCACCTTAATAAGTACAGATTGGTAGCTTCAAACACACAGTATTTTCTTCAAATAAACACAGATTCCTCAAATCACTTTTTAAGCAAAAATCCTTCTCAAGAACACTTCAACCGCCTTGACACACAATTTCTTTTCCCTCTAAAAGGTTTCTTTTTCAAAAGCAAGATAAGATAATATCTTATCTTTTTACTTTCCTATATATATATATTTCTTAATAGGGGCGGTGGTGGATTTAGTATTATAAAACTCTCTGGGCGGTGGGTTTTAATATTTTAAAATCTACTCTTTTTTAACCATGAAGGTCACCCATCTTCTCAATTTAATATTAATAAACCGATTAAGCACTTTATTCAACCAACATATAATTCAATTTATGTGCACACACATATGTGAACACCTATACATGCATGCACAATATCACCTTTTTCACATATACGCATGCCATCCATGCATTTAATTAAATAACATGCATGCCAACACGTATTGCACAAAATATTCACATAAAAGTTACCTCAACTCAGGTTGTCTAAAACCCGGTTATCACTAGTCATCAATCCAAAACAGAAAGATGTATATAAATTGAAAGAATTTTATAGGATAAACGAAAGATTCTTATTCAAAAAAGTGTAACTTGTAATACAAATCTATGTAATTAACATAATTAACATCTACAATGATAGAATCGGAGAAAACATACTTGATATTGCAGATTCTTCGTGATATTGATCTCGATTGAGGCCTGCACAATCGCAGTGTCCTAACACAAAAATTCGCCGGTAGAATTGGCGTTCGTCTAGAGGATACAACAATTGAATTCAAGTTTGCATCTGAATCTAGCGAATTAATCTATGTTTGGTGATGAATTTTTTGTACGAAAAATAGGAGAGAGAAAACGAGAGTTTTTTTTTCTGTTCTATATCCAGCAAGAGAAGAAGAGAAAGAAAAAAATTGCCGTTCGAATCAGTTTATATTAGATCAAGAGACCCCAAGGCCCAAGTCCTATCTTTTGACCTTAAATATGTATATGTATATCAAGGAGAGCCCACCATGAAACACACATCAAGGCCCAAGCTTTTAAATAATTTGTTTAATGCTCAAGGGTTGGTGTATATTAAATGGGTTAAGTTTCCTTAGCTCTCCTATGTGGGACAAGGTTTCTCACCATTAAACCAAGTTCCAACAATACCCCACATTTATATTCAAACCTAAATAATACCCCACATTTGAATAGAAAATAAGCAATATTATGGAACTTATTTATCTATCACCAAGCTAGATATGAAATGCATCGGAAAAAGGTGTCTTTTGGACTTGAACCGTTCCTAGTAAATACATATCGAATCTACTTCGTGGGTAGTGAACTAAAGTCTTGAACTAACCACTTTTTGTGGTAAATCTAGACAATATGTATCACACATATCATATCTATACATAAGTAAATTCTTACCATTGTGTTTATTTCGGTCGTGAACATAATCTTTCTTTATGAGAGTTTTAGAAGAAGTAACCGGTATTTTTCCGTCTTCAAAGATGCGACCACACATCAGTCTCACATAGGTAATGTCGATCAAGAATAATTTGTAATATTCTACTATATAAAAGCTATAAACATTATTAAAAATGTAATATTTAACCCTATATCATCAACGGAAATATACAAAGGAACATCATAGGAATAGGCATACTTGTGTATATTTGTTGTTTAAGTCATCCCCGACTAGTTTGCCTATTGAACCTAGACCATGGGATCTCCAATTCCGCTAGGTTAGGTAGCCGTCGAGGAAACTCTTTGAGTTAGCTTTAAGCTCATTCCCCTCAATGTGTAGGATACTTGCTCTCTACTTAGGCCCTTTGTCAAAGGATTGGCAATATTCTCCTTTGACTTCATGTAGTCGATGGAAATAATTCCATTTTTCAGCAAGTCTATTGTGTTGTAGTGTCGCAGTATGTGTTGGGACTTTCCATTGTAGATTTGATTCTTTGCTCTTGTGAGAGCAGCCATATTGTCATAATGGATGCCAATTGCAGTCACCGGTTTTGGTCACAACGGAATACCTTCTAGGAAGCTCTTTAGCCATTCGACTTCTTCAGCGGCTTTGTCTAGTGCGACAAATTATGTTTCCATAGTTGATCTGGTATTCATAGTTTGCTTTGAGGACTTCCAAGATATCGTTGCTCCACCAAGTGTGAACACATAGCCACTTGTGGACTTACTCTCTGGTTGGAAATCCACTGTTGGGTTCAAGATTAGTGTTTAAATGTTGTATTCAAGTTTCTCCATTTACTTAGTTTTCTTGTAATTAGTTTAGCATTATTTTCTTTAGTATAAATAGTCTTTTCAGTGTATTCTGTAATTACACATTGATTACATCATTAATCAAAAAGGTGATTTGACAGCAATTATTCTCTCTCTCCAATCTATATTGAATTCATATTCTGTT
>NC_037535.1:4496232-4501138 GCF_001531365.2 Cynara cardunculus var. scolymus
GATCGCTGGAACTGAAATTACAGATACAGAAATACATCGAAAGGAAAAAGGGATTATCATCAAATCACTGAGAGAGAGGATCAACAAAGACCTCTATCTCCAAGTACAGTGTTACCGATGCCTAAGATATGGTCACACCAATAGATTTTGCAAAAACAAACAAATTGAAGAGGGTAAGGATGCAATTTTCATGTACAAGAAATAAAGTAAGAATGATGCTATGATGTTTATGGCTCGTGAAGAACAAGATATATCTCTAGATGAGATATGGTATCTTGATAGTGGTAGTTGTAACCACATGACATGTAATAAAAAATTGTTTGTGACATTGGATGACACTCTCCATAGTGAAGTGAGAACCGGTGAAGAACGGAAGCATGAAATTCAAGGTAGTGGTGATATTCTCGTAAAAACAAAGAATGGGGTTAAGAGGATAACAAATGTGTACTATGTGCCAGCACTTAAACACAATCTTCTGAGTGTTGGACAAYTRTTATTGAAGAAATATGATGTGCACTTTATAGATGGTGCTTGCCTAATCAAGGATRTGGAAGGTAATACACTTGACAAGGTACGTATGACTTCAAATAAAATGTTTCCTTTAAGGTTCAAGGACATTTTGTCTTCATTTAATATGTCTATATCTGATAAATCATGGCTATGGCACCAACGATTTGGACATTTAAATTTTGGGTCCTTATCACACATGTGCAACACTCGTATGGTACGTGGGATGCCAAACATCACCAAAATTGATGAGATATGTGAAGGTTGCACGTTAGGAAAACATTCATGTGATTCTTTTCCAAGAGACAAGGCCTGGAGGGCATCAAGACCTCTCGAACTCGTACATTCAGATGTGTGCGAGCCTATGAGAACCGCATCGATTGGTGGCAGCCGTTATATTCTTACGTTTATTGATGACTTTAGCAGGAAAACATGGGGATATTTCCTCAAAGAAAAGTCTGAAGTGTTTGATGTATTCAAAACATTCAAATTAATGGTTGAAAAACAAAGCGATTATGAGATTATGACGTTACGATCAGATGGTGGGGGAGAGTACAACTCTCATTATTTTGAAAGTTTTTTGAGAAACAATGGAATAAGACACCAACGAACCACGAGATACACGCCACAGCAGAATGGCGTCGCGGAGAGAAAAAACCGGACAATTATGGAACTCGCAAGAAGTATGTTAAAAAATAAGGGATTACCACACAAGTTCTGGGCAGAAGCAGTTGCATGTGCCATCTATATTCTAAATCGTGCAACCACAAGAAGCATTAAAAACGTAACTCCTCAAGAGGATTGAAGTGTATACAAGCCTTGCATATCTCATTTGAGGGTTTTCGGATGTATCGCCTACTCACACATTCCAAAAGAAAAACGTGGTAAGCTCGATGATAAATCTGAAAAGTGTATATTCATTGGTTACAACGAAGTTGCCAAGGCATATAAATTATTCAATCCGATTACCAGCAACGTCATTATCAATAGGGACGTAATCTTTGCTGAAGAAAAGGCGTAGAATTGGTCCAACAACAAAGATGAAACTTCTGTGGTAATTAGAGATGTGCAAGGAGACACTCAATGTCAAGACAATGAGGCCGATGTTGATACAAATTTGGTACCTTCTCCCACGGTAAGTCCCTTAAATTCAGAACCTACAACACCTATTTCTGCATCATCATCATCTTCGTCATCTTTTCTTGACTCTCCTGAATCAATACCTAGAAAGACGAGGAGTATAAATGATCTTTATTCAAATACACAAAGAATAGATCATGAAGATTTGGTTGATTTTGCATTATTTGCTGATGCAGATCCAGTGGAATTTGAAGTTGCCATGAAAAGTAGTAAGTGGAAGAAAGCTGTGGATCAAGAGATTGATTCCATCCAGGAAAATAATACATGGGATCTAGTCACTCTTCCACATGGTCATAAACCTATTGGAGTAAAGTGGATCTATAAAACAAAATTGAAGGAGAATGGAGACGTAGAGAAATATAAGGCACGCTTGCTTGTAAAAGGCTACAAACACAAGTTTGGAGTAGACTACAATGAGGTGTTTGCTCCGGTGGTACGTTTGGAAACCATTCGTCTGGTTTTAGCGGCACAAAATGCTTGGAAAATTCATCAAATGGATGTTAAATCCGCATTTTTGAATGGGTACCTAACCGAGGAAGTCTACATTGAACAACCTCAAGGATATATCAAGAAGAATGAAGAGAATGAAGTATGTAAATTGAAGAAGGCACTATATGGACTAAAACAAGCACCACGTGCTTGGTACAGCCGTATAGACAAGTACTTTATGAAGAACAAGTTCAAGATGTGTCCTTACGAACATATACTTTACGTCAAGGAACAAAAGAGTGATTTGTTGATTGTTTGCCTATACGTGGACGATCTAATATTTACGGGAAACAGTCCTACTATGATAGAAGACTTCAAAAGTTCAATGAAATCTGAATTCGAGATGACCGATATGGGGTTACTGCACTATTTTCTTGGTATCGAGGTTAGGCAAGGCAAGGAGGAAATTACCATATCACAAAGGAAGTATGCTCATGATATATTGAAAAGATTCAATATGGAGCACACTGGATCAAGCTCTACGCCAATGGAAGTTGGGTTAAAATTATTGAAAGATCCAAAAGAAAATAACATAGACTCGAGCATGTTTAGGAGCTTGGTAGGAAGCCTAATGTATTTATCGGCCATTAGACCCGATATTACTTATGTTGTGAGTCTAATTAGCAGGTTTATGGAATCACCAAGACAAAGCCATTGGGAAGCCGGTAAAAAGATATTGCGGTACGTAAAAGGAAAGACGGATCACGGGATTTCAGTATTAGAAGGTAAACGATCCCAAACTGATTGCATATGGTGATAGTGATTATGAAGGAAGCATGGATGATAGCAGAAGTACATCTGGTTACATTTTCAACATGGGATCAGGTGCTATTTCTTGGCAATCTAAGAAGCAAAAAGTGGTGGCCSTATCCACAGCCGAGGCAGAATACATGAGTGTTTCTTTTGTAGGTTGCCAAGCTATATGGATGAGAGGAATCTTAAGTGAACTTAAGCACCCACAGGAGAAGCCTACACTGATATATTGTGACAATAGATCAACAATTGCACTCACAAAGAATCTGGTATTCCACGACAAAAGCAAGCATATAAGGATCAAATATCACTTTATATGGGAATTAGTCAGGCTTGGCGAAGTTGAAGTTTGTTTCTGCAAAACTGGAGATCAGATAGCTGACATATTTACGAAGGCATTGAAAGTCGGTGACTTTAACAGGTTGAAGGATAAGCTGGTAGTAGTTCAAGTCTAGCTTAAGGGGAAGTGTTAAGTGGCATAATTAATCTAGACTTAATAACTGTTAACGGGTAATAATTAATTGTTAAGGGTAGTTAAATAACAATTTATTAACTGTTATAATGTGTCTTTTATATATGTAAATTGTTAAACTTCAATAGACATGATGAATTATTAATCCTCTGTTCTGTGTACGTGTGTTTTTTCTCAAAGGAGACAGCCCTTAATTGCATAATCTTCCTGCAATTTAGTGACAACACTCTTTTGCAACATCCATATAGCGGCCGATGAGTCCAACAACGTAATGATGTTTGGCCTTTTACAAGTTAAGTACTACAAACTTTTGACTAGGCTCTTGAAATGAGTTAGGTCCACTATTTCTCTTCCTTCATGCTTGGACAACTTCAAGCGAAATTCTAATGGAGTCCTTATCGGCTTACAATTCTCCATTTTGAACTTTTTAAGTATCTCAAGTGCATAGTTTCTTTGAGAGATAAATATACCTTCCTCGTTCTGGTTAACTTGAATCCCAAGATAGTAAGTCATTAAGCCGATGAAGCATCTTACTTTCTCTATGGTCTACACTCGATATCACTTATACTAAATCATGCTTGCGCTTATGTTCATGAGTTATAGTTATCAGATAAATTTGATCCTACTCTTTTTAATAAACTGTAGAATCAATAATACAACACAATATCATCAACATTTTATCATTGATTATTGCTAAGATGTTTTTATCTTTTGCTTCTTTTAGATTTTTTATTGGTTAGTAGGTGGTGAGGTAATGAATAAACCTTTGTAATCTGCTGCCTGCCACATGTATTTAGCAAGATACATGGAATTTGATCACGTTAAAAGTGAGGGCCAACTCAACTAGTAAACAAAGGCTCGCCTGTTCGAGTCTCCTCCAGGCCAGTGGAGATTTTCCTGGCTGTTATTTTCAAATTTCTGTGAGATTAGTCGAGGTATGTGTAACGTGCAAGCTGACCGGAACATTCATGGTTCCAAAAAAATCCTTTGTTAGCTTGCAGTTCAATATTTGACCACATATTGATTAGGGAAACAGTGTTCCAAAATCATGGGGCTGGAAACATTTTGGTTACTTTCCCTGTTATAGTTTTTTTTTTTATACCTTTTTCATGAGTTCTAGATTATGCATGCATGTTTGTTTACTTTACTTGTCTTCACATGAAGTTTTACAACACGATCGAGTCTGTAGCCTGTTGATATATATATATATATATAGAGAGAGAGAGAGAGAGAGAGAGAGAGAGAGAGAAAGAGTTATTATACAACCTTTTACATTTGTACAACCAATACAACTCAATCTCAACCGTCCATTTAATTTGATGAATATGTGATTTCATAGAAGTTTTGATTATTTCCTAATATAAAATATTAATCATAATTAATGAATTATATTCATATTCCACAAATATTCAAATCATAATAAATGAATTCTCATAATTTCTATATATATCTCAATTAATTGGGTTACAAGGGTTATACAAATACACAAGGTTGTAAAAATATACCATATATATATATATATATATATATATATATATATATATA
>NC_037535.1:4501333-4505907 GCF_001531365.2 Cynara cardunculus var. scolymus
TTTCTTTTGTCGTCGTTGTGATTTTGAAACTACATTTTTCATCCTCATGGTTTTTAAATCATTACCATTTTCCTTCTTATGATTTAAACTTCATTGATTTTTTTGTCTTCGTGGTTTACTTAAAAGTAGTGTTTAGTCTCAAAGACGAAATCACATGTGATTTCACACGTGATTTGAATGTTTTTGTGTTCTCTTATTTAGTTATCATTCTTGTTTAAATCTCTCTACATATATATATATATATATATTGCAAATCATATAAAAACCGACTTATAGAAGTAAGAAACTGTGAAAACAATTTCATGTATTTTTTATAGATGAAACAACACATGTGAAAAACAACCAAATTATCAAATTTTATTCTAAACTGTAATTCATATTGTTTCACATACTTTTTTCTTGTGTGTAATTATGAGTATCTGATGTTTATGTGGTTTTTTTCACACTCATTGCGTTTCATTTATAAAACAATAGATATTGTATGCATGAAACAAAACATACAAATTGGTTTCCATGGTTTCTATATAGTATATATACACACACACGTAGACACTAACTTACTTTCTAATGGCGACCAATGCATCAAGATTCCTACTAAAAGAACCCAGGAAGATTTTAATCATCATTTGAAATTCTTTGAATATATAGATAGCTACACTTGATTCTTCATAAGCATCTCATCTTTTGGCCACTAAATACAGAGAATCCCTGTGAATCTTAGTATATGTCATGCACAACCTTTGCTCGCAACTCCACACTTCCACTCATGGATTGACTTGTGCCAAATGATTAGTCATCACTTAATTACCTTTTCCACATTGATCTCTCCCAGCACAACTAAAATAAGGACGGAAATATCCATTGGAAATTTGCGAAGGATGACCGACAAAATGACTTTTTACAAGTTTATTAATTTGCCAAAAGAATTCATAGCCATCGCCCATCGGTGATCCATTTTAATTGGACGGATCGTCACTAACAAAATAAAAAACACACCGTTTAGATAATCTGAAAAAAATTAGATAATACATCCAAGGTTTTTTCCAAAATATCACATAAAAATAGAAAATAAAATTTAAATATCCGCCGGTAACCCCTTGTTYATCACTTAAGGATTTGAAAAATATCAATTAAGAAAATTGAAAAATAACATGGACAGATGTTGAAAAATATCAATTAGRGAAATGAAAAATGAAAAATAAATATCCATCGGTAATCCCTCGATTGGTGATCATCAAAGGATTACTGACGGATTTAAAAAAAATATCAATTAAAAAAATGAAAAAAGACAGTGAAAAATGGTTCCTGTTTTCCTTCTTCTATATATATTTGGACATATGAGTGCCTCTAATCATTGGAACTCCCACAATCACATGAAATTTGGATCTAATCTGCCATTTTTGAAAAGTGTGAAGTAGATTTTGTCCTAATTAAACTAAAGATGGAGGTAGGCATGTAACTGCTCCTAAAACAATGAGAAGAACAAGAACAATAGAAATGGGTTCCATAAAAAAAAAGAGAAGCCAAGCCAAGGAAATTAAACTGTGTCCTTCAATGCAGATAGAAAACGACCATTGAACCAGGAGATCGAAATTGATCAGCTCGGGAAAGAGCTAGCTAGCTTTATTAACATTGTGTGATGAACCCAACCAACACTAGCTCCGTATCCTTGCAAAACCAAAAAACCAACACAACGTGAACCAAAACTTGTGGGGTTAGCTAGACGCAATAAGGTTTGGCCGGTCTTTGGGGATCCTCCATAAAGGTTACTGGTCCCAGTCCCGCCAAGGCCACAAGGGATTTTCGTGACTATTCTCCAACGCCCAATAGGATAAGTTGAGTTGTGGGGAAGCTGGCCCTGCCACTCACGCACGGTTAAGAGAAAAAACCCTAAAAAACTAACAACCAGCCAAGAAAAGCATGAGACCAACAAAGATCCAAATTCAATATAGATATTAATTAAGATTTGAAAAATGATGCATCATGTAGTCATCTAATCACCTTTTGGTTGCAATTATATGTCCGTAAAGTACTATAAATCCAATCCAATCTGTCTATTTGTGAATAGAACTTAACCAAGAAAGCATCCACATGGAACGATATGCCATGTGTGCAACACACTTCTCTAGCAGCAGCACACACCATCCCACAGGAAGTCGGGGATCACACACTCCACCATGATCGCAACCTTCCTTTCCATGCGCTGTCATCATCCCTTAACAAAGTCTGTTGTTTTGTATACGCAAATAAAAGTGATTAGGAAAGAAACAAGATTTGCTAAGTTGTTTTTGTGGACGAGGTTGGAGATAAGCATAAATTGTGAAAAAAAAGACTCTTTGAAGTTAATGGTTTCACTTTCATTTCATTTTCCTRCAGTCCTCTATTTATTTATTAGTTCCTTTTCCCGTCTATCCAAAACATAGTTCACCTTAAAAGTGAAGAAGCTACCTTTATAGTATTTATTAGATTGTGTTTACCCTCGATCTCCCCGGCCCTCCACAAAGAAGACAATGCTTTATTGCG
The DNA here is from genome assembly GCF_001531365.2 of Cynara cardunculus var. scolymus. NCBI lineage: Eukaryota > Viridiplantae > Streptophyta > Magnoliopsida > Asterales > Asteraceae > Cynara > Cynara cardunculus. The sequence continues at coordinate 4,503,857 of NC_037535.1, forward strand.
TAAAGATTATATGTAATATTGGGCTTCATGATGATGATCATCATGATACTGTTTATGATCATGCCTATTTATGTGGTGATACCCATCATACTGATGATCAAGATGCCATTGATGGCGATGATGATGATGATGGAGACTATGACTATGCTCCTGCTGCATCCATGGAAGGAGATGGCAATAATAATGGCAATATTTGCTTGAATTGATCAAGATTCTTGATCAAATCAAGTGAGAAACCCTAGTTTTAGATACAGATCCCCTATATACAGTAGGTAGACATAGACATATACATAGATGTTTATGTGAAATAGAAGAAGTGAAGCAACCAGCAATAGTATAGTATGACTCCAATAAGGCTGGCTGCAGGCTGCTAATTGGGGATTTGTATACTTAATGTCTCATATCCTGCTTATGAGTTAAAAGCTACGTTCCCAAGCTGATATATATACAATTAATCATATATAGTTTTCCCAAAATATTGGTTTTCTTGTTGAATGTGTGTTTGAATTGCAGGCTCGCAGCTACAAATATATTTGTCTTAATATTATGTTTTATGGTACTATTTATGCATATAGAAATTCCATGATGTAACAGTCTTACATGACCAATCTTCCATCACATACATAAATTAAACTAGATGAAGATGAAATAGAAACCATGTGAGACCTAATTGTTTTATATCTCTCTAGTCTACTTGGTGTCATAGGGCCTGAAGAAGGAAGGTAAAACATTAATTTGTAAACTATAATTTGCAGGTGTGGTGCAGTATATATATGTACATATATATTATCACTTGATCTGTCACAGGTCCTGAAGGACAAAATTTACCAACGGATTTCTAACACGTTGATTTTTCACATTGGTTTACGGATAGTTAACACAACCAACTGCTTTGACTATACAAACGAATACCTGGAGGAATTGTCTGTTGGTGAAAGCCTTTCAGAGTAATGTTAATGTAATCGATTAATTTTACCAAGAAGTAAAAATAAGTACTAGAAACACACAAACACATGTCTATATATAATTAAGTAACTCTAACATATATAATTGAGCATGGGATTCCAATCAAGTTCATCATATTTGATCTTATATACCCAATATTAATCACAAGTGCTAATGATAAATACATATAAGATATTGTAAGCCAGGTTAGAGGCAAGTCAAAATTCTACCAAAGACGCAGCTTAAACAAGATCAAAGAAATCTCTAACGTTTGCAGTCTTGTGCAAGGTCTAAAAGGGGAATTTTGATGTCACCTCTGGCTTAGGATGGATCACACGGAACTCATAGATTTCGAAATTCTCAAACGATTAAGCCCTGACTACTAACATTGTAAGAAATTATAGGTCAACCTTTTCCTACATATATATATATATATATATGTATGTATGTACACACAGTCATGCTAAAAGGCTATCATATAGAGACAACCAAGATTTGAGTTCAATTAGGCATGGATGCTTGCTATTACTTTACCTCCAACATGAAAGTCAAAGATAATTAATACGTACTATAGCATGGGAACTTTCATATAATAATATTTTGACATTGTACGGCATATGTCGAGACCCTAATTTTAAGTGGAATATAACTGAGTTTGTTTGGTTTGGTTTATTTATAAGCTATACACACGGGGCTGTTTGAAGCCTTTCAATATGATTTTGACATCTAGCTAGTGTTATACAATCAAACACACATGAAACATGCATGGCCCCCACCAACATTAATTCCCTTATTCTTGTGCTGCTTTTCTTTTCAGCATATAGCTCTAGACATGTAGATGCTTCACCACTAGCACTAATTACATAACATACACACACACACACATATATATATATATATATATTTACATACATATGTGTGTGTGTCCCCTGAATTTTTGACACATGCATGGATGCTACTATATACGTAGGACACAACTTTTAACCGCAGCTCCACACTTACACTTGTGCTAAAAGAAAGCCAGGCTGCTTCTCTTGCCCATAAATATGGCAAAGTGCATCAGTTTCTTTCATACTCAAATTAAAACCAAACCACTAAGTTTCAGA
>NC_037535.1:4507656-4509070 GCF_001531365.2 Cynara cardunculus var. scolymus
ATAAGCAAACAACAACCTACAAAATTAACCTAATCTAAAGCATTTACCATTTACCAAATCACCAATAAGTAATCAAAATTAAAGACTGGAAGTCTGAAATCAGGAATTTGGAAATTAGAATTTTTACCCGATTAAAGTCTGGAAGTCTAGTCGGCGTCGGGACTGTTCACTGTCGTCTCTGGTTGCACTCGCACTTCGCACTCGGCACTTCGCAGACTCGCAGTCGCAGCGAGCCAGGCAGCCACACAGTCACAATGATGAGTGATGAACAGCACAGCACTTCGCCACTTCGGTCAGTTCGGTGTCTTCGATTCGGTTCTTCCCTGCTTCGAATCGACTAATCGGTGTTGCGCGCTTGCGTCTATGCTACTTACTGCTTCCAGCTTCCTTCGTCTAACCAGATCTGTGAGTGTGAGGCAGTGAGGGGCCTCTTACAAATTCATGTTGGGGGCCCAAACGAAGAAAATTAAAAATTACAACTTAAAAAAAAACTTGGGCTTTGTAAAAAAAAAATTTGTTGGGGGCCCAGGACCCCAACGGTTTCTCTTTGCGTCCGCCCCTGGTCGCGTGCCACGTCGCCTGCACACTATTGCGTTGATCGTCGGTGTAAAATCATATGTGATTTCGCATGTGATTTGAACGTTTTTGTGTCCTCTTATTTAGTTACCGTTCTCGTTTAAACCTACACACACACACACACACACATATATATATATATATATATTGCAAATCATATAGAAACCGGCTTATACAAGTTAGAATTGTGAAAACAATTTCATGTATTTTTTTATAGATGAAACAACACATGTGAAAATCAACTAAATTATCAAATGAGTTTAATTTTAAGCTATAATTTATATTCTCTCACATTCTTTTTTCTTGTGTGTAATTACAAGTATCTGACGTATAAACATATTTTTATGGGTTTTTTTTCCCACAATCATTGCGTTTCATTTATAAAACAATAGATATTGAGTGCTTGAGCTATGCATGAAACAGAGCATACAAATTGGTTTCCATGGTTTCTATATAATATGCTATAAATACAATATAAATATATACACACACACACACATTAACTTACTTTCTAATGGCGACCAATGCATCAAGATTCCTACTAAAAGAACCCAAGAAGATTTTAATCATCATTTGATATTCTTTGAATATATAGATAGCTACAGTTGATTCTTGAAAGCATCTCATCTTTTGGCCACAAAATATAGAAAATTCCTTGAATCTTAGTATATGTCATGCACAACCTCTGCTCGCAACTCCACACTTCCACTCATGGATTGACTTGTGCCAAATGATCTGTCATCACTTAATTACCTTCTCCACATTATTTCTCTCCCATCTAAAATAAGGACGGAAATATCCATTGGAGATTTGCAAAGGATAACGAACAAAATGACTT
>NC_037535.1:4509730-4535139 GCF_001531365.2 Cynara cardunculus var. scolymus
AAAAGGGCCCTCAATAAGTACGATATTTTTTCAATATATTATTTTTATTATCAGAAATAACATTGAATTCATATAAAACCGTTTTTCCGAGTATTTCTGGACGCAAAATCAATTAATATTCATTTCTAAATTAATATTATCTACTAAAACATTTTTATGTAGTATCAGTAATTTGTTTCATCATCAAAAACATCTTATGATATACTTGTGGTACATAGAATGATATCATTTGGGGTCATAAAGTGGATTCTTCTTATTTCCGAATGACACTATGTAAAACAATATAAATAGATTGGTTTTCCATGTCATCTCATGTTAATGTTTTTTAACATCATTTTAAACTTTTATATTGTGTTTTCGAATTTGGGAAGATTAATAACATTTTAAACTTTTATATTATATTTTCGAATTTGGAAAGATTAACAACATTTTAAACTTTTATATTATATTTTCGAATTTGGGAAGATTAACAACATTTTAAACTTTTATTTTATGTTTTCGAATTTGGGAAGATTAACACTATTTTAAACTTATACATTATGTTTTCGAATTTGAGAAGATTAACATCATTTTAAACTATTATATTATGTTTTCGAATTTGAGAAAATTAACATCATTTTAAACTTTTATAGTATGTTTTCGAATTTGGGAAGGAAAGAAAGAATGAGAAAGGAAAAGAAAAATGAAAGGAAAGAAGGAAAATAAAGTTTTTTATTTATGTTTTTAATAAAGAAAAAAGGAAGTAAAAATAATGAAATAAAAATAAGTTTTCATATAATTTTTTGTTTTCCTTTTTCTGAACAAAATATTTTTCTCCTCCCATCACTTTTCTCTCTTTTCTACGTAAAAGAAAACTCAAGATTATAGAGTTAGGGTTAAAACAAACTTTTCTGGAATCTATCAATTTATAAATTAAGAAACTCATGTTGATGATAGTTTGATATCTTATTCTTCTTTTAGAGATAAAATAATAGATAAGATTTATAGACTCAATATTAGATAATAAAGAACAACTATTAAAAAACAATTATASTTTTATTATTYTAAATATAAATTTAAGTTGTGCCGTCTTATATGGTTGGTAATTTTTCAAAAGATGAGGGTTTTCTTAGCTAATAACAAGAAAATCAATCATATCCTAATATAAAAATAGAATTCACATGAAAATGGAACAATCAAAAGAGTCGATGAGAGATAAATTATGGAGAATATATCAAAGTCCTCGAGACAAAGAGTTTTAGACGTTGGTTTTAGATAAAAAAAACTTAGAAAAACATTAAATAATATTATATAATGAACGACAGATTAACTTCTTTATGTATTTTTTTCCTCCAATATATTTAATTCATACATGTTTGAGTTTTTAATAGTTAATGTAGTACAAAAGTTTTTTCTTGTCATATTGGATACTAATTTTTTATGTGTCTTCTATTTACTATTTTTTTGCACTATTATTATATATATTAAAAAAAATTGGGCCCCTAATTTTTAAGGGCCCTGGGCGTACGCCCGGCCCGCCCTCCTACAGGGACGGCCCTGATAGTGAATACATTCTCAATGTTAGATCTAGCTACTTCAATTAATGCTATCAATTATCTAATTGATCATGCAGCGGGAGCATAGTCATAATCTCCATCATCATCATTCACTACAACAAAAAGGGCTTTATAGGACACTCATTAGTGTCCTAATAAGGTAGTTAATAGGACTTTTAAGTTCATAGGACAAAAAATGTGTGTGTCTCATCTAAAGGTGTTGTATTAGGTTAATAGGATGAATTTGAGTGTCCTAAAAAACTCTAGGATTATGATACAAAACCCATAGTCCTAGTTTAAGTAACACTAAAAAGTGTCCTAATAGACTATAATATAGGACATTTTATGTTGTCACAAAATGTTTACATTTAGAAACAAATATGGGCGTCCCAAAAAATGTTTTTATAGGACGAAATTCAATGTACCAAAAAACGTTTTTATAGGACGAAATTCAATGTACCAAAAAATGTTTTTATGAAACAAATTTTACTGTCCTATAAAATGAACTAAGTAATACTAAAAAAGTGTCCTAATAGGCTATAATAATTAATACTACAAGCGTCCTAAATGACTATAATGCGACACGACGCATCATCCAATTATAAAATCATACTGTAATATTACATTTAGAAGCATATACGAGAGTGATTCGATAGAACAAAATTTGAAGTTGTACAAGTATTTATATGATTATCAAGTATCAACTACCAAGCTATGTAACGAAAAAGAATAACGCAAATACAAAAATTTTATTGTGCCCTAGAGATATCAATCTTCGTCATGCACAACCTACAATTAAAAAACAGATATATGAGCTTAACGTTATATAATAAAAAAAAATTCTACACTTTATCAAAGATTAACATATCACAGTGAAAGGACAAGGCCATGCGATTGTTGCTCCAATAGCGTCTTCAATTGTATTAAACAATCCATATGGTCTAACCAAACGTTCCCTCCTTCTAATAGCAACCAAAACATGTACCTCACACCAATTCGGACCAATCTCCTMRCCACCAACCAATTCATCTGGATCTAAGCTCTTAACACGTCCTCTTGCCACAATTTCCATGGAATTTATGATGCTCTTAAGATGAACAACATCCCCAACCTACAAAAACATGATTGAAAAACAAGATTCTAAGATTCTAAGATTTTACTAAAAAAAAAAGCACAGGAACACTTGAAGTACACTTGATTTTATTAAGTTTTAGAAAGACACGTACATTTAGAGGTTGAAGTTCGGTGGTAGCTTGACGATTTATTGATGTCATGGGAACACTTGAAGTACTAGAAATATTTTCATTTGACCCTCGCATCTCTAATACCATAGCTTTCAGCTCAACTACTTCATTGCTAACATCTTTATATGCTCTTTTCCACAGCATGTTCTCCCTATAACAGGCAGAGCGACTTGGCAAGACACCCCATATATCTGAACCTCGAACACCTAGCCCATACATGCGAGCGCTGCAAAGTTTGTCTTTTCCCATCACCTTCGAGAATACATCATTAGGCCCCGGTTCATCAAGTGAGCCTTCGGGAAGTTGAAAGTTAAGGTCTAGCATTTGTTCCAATATAGTCAAATAAATTATCACTAACAAATATGATAAAAATTGTGAAAACTAGTCTATAGTTCAAGTAAAACTTGCATATGTAATCGACAAATTATAAATATAACATACAATAGCATTTGCAACTTCGACATTTTTGGCAATGCCGTCTTTAGAAAAACACGCAACAAACAACTCCATTCGACTAGGTTCACGTCCCGACAAAGATTCCTGTAACAACCCAGATATATATATTTAGGTAAATACATATGCATATTACATCAACTACATTACCTTTAGTTTTTCACGAACTCGAGCATAACTTTTTGTCCCCCTGTAATTTGCATCATCTTCTTATATATCCCCTACTAGTCTTATTTCTTTCATTGATTTTCTGAAAATGACATATAAGGCTATAAGCTAGAAGTGGATAAATTATATATCCATGAAAACAAGCAAATTAACAAAAAAGTTTTCTAATAGACAAATTTAAAAAGAATATAACAGATGTTGAAAACCTAATGAAGATATCATATGGAAGACTAGCACCCGATCAGGACACACTCAATAACCAGCAAACAGCCAGCAAACAGCCCCTCAAAACAAGAAAAAAACTAACACTAATACTTTATAACATTATTATAAAAAATGGCTACCAAATTACGATTTTTTATAGGATTTACCACACAAAAACAGCCAGCAAACAAACAGTCCCTCAACAAGTGAATGGGTCAAGAGAAGATTGATGTTTATAGATGATCCAGCACATAGTATTGACCAAAAACCCAACAAATATTTTATCATTAATGAAAGGAACCAGAGAGAAGTAGAAAACAGCAAAAGCAACAGTACTCAAAGCAAAGTATAGACACTTTCAGTTTGTTTTGAATAATATACCTTAGCATCTTCTTTGTTCCAATTATTGATAAGGTTCATCCATTGATCCGGACGAACTCTCTTAGGCTTAGACTTTATTTGCTCTTGAAGTGATAGAGATGGATCATAGTAATCTTTCTTTATTCTTGCCCTCCAATTTCTCACCTTCTTTGCAAATGATTTTAAAATCCAATCATCGGATCCCGATAGAAGATCAAATTTTGTCTAATAAACAAGAAAAAAGTTAGATAATAATAACATGATATATCAAATTTACGTCAAATATACCTCTATAAAGTTTAGTAACATTCCTTTCTTAGTTGTGATAACTTGAGGCCATGAAATATCAACTGGACAATACTTTCCACTTCTTGCCAAAGATCCCATGAAATGACTCAAACTATTAGTAGTTTTTTTGTCAACTGGTTGGCCATATTCATTGAACAGAACTGGAATACGATCCCCTTCTTCCCGAGCCCAAATACTTGGCATATATGTTGGCCCTCTAACTCTTCTGTGTGAGCTTCCATCAACAACTAAAATATGATTGAAAAATAATTTTAAAAAGATGACACATATCTACATACACATCACATATACCTGGATCATCAATAAAATGGTTGGAGTCTATGTTAATTGTGTCTTCTTGAACTTGTTGACTACTATTCCCATGAGCCAAATTCACTCTGTTGTTCATCCTTAAAGACATTGCTAGCAAAAATCCAAAGATAAATAATAAATTGAACAAAAAAATCACAATGCAAAGTAAATAACTAGTTCTTACACATAATAACCAAAGTCATGACAAGGCATCAAATATTTTCATCTCCATCTAAAATTGGGATATCTTTGTCAACAATAATTCCACTAAAACCTTCTCCAGTCAAATCAATGTCCATCCTTTCATCGACTTGAGGACAACTAAAGGCTTCACTTTGCAAGTATGTATCAACATGATCAAGACATGGTTGTTCATTCATGTCATAAAAATCTCTAGCTGTTGTCTTGATCATAACTTGCCACTCTTTGTCAACAGAGTCCGCCACATAGAACACTTGTTGAGCTTGACAAGCTAGTATAAAAGGCTCATTATGAGGCTTCAAGCCTTTAAAATTAAGTAGAGTAAACCCATTCTCATCTTCCCTTTTCCTTTTACCGGTTGAGATCCAATCACAATCAAACAACACTACTTTTTCCTTTTACCCATTCTCATCTCTCCATCATCATCATCATTGTCACCATCTGCCTCTGATGCCGCTGGAGCATAGTCATAATCTGCATCATCATCATCACCATCTCCCTCTGATATTGTTGCTGGAGCATAGTCATAATCTGCATCATCATCATCGTCATCTCTTTGTAACTTAGCTGATGCGGAACTGTAGTAGCCATCATTTACATTGATGTATCCGTCTGCATGGTTTTTAAATGACCACCCTCTGATTGTCTTTGCAACATAAGACATTTTAATTAAGTTCTTTGTGAGGGGATCTGAAACTTAGTGGTTTGGTTTTAATTTGAGTATGAAAGAAACTGATGCACTTTGCCGTATTTATGGGCAAGAGAAAGAGCTTGGGCTTCTTTTAGCACAAGCGTAAGTGTGGAGCTGCGGTTAAAGGTTGCGTCCTACGTATATAGTAGCATCCATGCATGTGTCAAAAATTCAGGGGACACACACACATATGTATGCTGTTAGAAATTGATAGAACAAGAAAGTATTTGGTGCAAAAAATAGTTGATCTTTATTCAAAGACTAAGGGCCTTTTTATAGGCTTCACAGAGAACAACTAACTTGGCTACAAATTAGGAAATAAATTTGCAACTAAGACTAGAAAGCAACAAAATAAAAATAAAAATAAAAGACTAAATCAACCATGATTTTCCTTTACTTCAGCAGCAAACTTTGAATCATTCAACTCTCAATACTCCCCCTTGATTCAAAGTTGACAACTCCTAACTGATCACGAAGTTCTTCAAATTTTCCTTTTGGAAGTGACTTAGTGAACACATCAGCCACCTGTTGATCAGTTCTGTAGAATTCCGGCTTAATTTCTTCATTGGCCACCAAATCTCTTATGAAATGATGTTTGATTTCGATATGTTTTGTTCTTCCATGGAGCACAGGATTCTTGGTCATGGCTGCTGCTGATATGTTATCACATAAGATCAGAGTTGCCTTTTTTTGTTCTTGATCCAAGTCTCCTAATAGCCTTCTTAACCACACTGCTTGACAAGCAGCTGTTGTTGCAGCAACATACTCGGCTTCTGTAGAAGATAAGGCAACCGTGGTCTACTTCTTTGACACCCAAGTTACTGCTCCAGATCCAAAATTGAAGAGATTTCCTGTAGTACTTTTTATGTCTTCATGAGAGCCTGCCCAATCACTGTCAGAATAGCCCATTAGTTCGAACTTCTCTTGTTTTGAATACCATATTCCATAAGAAATTGTTCCAGCAACATATCGAAGGATCCTTTTTGCTGTTCCAAAGTGATGAACGCTTGGACAATGCATGAACCTTGAAATCAGGCTGACAGCATAGGCTAGATCGGGTCTTGAATGTGTGAGATAGATAAGACGTCCGACTAGGCTTCTGAACTTTCTTGCATCTGCCATTTCTATTCCATCTTCAGTAACAAGTTTCTCATTCACATTCATTGGTGTTGCAATAGTTTTGCAACCTGTCATGCCAAATTGTTTCAAGATATCCACAACATATTTCTGTTGAGAGATAAATATGCCATTCTTGGTTTGCTTGACCTCAAGACCTAGGAAGTAACTCAATTCTCCCAGATCCGTCATCTCGAATTTGTTCTCCATAGCATTCTTGAATTCTGAAATAAGCTGTGCAGATGAACCAACATAAATCATATCATCAATATAAAGACTTATTAGGATGATGTCTTTATCTCCTTGCTTCTTCACATATAAGGTTGGTTCGTTGAGACTTCTCTTGAATCCATGTTCATGAAAGAACTCGTCTATTTTGTTGTACCAAGCTCGAGGGGCTTGTTTCAATCCATACAACACCTTCTCAAGTTTGTACACTTTATTTTCTTCCCCTGGAACTTCATAACGTTCTGGTTGTTGCACATACACATCTTCCTTGAGCTCTCCATTTAGAAAAGAATAATTTACATCGAACTGATAAACCGTCCATTCCATTTGAGCTGCAAATGCGAGAATGATTCTCACAGTCTCGAATCTTGCCACTGGAGCAAAGGTCTCTTCGAAGTCTACTCCGTATTCTTGTGCATATCCTCGTGCTACTAACCTTGCTTTGTGCTTTTGAATTGTTCCATCTGCATGCTACTTGGTCTTAAAAATCCATTTAAGACTGATTGCCTTCTTTCCTGCAGGTAGATCAACAAGCTTCCAAGTTCCATTCTTCTCAATTGCTTGAATTTCGTCGTTCATGGCTTTCTTCCACACTTCGGCTTTCATTGCTTCTCTTGGTGTTATTGGATCTCCAACAAACAAAGCAAAGTCACAATTTTTTCCTTCAATATCAAATGAGCGTTTTGGTATTCTTCCACGCTCACTTCTTAGACTAACTTCTTCTTCGCTTGTGTCATGTGGCGATGACTTTGAACTGTTACTTAGTGTTGTGTCTTGAGGGCTGTCCGAACTATTGCCTTGGGAGTTGTCTGATACCTCTTCTTGCATGTCTTCTTCTTGAACTTCATCTTGCATTACATCCATGCTTGAGCTAATTTGACTTGAACTTGTATCCCATCCTTCCTGTTCATTAAACTTCACATCTCTACTAACAACAATAGACTTTTTATCTGGATCAAAAAGTCTATATGCCTTGGAATTTGTACAGTAGCCTATAAATACATATTTTTTTGCTTTTTTATCTAACTTGTGTCTACTGGATGGTATCAAGGCATAACATACGCATCCGAATATACACAAATGATCGACAGAAGGTTTGGATTCATACCAGGCTTCATATGGTGTGACATTCCACACTGCTTTTGTGGGTGATATATTGATCAAGTACACTGCTGTTGCCACTACTTCTGCCCAAAATTCATCTTTCATTTTTCTGAACTTAAGCATTGATCTGGCCATTTCAACTATGGTTCGGTTCTTTCGCTCGGCTATACTGTTCTGTTCAGGGGTATAGGGTGCTGTCAATTCTCTCTTGATTCCTTCTTCATCACATAAGTTGATGAATTCTTTAGAAAGAAATTCACCACCTCTATCTGTCCTCAGAGTTTTCAGCTTCCTATTACATTGTTTCTCTGTCAAAGCCTTGAATTTCTTGAACCATTCGAAAGCTTCCGACTTGTAGGTGAGAAAGTAAACCCAACTCATTCTTGAATACTCATCTATGAAAAGTAAAAAGTACATGCTTCCTCCGTGAGACTCGGTCTTCATCGGACCACATATGCCGRCATGTACCAGTTCAAGCCTCTCTTGAGCTCTTTTTGCTTGYCCCACAKGAAAYGTTCTTCGTGTTTGCTTACCAAAAGCACAACCTTCACACACACGAGTAARATCTTTGATGTTTGGTAAGCCTTTTACCATCTCTTTATTTGCAAGTAGTTGTAAGCCTTTTACATACAGATTCCCATAACGTTGATGCCACGTATATGTGTTCACACAGTTGCTGCTCATCATTCCATAGAATTYTGCACAACAKAAATCYATAGGAAACATTYTGTTTTYTGTCATAGTGACYTGGAACAATACTTCACCARTTTTTTCTTTAATAGTGCATGCATTTTCTTTAAAATTAACAATCAAACCAGAATCCATAAGTTGGCCTACACTTAGTAGATTATGAGCAAAACCTGGTGCATAGCGCATGTTTCGAATAAGTCTTTCTTTTCCGTGAAGATTGGCAGCTACAGTCCCTTTTCCTTCAATTTGAACTTGCTTGTCATCTCTTAATCGAACCAGTGACTTCTGTGTTTCATCCAGGTCTTTAAACTTCTCTTTATTTCTTGTGAGATGATTTGAACAAGCACTGTCAATGTACCAGACATCTTTTGAGACAGATTGATGATTTTCATATGTCATGAACAAGTAGTCTTCTTCTTCTTCTTCTTCTTCTTCTTCTTCTTCTTCTTCTTCTTCTTCTTCTTCTTCTTCTTCTTCTTCTGCATATTGAGCTTGTTTCTCTTTACTCCAGCAATCTTCTTCCTTATTCCCAAATTTCTTGCAATACGTGCATTGGACAGAAATCATTCGTTCACGTCCTCTTCCTCTAAATCCACCTCTTCCTCTAAATCCACCTCTTCCTCTGCCACGGTTTCCTGGGGACTTAAATGACTCCCCCTGAGTTTGAAATGCATGTTCCTCTTCTTTGGATGGATTTCTATTGATTCTTGCTTCATGGGCTTGTAGGGAATCCATGAGTTCATCAACAATTAAAGTAGAGAGATCCCTATACTCCTCTATCGCTGCAACCACATGATCAAACTTGGGAGACAAACTCCTTAAAATTTTAGCAACAACGGTTTCATCAGTTATTTTATCACCATAAGTTCTCCTTTGACCCACAATAGATGAAACCTTTGCTAAATAATCTTGAACAGATTCATTGCTTTTCATAACTATTGTTTCAAAATCTATTCTCAAGGACTGAAGTTTAACAAGGATTACCTTAGTTGAACCTTGATACTCGGTCTTGAGAGTGTTCCAAGCTGCTTTGGCTGAGTCGGCTGCTGCAATTCTTGAGAATATTGTTTCATCAACAGCTTGTTGAATGAAGAACAAGGCCTTGGCATCTTTCTTAAGGATCTCCTTGTTTGTTGCTTCTTCTGATCCTTCAGTTATGCCCTTATCAACTAAATCCCACAGATCTTGGGATTTAAACAACGTTTTCATTTTGATACTCCAAAATTCGTAGGAGTCACCTTTGAAAACTGGAATCTGAGGTTGGGATGCATTAACAGTAGAGCTTCCTGAGGCCATGGGTTTCTTTTAAAATTTCTTGTTGCAAAAAGAATTAACAATCGAAGCCTAGGTTGCAACGTGGCTCTGATACCACAAATGTTAGAAATTGATAGAGCAATAAAGTATTTGGTGCAAAAAGTAGCTAATCTTTATTCAAAGACTAAGGGCCTTTTTATAGGCTTCACATAGAACAACTAACTTGGCTACAAATTAGGAAAAAATCTGCAACTAAGACTAGAAAGCAACAAAATAAAAATAAAAATAAAAATAAAAGACTAAATCAACCATGATCTTCCTTTACTTCAACAGCAAACTTTGAATCATTCTGTTAAAATTAAGTTAGACAATTAACAGTTATGTTAGTTACCTGTCGACAATTATGGCAGTTACTTGATGGAACTGTTGTGACTTTCTGTAGAAAGATGTATTGTTTAGAACAGGTGTGTCGTTTGGCTTAAAGGGTGAAACCCCTTTGAGTGCATATTTAAGTGTAAACATATTGTAATTTCTGTTGTACCAAAAATATTGAAAACTGTAAATAATAGAAACTGTGTTTGACATACCTGTGTTTCCAACATTTTGGTATCAAAGCGCAGATGATGGCATCAACATCAAACAACCTGTTGCATACTCAACTCCCAAAATTGAATGGTAAGAATTACCATCATTGGAGTATACAAATGAGGGTTCTTTTTGAATCTCAGGAATTATGGGATATTGTCGAACACGGCTTCGATGAACCAAAAGAAATAGACAAATTAACACAAGAACAAGAAGAAGACTTAAGAGAAATAAGAAAGAAAGACAAGAAGGCTCTCTACACCATATATCAGGATGTAGATGAGATCATATTTGAAAGGATATCTTACACTTTTTCTTCCAAAGATGCGTGGGATATTCTGCATAAGACCTATCGTGGGGAAGATAAAGTTAGGACTGTAAGATTGCAGACCCTTAGATGCGAATTCGATGCTCTCAAGATGAGGGATACAGAGTCAATAGAAGATTTCTACAACAGAACCGTATTTCTGTTAAATCAACTTTGACTGAATGGTGAAATTATCGAAGATATAAGAATGATCGAGAAGATCCTTAGGAGCCTAACTAGAAAATTCGAATATGTTGTCGTAGCAATTGAAGAGTCAAAAGATCTCTCAACATTATCCTTAGAAAGTCTGATTAGGACACTTCAGTCCCATGAATTGAGGATGAGGCAGTTTGATACTACCCCATATGAACAAGCCTTCCAACTTCAGTCCTCAGGAAACCAAGACAAGAACAGAACCTACGAAAGAGATCAACAAAGGGACTTTAAAGGAAAATACAAAAATAGGCAAGAGAATTATGTGCAGTGCTATCATTGCCAAAAATTTGGCCATATAGCCAAATTCTGCAGAAAAAGAATAGCAGGGGAAAGGGACAACAACTTTGCAAATATAGAAGAAGAAGACGAGGGCATATTCATGATACTTAACACTCAAGAAACTTTTGTCAACAATTGGTACATTGACAGTGGTTGTATCAATCACATGTCAGGCAATAGAGATATATTTTCTCACGTTGATGAAACTCAGCAATCACATGTCAGGCAATAGAGATATATCTTCTCACGTTGATGAAACTCAGCAAAAAGAAGTGAGGACTGGTAATGACAGAAAGTTAATTGTGAAAGGAATAGGAGACATATTGGTAGAAACAAAGAATGGACAAAAGAAAATAACCAGTGTATATTATGTGCCAGGTTTGCAGGACAATCTGCTTAGCGTAGGACAGCTTATACATAAAGGTTTTAACTTACATTTCAAAGATGGTCTATGTGAATGGAAGGATCAAGATGGGAAACTTATGGGAAAAATCAGAATGACATGAAACATAATGTTTCCTTTAAACCTCACTGAAGAAGGACTATTTTCTTTCAATATATCTACAAAGGATCAATCCATGTTATGGCATCACAGATTTGGGCACACAAACCTAGGTTATCTAAGTTATATGCAAAGGCATAACTTAGTCAAATGGATGCCAAGTCTAAACAAAGTTAAAGACATATGTGAAGGATGCATGATGGAAAAACAAAAGAGAGAAGCATTTCCACAACAAGAAGCATGGCGAGCATCAAAGCCTCTGGAATTGATTCACACAGACGTGTGTGGACCAATGAAGACATTGTCAATTGGTAGAAACAGGTACCTATTAACTTTCATAGATGACTATAATAGAAAGCTTTGGGTGTATTTTTTGAAAGAAAAATCAGAAGTTTTTGAAACCTTCAAAAACTTCAAAACTTACATTGAAAAAAACAAAGTGGACATATAGTTAAAACTCTCAGATCAGATGGTGGAGGAGAGTATAACTCCACTCATTTTATGGATTTTTTTTTAAACAAAATGGAATACACCACCAAATGACCACTAGGTACACACCACCGCAAAATGGTGTAGCTGAGAGACTAAATAGGACCATCATCGAAAAAGCAAGGAGTATGCTCAAAAGCAAGCATTTAGATAACTCTTTTTGGGCAGAAGCAGTGGCATGTGCATGTTATCTTATGAATAGGACAACAACAAAAGGACTTACTGATGTGACACCACAAAAGGCTTGGACTGGTTATAAACCCATAGTTGGTCATCTAAGAACCTTTGGATGCTTGGCATACTCTTTTATCCCTGAACAAAGGAGAAGCAAATTAGATGATAAGTCTGAAAAAACCATCTTTATTGGTTATAGCAATAAGTCCAAAGCCTATAAATTGTACAATCCTATCACTAAGAAAACCATAGTTAGTAGGGATGTTGTCTTTGAGGAGGACAAAGAATGGAACATCACAACAAATGGTGAGAGTAGGGAGACACATAATCCATCGGTTGCAATATTTGATAAAGGACCAAAAGATATTCAACAAAACCAAAGTGATGATGACCCTAACTCCCATCTAGAACCCCCTATAACACCTACAACTTCTCAAATTTCTGGAAATTCAAGTTCACAAGCTACATCCACAGAGAGTCCACCTAGGAGAGGGTATAGAAGCCTTGTGGATATCTACAATGATCCTAGAAGTCTGGATTTTAATAATGCAGATTTCGTTCTTTTTGTTGATGCTAATCCACTATCCTTTCAAGAAGCTTGGAATGATAAAAGGTGGAAAAAGGCCATGGATAGTGAAATAGAGGCCATCACAAAGAATAACACATGGGAATTAGTAGATCTTCCAAAGGGTTGCAAGGCAATTGGAGTCAAATGGGTATATAAAACAAAACTAAATGAGAAAGGTGAAGTAGATAGACTAAAGGCAAGATTGGTTGTGAAGGGTTACAAGCAAAAGTTTGGAGTAGACTATCAAGAAGTTCTTGCTCCTGTTATCAGACTTGAAACAGTGAGGTTGGTTCTATCTTTAGCTGCTCATAACAGATGGGATGTGCATCAAATGGATGTAAAGTCTGCTTTTCTCAATGGCTTCCTAGAAGAGGATGTTTATACAGATCAGCCAGAAGGATATATAAAGAAGGGAGAAGAACATAAGGTATGTCACCTGAGAAAGGCCTTGTATGGCTTGAAACAAGCCCCAAGGGCTTGGTACAGCAGGATCGAAAATTACTTCCTTACACATGGTTTTACAAAATGTCCTCAAGAACATACCTTATTTACTCAAAAGCAGCAAGGCATGATCTTGATGGTGTGCATTTATGTTGATGATCTTGAATTCACTAGAAACTCTAGTGAATTGGTAGAGGAATTTAAAGAAAACATGAAGACAGAATTCAACATGACTGACATGGGGCTGCTACATTACTTTCTCGGAATTGAGGTAAGGCAAAGTGAGGATGGCATCAGAATTCTTCAAGAAAGGTATGCTCAGAACCTTATAAACAAGTTTAATATGGGATTATTGTAACATCTCGTCCCACATCGGTTGGTGAGGTGAACAAAGCACTCCTTATAAGGGTGTGGATACCTCATCCTAGCATGACGCGTTTTGGGGCTTGCGTTGTGCGGCTGCCAAAAACAAAACCGTGCGGCTACTGCTTTGTGGTTGAGCGGGCAGGTTAGTCAAAGCGGACAATATCATTGCTACGGGGTTCTGGGGGCGTTACAATTATCTAAGCCTGCTGTCACTCCTATGGAGTTTGGACTCAAACTATCAAAAGACAGCAGAGAAGATAATGTTGACAGCAGCCTATACAGAAGCTTAATTGGAAGCTTAATGTACCTGACTGCTACAAGGCCTGATTTGGTATTCTCAATAAGCATTTTAAGTAGATTTATGGAGTCTCCTAAAATAAGCCACTAGGAAGCTGGAAAAAGGATTTTGAGGTATGTGAATGGAACCTTGAATCATGGTATATACTACTCTAATGACTATGATTTTAAGTTAATAGGTTATAGTGATAGTGATTTTTGGGGGAACATCGATGATGGAAGAAACACAGGGGGATGTATTTTTAATATGGGATCAGGGGCTGTCTCTTGGCAAACAAAGAAACAGAGTGTTGTTGCTTTATCCTCTGCTGAATCAGAGTACATGGCTCTCTCAGTTGCTGGTTGTCAAGCTATCTGGTTAAGAGGTATTTTACAAGAATTAGATTATGCATAGAATGCTCCTACTACCATTTTCTGCGACAACAAATCTACGATAGCTTTGTCTAAAAATCCTGTATTCCATGGGAAAAGTAAACACATTAGAATCAAGTTTTATTTTATCATACAATTAGTCTCAAACAAAGAAGTCAAGATAGAATTCTGTGGTACGAAAGAACAGCTTGCAGACTGTTTCACTAAAGCACTCCAGCCTGGAAACTTCAATCAGATGAAGGAACGTTTGAAGATAATCAAGTGTCTAACTTAAGGGGGAATGTTAAAATTAAGTTAGACAATTAACAATTATGTTAGTTACCTATCGACAGTTATGGCAGTTATTTGATGGAACTGTTGTGACTTTCTGTAGAAAGATGTATTGTTTAGAACAGGTGTGTCGTTTGGCTTAAAGGGTGAAACCCTTTTGAGTGCATATTTAAGTGTAAACATATTGTAATTTTTGTTGTACCAAAAATATTGAAAACAGTAAATAATAGAAACTGTGTTTGACATACCTGTGTTTCCAACACATTCAACTCTCAATATATGCATGTATACATATATATATATATATATATATATATATATATGTGTGTGTGTGTTATGTAATTAGTGCTTGTGGTGAAGCATCCACATGTCTAGATCTATCTGCTGAAAAGAAAAGCCGCACAAGAATAAGGGAATTGATGTTGGTGGGGGTCATGCATGTTTCATATGTGTTGGATCGTATAACACTAGCTAGATGTCAAAATCATATTGAAAGGTTTCAAACAGCCCCGTGTGTATAACTTTAAAATAAACTAAACCAAACAAACTCAGTTATATTCCACTTAAAATTAGGGTGTCGACGTATGCCGTACAATGTCAAAATATTATTATATGAATGTTTCGGCGCTGTATTACGTATTAATTATCATCGACTTTCATGTCGGAGGTAAAGTAATGCCAGCATTCATGCCTAATTGAACTCAAATGTTGTTCTCATGCCATCTTGGTGTTGGAAATTTGTAGGTTGGAAGTTAACATCCCACATTGGTAGAGAGTTTATTTCTAGAGAAGCTTATAAGGTTTTCTCTAGTAGTGCGCTGTGAACATGTTAGTGGACTCATGGTGGGGGTCTTGAGTGGAAGGCCCAACACACACGTTTTTACTAGAGATTTCGTCAGGAGGATTATCATTAATCCGATTTTAATTTGAAATAAATCGGTTTTGAGATAATTATTAATTTTAATATTTTGAGATAATTATTATTTTTAATTAATTAATTCCGATTTTATCATTTTAATTTAAATTAAAAGGGTTTTTGACTTGGTTTAGAGATAGGTTTTAGGTTGAAAATTTTTCTCACCCTATCTCCTCTTCGTGGGCCATTCTCGTGGGACAGAACTAGGGTTTCACCCAGTATAAATACTGGGTGAAGCCGTATCTATTTTCACACTGAAAACTATTCTTCCTCTGACGAAATTCTACTCCCGTCTCCTATTTCTCTCTACCGGTTTTGCTACAAAAATCTGCTCTATATTCTTTGTGATAGCTGTTCACAAACGAATAATCTACTGCATCAAATCCTGGGGCTTTGCGACTAGCAGACTCACAGCTTCTAAAGAGTGGTCGTATAAAACCTTTAAGGATAGGTTTTCCGTGCAGTTTCTCATTCAAATCGAAAGACTATTTACCATGTTGGTTTTACTATTTTTGCATTGTATTTAAATTTATGTTCACTAAGTGAACACTCTCCTTCTACCCCTTTCTTTCATTGAATCTATCGGGAAGGATAGTTTCAATCTGTGTGAATTGGTATCTATTGAGGTTTTTGTTGGGTCTGAATTCAAAAAGGTTTAACATTTTTATTGCTATAAAATAATTAAATTATATAAAGATTAAATCTTTATTTGGTGTTCATTTTCTTATTATTTTTATAATTTTTTCAACACTTGGTTGTCTCTATATGATTTTGCCTTTTAACATGATTGTGTGTGTATATATATGTAGGAAGAGGTTGACCTATAATTTCTTATAATGTTAGTAGTCATGGCTTAATCATTTGAGAACTTCGAAATTTATGAGATACGTGAGATCCATCCTAAGCCAGAGGTGATATCAAAATCCCCCTTTTAGACCTTGCAAAAGACTACAAACGTTAGAGATTTCTTTGATCTTGTTTAAGATGTGTCTTTGGGTAGAATTTTGACTTGCCTCTAACCTGGCTTACAATATCTTATATGTATTTATCATTAACACGTGTGATTAATATTGCATAAGATCAAATATGATGAACTTGATTGGAATCCCATGCTCAATTATATATCTGACGAGTGAGTTAATTATATATAGACATGTGTTTGTGTGTTTCTAGTACTTATTTTTACTTCTTGGTAAAATTAATCGATTACATTACTCTGAAAGGCTTTCACCAACAAACAATTCCTCCAGATATTCGTCTGTATAGTCAAAGCAGTTGGTTGTGTTAACTATCCGTAAACCAACGTGAAAATCAACGTGTCAGAAATCCGTTGGTTAATTTTGTCCTTCAGCCTGTGACAGATCAAGTGATAATATATATATATATATATATATATATATAGAGAGAGAGGGTTGGGTTCACGTGAGACCAGTCTGTTTTCGTGAGACCCGTGAGACCACATTTTTACACATAACCTTCACAGCAAAAACACTGTGAAGGTTTAAAAAAAGTCGAACCTTCACAGTAAAAACACTGTGAAGGTTGAAGTTTCAAGTGTAAAATGTTGGTCTCACGGGTCTCACGAAAACAGGCTGATCTCACATGATCCCAAGTCTATATATATAGGGGGAAGATCAAATGTTAACCAATAATTTTGTGTTAACTTTGAAAACCATGACAACCAATCAAATTTCATTCTTTTTGTAGGTTTATATCATGTTCACATTTTAAATACAAGGGTATTTCAGTAAATTGATTTGATATGTAACTCCCAAACAATTAATGGGGAGTTACAAATCATCAAATACCAAAAAATATGCATTTATAATATTAATATTAATATTTTTATTTTTTTTAATCTTGATCTTCCATGTTCATTGTTTTATTAGTTTTTAATTCGCATAGAAAACACGGTAATAAAAATTTTCGGTATCGATCAAGCTAATATGGATAAACGCAATGGAAAATAAATCAACAACAGTAGAAGATTAAAATGGTTTATGATGACAATCAGAGTTCGAGGTCGGGAATTGAACAAATTAACCAAAACAAATGTCTTGGTAAAAAGATTTTTATTTTTTTTTTAGATTCGTTTTAATCGAAATTATGTTCATTACGATGTGTTGTGTTTTTTATACTTCATCTTCTATTGATAGTTTTTTTCTTTAATTATTAAAATACGTACCTAATTCACATGTTCAAATGGAAGTACATACACAACCCATTTTCATATTGTCATATTACCAACTTTTATGAATCATGAACCATTGTGTTCATGTTACTTCTTCTATCATATGAACACAAGTGTTATTTTTTAAGCTTGATACCAAATCYTTATATTTGTGTAAGTGTTTGCACCCGGTGTTCATAACGGTGAGGTTATGTGTTCGTATATTTTATACGATATGAACAAAGAGTGAACACGTTATGAACAAGGGGTGAACAACCATATAAGATCAGAAACATATATGAACAATGGGTGAACTTTAAATGGTGTGGATGCAATGCATGTATAAAACTCCAATTGACAAAGGATCGCTCCTGAATGTGTTTGTAATGAAGGAACTATTGTTCACAAGTTGTTCATATCGTGTTCATACCTGTTTTATTTATTTATTTTCTTTCGTATAGCAGTTATTCTTATTATGTTCATATTGTATTTATATATGCTATGCAGTCCAAGTTCATATATATGTCAAATTTTTATTCGTATTTGATACAATGGTTCATATATATATATTGTCGTGTTCATATGGTTCTTAAATTAACAAAAAAATCATAGATTTTTTTTATTTTGTAACTCCCAATTAATTAATGATATGGGAGTTACATAATTTTGTTTACCTAAATACCCTTTTCAACTTTGTTCACTTATCTTTATGAAATTTTAAATTTAAAAAAATAAGTTTTTATCATGATTAATCACAACCGTTTATTGAAAGATTGAATGGTCAAGATCGGTTAACAAAGTTAACACAATAATCTTGGTTAACATTTGAACCAGCCCATATATATATATATATATAGAGGGATGTTATTCTACACCCTTTGTCATTCCTACACCCTATACAACCCTCATCTCAACCATTCAATTTTTAATCAATTAATTGTTTCCTAATATAAAGTATTAATCATAATTAATAAACTCTATTCATATTCCATAAATATTCAAATCATAATAAATGAACTTCCATCATTTCTATAATTAATTGGGTTGCAAGGGTTGTACAAATGCACAAGGTTGTAAAAGAAATATACCCTATATATATATATATATATATATATATATATATATATATATATATATATATACTGCACCACAGCAGCTGCAAATTATAGTTTACAATTTAATGTTTGACCTTCCATCTTCAGGCCCTATGACACCAAGTAGACTAGAGATATATAAAACAATCAGGTCTCACATGGTTTCTATTTCATCTTCATCTACTTTAATTTATGTATGTGATGGAAGATTGGTCATGTAAGACTGTTACATCATGGAATTTCTATATGCATAAATAGTACCATAAAACATAATATTAAGACAAATATATTTGTAGCTGCGAGCCTGCAATTCAAACACACATTCAACAAGAAAACCAATATTTTGGGAAAACTATATATGATTAATTGTATTTATATCAGCTTGGGAACGTAGCTTTTAACTCGTAAGCAGGATATGAGACATTAAGTATACAAATCCCCAATTAGCAGCCATCAGCCAGCCTTATTGGAGTCATACTATACTATTGCTGGTTGCTGATCACTTCTTCTATTTCACATAAACATCTATGCATATGTCTATGTCTACCTACTGTATATAGGGGATCTGTATCTAAAACTAGGGTTTCTCACTTGATTTGATCAAGAATCTTGATCAATTCAAGCAAATACTGCCATTATTATTGCCATCTCCTTCCATGGATGCAGCAGGGGCATAGTCATAGTCTCCATCATCATCATCATCGCCATCAATGGCATCTTGATCATCGGTATGATGGGTATCACCATATAAATAGGCATGATCATAAACAGTATCATGATGATGATCATCATGAAGCCCAATATTACATATAATCTTTACGCATTGAAGCATTTTCTTCTTTGTGGAGGGCCGGGGAGATCGAGGGTAAACACAATCTAATAAATACTATAAAGCTAGCTTCTTCACTTTCAAAGTGAACTATGTTTGGGAAAGATGGGAAAAGGAACTAATAAATAAATAGAGGATTGTAGGAAAATGAAATGAAAGTGAAACCATTAACTTCAAAGAGTCTTTTTTTCACAATTTATGCTTATCTCCAACCTCGTCCACAAAAACAACTTAGTGAATCTTGTTTCTTTCATAATCACTTTTATTTGCGTATACAAAACAACAGACTTTGTTAAGGGATGATGACAGCGCATGGAAAGGAAGGTTGAGATCATGGTGGAGTGTGTGATCCCCGACTTCCTGTGGGATGGTGTGTGCTGCTGCTAGAGAAGTGTGTTGCACACATGGCATATCGTGCCATGTGGATGCTTTGTTGGTCTCATGCTTCTTCTTGGCTGGTTGTTATTTTTTAGGGTTTTTTCTCTTAACCGCGCGTGAGTGGCAGTGCCAGCTTCTCCACAACTCAACTTATCCTATTGGGCATTGGAGAATAGTCACGAAAATTCCTTGTGGCCTTGGCGGGACTGGGGCCAGTAACCTTTACGGAGGAGCCCCAAAGACCGGCCAAACCTTATTGCGTCTAGCTAACCCCACAAGTTTTGGTTCACGTTGTGTTGGTTTTTTGGTTTTGCGGAGATACGGAGCTAGTGTTGGTTGGGTTCATCACACAATGTTAATAAAGCTAGCTAGCTCTTTCCCCAGCTGATCAATTTCGATCTCCTGGTTCAATGGTCGTTTTCTATCTGCATTGAAGGACACAGTTTAATTTCCTTGGCTTGGCTTCTCTTTTTTTGATGGAACCCATTTCTATTGTTCTTGTTCTTCTCATTCTTTTAGGAGCAGTTACATGCCTATCTCCATCTTTAGTTTAATTAGGACAAGATCTACTTTCCAAAACCATTTTGAAGAAGTCACATTGAGGATCGAAGGTTCAAATAGGAAACACAAAGAGGTTGAGAGCGTAGAATATTTTTTTTCTTTCTAAACATTTTGCAAATCAAGCATCCCTTCAATATCACCATGAGTAGGGATTCAAATACAAAACCATTTCCAGAAATAGTACAATAAGCTTAACACCTTGATAAGATTTCCTCATGATCCATGATACCTGTAGTAAAAATCTCCACAATTGCAATCCAAAAATGGTAGATTAGATCCAAATTTCATGTGATAGTGGAGTTCCAATGATTAGAGGCACTCATATGTCCAAATATATTCAAGAAGAATAAGAGCAAAAAAGAAGGAAACAGTGAACCATTTTCCAGTGAAACTTTTAGCTTCCAAGTGTCTTTTTTTTTCATTTTTTTAATTGATATTTTTCAAAAGTCTGTCGGTAATCCTTTGATGATCAGCAAGGGATATTTAGTTTTAAATTTTCATTTTTCTAATTGATTTTTTTCAATATCTATCCGTATTTATTTTTTCAATTTTCTTAATTGATATTTTTCAAATCCTTCGGTGATGAACAAAGGTAACCGACGGATGTTTAAATTTTATTTTCTATTTTTATCTGATGTTTTTGAAAAATATTCGAAGTATAATCTAATTTTTGTTTCAAATTATTTGAAGGGTTGTGTTTTTTACTTACTTAGTGATGATCCGTCCAAGAGTTTATATTTTATAAATGGATCACCGACAACTATGAATTCTTTTGGCAAATTGATAAACTTGTAAAAAGTCATTTTGTTGGTCATCCTTCGCACATCTCCAATGGATATTTCCAACCTTATTTTAGTGGTGCTGGGAGAGATCAATGTTGGAAAGGTAATTAAGTGATGACTAATCATTTGGCACAAGTCAATCCATGAGTGGAAGTGTGGAGTTTTGAGCAAAGGTTGTGCATGACATATACTAAGATTCACAGGGATTTTCTATATATTTGTGGCCAAAAGATGAGATGCTTTTCAAGAATCAAGTGCAGCATCTATATATTCACAGAACTTCAAATGATGATTAAAATCTTCCTGGTTTCTTTTAGTAGGAATCTTGATGCATTGGTCGCCACACAAAGCAAGTTAGTGTGTGTGCATATACATAGGGAGGTTTTGGGGAAAACCCAAAAAAAAATGAAAAATTGAGGAACATTTTGTAACCATTCGTCCGATATGCACATGTGCATACAACTAATTGAAATTGTTCTTGATTTTTATGCATGTGCGCATGTTATATGCATATGTGCATATCAGACAAATTGGTTACAAATTACTTGCATGCACATGTACATATTGTCCAGATAAACGGTTACCGGGTTGTTCATCAGTTTTTTATTTTCTACGGTTTTCCCCTTAACCTAACCCTATATATATATATATATATATACACACACACATATATATATATATATTGTATATATAGCATATTATATTTAAACCATGAAAACCAATTTGTATCCCTTGTTTTGTGCATAGATGAAACAACATATATGAGCTTTCAATATCTATTGTTTTATAAATGAAATGCAATGAGTGTGATAAGAACCCGTTTTATACATGAAACTGATACTCAAACTTATACAAAAGAACAAAGCATGTGAAACAATATGAATTATAGCTTAAAATTAAACTCATTTAATTTGATGATTGGTTTATTGTCACATGTGTTGTTTCATCTATAGAAAATATATGAAAAATTGTTTTCACGGTTTCGTACTTTTAGAAGTTGGTTTCTATATGATTTGCAATATATATATATATATATAGAGAGAGAGAGAGGGGGGGGGAAGAGAGGTTCAAACGAGAACGGTAACTAAATAAGATAATACGAAAACGGTCAAATCATACGTGCGAAAGCATATGTGATTGTACACAAAGTATCTCCAATGCAAGGTTCTTATAAACAAAAAGTGAAGTGACTTGTAGAAACTACCATTGTAAAAGTTCTTATAAAAACTCACCCCCATTGATCGAGTTCTTGTACAAGAACCTTGGTTCTTAGTTCTTACCGTGAAGTTTGTGTGAATTGACAATTTCCTAGACTTTTATATGTTTTCTTGATTTTATTGATACTGAAAAAATGAGACCCGCAAAAAAGAGGTTCTTATAAAAAGTATCATTGTGGAAATTTATGTGGGTTCTTAATTTGATAAGTTGAAAGTAAGGTGACAACAAAAGTGCAAAAAGGAGGTTCTTACAAGAAGCTCCACTGAGATCCCTTTATCATTTCACTCATACCGTCTTCAATTGCCAGCACCATTTTTGCACCAAAATGATGTAATTTTTGTGTAAAACACTTGGGTTATATACGTTTGTTTTATAATAACCTTAATTATAAACAAAGAAGCTTATATATAAGTATTGAAATGGCCACTAGGGACCATAATCTGGTTAAATTTCTCAACTTGCAGGTAATTTGCAATCATGTGAAGGTTCTTTTTTCTGTTGCACTATGGTCTTGCATTAGCCAACCATCTGTGTTGTAACCTCATCAAGTTATACATTGACCTTCTTCTCTATGAATTTTACTAGACTTAAAGGAATTAGGAACCCCGTATATTAATTGAAGATCACCAACTAAGAGATCAATGACTCTACAACCAAAAATTCAGTTAAGTATTAGTTTTATGGTTGAGAAATATACAAAGCTTGACCAGATTCTGAGCAATTATCAAGCTAATTAATTTATAGATCTTAAAATTCCTAAATAGCAGGATCATTCTTGTTCTGTATGTAATATATATATATATATATGTATGTATATATATATGTATGTATTATCATCATCATGGTTGACATTGTGGATTACTAGATCAAAGTGCTTGATTTTGAGCTGCTGAACCAAAATTTGATTAGATACCTAAATCTCATTAGCAGCAGTACTACATATATCATTTTTAGTGGTACGACCATTTATCAGCAAATTAGCTAGTTGGGTCATTCTCAGAGTCCAGGAATACCCCTACTTAATTTATCATCAATAGTGAATACATTCTCAATGTTAGATCTAGCTACTTCAATTAATGCTTTTGATTATCTAATTGATCATGCAGCCGGAGCATAGTCATAATCTCCATCATCATCATCACCATCTGCCTCTGATGCTGCTGGAGCATAGTCATAATCTGCATCATCGTCATCACCATTTGCCTCTGATATTGCTGCTGGAGCATAGTCATAATCTGCATCATCATCATCGCCATCTCTTTGTAACTTAGCTGATGCCGGATTGTAGTAACCATCATTTCCATTGCTGTATCCGTCTGCATGGTTTTTAAATGACCACCCTCTGATTGTCTTTGCAACATAAGACATCTTAATTAAGTTCTTTGTGAGGGCTCTGAAACTTAGTGGTTTGGTTTCAATTTGAGTATGAAAGAAACTGATGCACTTTGCCATATTTATGGGCAAGAGAAGCAGCCTGGCTTTCTTTTAGCACAAGTGTAAGTGTGGAGCTGCTGTTAAAAGTTGTGTCCTGCGCATATAGTAGCATCCATGCATGTGTCAAAAATTCAGGGGACACACACAYATRTGTATATATATRTGTSTGTRTGTTATGTAATTAGTGCTAGTGGTGAAGCATCTACATGTCTAGAGCTATATGCTGAAAAGAAAAGCAGCACAAGGATAAGGGAATTAATGTTGGTGGGGGCCATGCATGTTTCATGTGTGTTGGACTGTATAACACTAGCTAGATGCCAAAATATATTGAAAGGTTCCTCAGACAGCCCCATGTGTAAAGCGTTAAAATGAAACAAACCAAACAAACTCAGCTATATTCCACTTAAAATTAGGGTTTCGACATATGCCGTACAATGTCAAAATATTATTATATGAATGTTCCTGTGCTATAGTATGTATTAATTATCTTTGTCTTTCATGTTGGAGGTAAAGTAATGGCCAGCAGTCATGCCTAATTGAACTCAAATGTTGTTATTATGCCATCTTGGTTGTCTCTATATGATTGCCTTTTTAACATGACTCTGTGTGTGTATATATATGTAGGAAAAGGTTGACCATGATTTTTTACAATGTTAGTAGTGAGGCTTTAATCATTTGAGAACATCGAAATCTATGAGATCCATCCTAAGCCAGAGGTGGCATCAAAATTCCCCTTTTAGACCTTGCACAGGACTGCAAACATTAGAGATTTCTTTGATCTTGTTCAAGATGCGTTCTAACCTGGCTTACAATATATATCTTATACGTATTTATCATTAGCACTGTGAGATTAATATTGCATAAGATCAAATATGATGAACTTGATTGAAAATCCCATGCTCAATTACATATGTTATGAGTTAGTTAATTATATATAGACATGTGTTTGTGTGTTTCTAGTACTTATTTTTACTTGTTGGTAAAGTTAATCGATTACATTACTCTGAAAGGCTTTCACCAACAGGCAATTCCTCCAGATATTTGTCTGTAAAGTCAAAGCAGTTGGTTGTGTTAACTATCCGTAACCAAATGTGAAAAATCAACCTGACAGAAATCCATTGGTAAATTTTTTCCTTCAGGACCTGTGACAGATCAAGTGATTATATATATATATATATATATATATACTGCACCACACCTGCAAATTATAGTTTACAATTAATGTTTTACCTTCCTTCTTCAGGCCCTATGACACCAAGTAGACTAGAGATATATAAAACAATCTGGTCTCACATGGTTTCTGTTTCATCTTC
>NC_037535.1:4535379-4536384 GCF_001531365.2 Cynara cardunculus var. scolymus
CTGCAATTCAAACACACATTCAACAAGAAAACCAATATTTTGGGAAAACTATATATGATTAATTGTATATATATCAGCTTGGGAACGTAGCTTTTAACTCATAAGCAGGATATGAGACATTAAGTATATATTTGTCATACAAATCCCCAATTAGCAGCCTGCAGCCAGCCTTATTGGAGTCATACTATACTATTGCTGGTTGCTTTACTTCTTCTATTTCACATAAACATCTATCTACCTACTGTATATAGGGGATCTGTATCTAAAACTAGAATTTCTCACTTGATTTGATCAAGAAYCTTGATCAACTCAAGCAAATACTGCCATTATCATTGCCATCTCCTTCCATGGATGCAGCAGGAGCATAGTCATAGTCTCCATCATCATCRTCATCGCCATCAATGGCATCTTGATCATCAGTATGATGGGTATCACCGTATAAATAGGCATGATCACAAACCGTATCATGATGATGATCATCATGAAGCCCAATATTACACATAATCTTTACGCAATGAAGCATTTTCTTCTTTGTGGAGGGTCCGGGAGATTGAGAGTAAACACAATCTAATAATATACTATAAAGCCAGCTTCTTCACTTTCAAAGTGAACTATGTTTGGGGAAGACAGGGAAAAGGAACTAACAAATAAATAGAGCAATGCAGGAAAATGACATGAAAGTGAAACCAATAACTTCAAAGAGTCTTTTTTTCACAATTTATGCGTATCTCCAACCTCGTCCACAAAAGCAACTTGGCGAATCTTGTTTCCATCAYAATCACTTTTATTTGCCTATACAAAACAACAGACTTTGTTAAGGGATGATGATAACGCATGGAAAGGAAGGTTGCAATCATGGTGGAGTGTGTGATTCCCGACTTCCGGTAGAAAGGTGTGTGCTGCTGCTAGAGAAGTGTGTTGCACACATGGCATATCATGCCATGTGGATGCTTTCTTGGCTAAGTTCTATTCACAAATAGACAGATTGGATTGGATTTATAGTAC
>NC_037535.1:4537324-4543431 GCF_001531365.2 Cynara cardunculus var. scolymus
AAACGGTGTGTTTTTTATTTTGTTAGTGACGATCCGTCCAATTAAAATGGATCACCGATGGGCGATGGCTATGAATTCTTTTGGCAAATTAATAATAAGTCATTTTGTTCGTTATCCTTTGCAAATCTCCAATGGATATTTCCGTCCTTATTTTAGATGGGAGAGAAATAATGTGGAGAAGGTAATTAAGTGATGACTGATCATTTGGCACAAGTCAATCCATGAGTGGAAGTGTGGAGTTGCGAGCAAAGGTTGTGCTTGACATATACTAAGATTCACAGGGATTCTCTGTATTTTGTGGCCAAAAGATGAGATGCTTATGAAGAATCAAGTGTAGCTATTTATATATTCAAAGAATTTCAAATGATGATTAAAATCTTCCTGGGTTCTTTTAGTAGGAATCTTGATGCATTGGTCGCCATTAGAAAGTAAGTTAGTGCGTGTGTGTATATATATATATATAGCATATTATATAGAAACCATGGAAGCGAATATTATTGGAACCTTCTTTTCCAGAAAGTTAAAGAAACAGCATAATAAGCATTTTGACTCTTGTCTCTTTCCAAATAAAGATGACTTAAGTGCTTTATTAATCGGATCTTTTTGATGTAGATGCAAGTGAGTATGTTTGTGTATAGCATGTGTATTAGCTAGTTTATGTAGTTAATGTTAGAACAGACATTTAAGCATACCAATCTTATTATTCCAATCATCAATCGGAAGTCATACAAATTACAGATACTAATATACACAGGGAAGGGTTACAACCCTTCAAACAGAACGACACAACCATTCATGAACAGGTGTGACAGTTAATTAACTGTCATGATCCTTCCTAACGATATTAACAGAATTAACGGTGACTGTCATATTTCCAATAGAGCAGATTGATCAACCTGACTAGCTTACTTTCAACACCCCCCCCCCCCCTTAAGCTAGACAGGATTGAACCTTCAAACGATCCTTCATGCTTTTGAAATTCCCATACTGCAATGCTTTTGTGAAGCAGTCAGCCAATTGGTCTTTAGTGCCACAGAACTCAATCTTTACCTCTTCATTTGTGATCAATTCTCTAATAAAGTGATATTTAACTCGGATGTGTTTGCTTTTACCATGAAACACAGGGTTCCTTGAGAGAGCAATGGCAGAGTTATTGTCACAAAAAATAGTAGTAGGGCCACATTGAGTGTGATTCAACTCATGTAGTATATCTCTTAGCCAAAGAGCCTGACAGCCTGCAATAGAGAGTGCCATATATTCTGCCTCAGTAGAAGATAGTGCCACAACACTTTGTTTCTTTGACTGCCAGGATATTGCACCAGATCCCATATGGAACACATATCCTCTTGTGCTTCGGCCATCATCAAAACTACCTCCATAATCACTATCACTAAAACCCACATGTGTGAAGTTTTTTGACTTAGAATATATAATGCCATGATCTAGAGTTCCCTTAATGTATTTTAGGATCCTCTTTCCTGCTTCCCAATGACTGACCTTTGGTGAGTCCATAAATCTGCTTAAAATACTAACTGAAAAAACCAAATCAGGTCTGGTAGCAGTCAAATACATAAGACTACCAACCAGACTTCTATATAAACAGCCATCTATACTTCCTTCTTTGCTGTCCTTGGAGAGCTTGATACCAAATTCCATAGGAGAAATAGCAATATTAGACTGTCCCATATTAAATTTATCAATCAAACTCTATGCATACTTGTGGTGAGTGATTTTGATCTCCTCTTGTTTTTGTCTAACTTCAATACCCAAAAAAATAGTGAAGCAGCCCCATGTCTGTCATATCAAATTCTGCCTTCATACTTTCTTTAAATTCTTCTACAATAGTTTGTCAGTTGCTAGTAAAAACCAAGTCATCAACATAGATACAAACAATGAGAATCATACCTTCAGATTTCTGAGTAAAAAGGGTATGCTCTTGAGGACATTTGGTGAAGCCATGTGTCAAGAAGTATCCTTCAATTTTACTATATCAAGCACGTGGTGCTTGTTTCAAGCCATATAAGGCTTTCTTTAAGCAACACACTTTATGTTCCTCACCCTTCTTGACATAACCCTCAGGCTGATCCACATACACATCTTWCTCTAAATTCCCATTTAAGAAGGCTGATTTTACATCCATTTGGTGCACTTGCCAGTTATTTTGTGCAGCCAAAGACAGAACTAATCTAACTGTTTCTAATCTAATAACTGGTGCAAATACTTCTTGATAGTCAATCCCATATTTTTGTTTGTAACCTTTCACTATTAACCTTGCTTTATGTCTATCAATGTTTCCTTTCTCATTCAATATGGTCTTGTATACCCATTTTACTCCAATGGGTTTATGACCAGTTGGAAGATTTACCAATTCCCAGGTATTGTTCTTTGTAATGGCCTCTATCTCTTTGTCCATAGCCTCCCTCCATTTTCTTTCTTGCCAAGCTTCTTCAAATGATACTGGATCAGCATCTGAGAATAAGACAAAATTTGTGGTGTTATTGAATTCAAGACTTCTTGAATCATTATATATATCCCTTAGGCTTCTGTAACCTCTCTTAGGTGGACGTTCAGAGCTGTCCGAAAAGGAGCTTGAAAGTTCAGGAGATTGAGAGGTTGTAGGAGTGTTCAAAATATCCTCAGACACAGACCCTTCTTGATTCTGATTGCTCTCTATCTGCCCTTCTGTGATTGTCTCAATCTAAGGAGAGATTACTTCTTTCCTTGGTGCATCATTCCAAGACTTTACCTCATCAAACACAACATCCCTACTAATAATAGTCTTCTTAGTGATAGGATTGTAGAGCTTGTAAGCCTTAGATCTATCACTGTATCCCACAAAAATAGCCTTCTCAGATTTTTCATCTAGTTTGTTTCTCTTCTGTTCAGGAATATGTGAATAAGCCACACATCCAAAGGTTCTTAGGTGTCCAACAGCAGGTTTGTAACCAGTCCATGCTTCTTGGGGTGTCATGTTTGAAAGAGCCTTTGTTGAAGTCATGTTTATCAAATAGCAGGCAGAGGATACTGCTTCTGCCCAAAATGAATTGTCCAAATTCTTACCTTTTAGCATGTTTCTTGCTTTTTCAACAAGAGTTCTTATTAATCTCTCAGCTACCCCATTCTGCTGAGGGGTGTATCTAATGGTCATTTGATGGTGAATTCCATTTTCCTTTAGAAAATCAAGGAAGTTTGAGGAGTTATACTCTCCTCCACCATCTGATCTAATGGTCTTGATCATGTAACCACTTTGTTTCTCAACATAAGCCTTGAATATTTTGAACATATTGAAGACCTCAGACTTTTCTTTCAAAAAATAAATCCAAAGTTTCCTACTGTAATCATCTATGAAGGTGAGTATGTATCTGTTACCTCCAATAGAAGGGGTCTTCATAGGTCCACATAAGTCTATGTGGATAAGTTCCAATGGATTTGGTGTTCTCCAAGCTTCCTCTTGAGGAAAAGAATCTCTAGTCTGTTTTCCCATCATACACCCTTCACACACTTGTTCTATTCTGCTTAGACTAGGCAGTCCTTTAACAAGATTATGCTTTTGCATATAACTTAAATAACCAAGATTTGTTGCCCAAACCTTTGATGCCATAATAAGGTGTTTTGCTTTGTAGACATGTTAAAGGAAAATAAGGTGTTCTCATTGAAATTTAAAGGAAACATCTTGTGTTACCTGTCATGTTGGTCTTTCCCATGAGGCTTCCATA
Organism: Cynara cardunculus var. scolymus; assembly: GCF_001531365.2. Taxonomy (NCBI): domain Eukaryota; kingdom Viridiplantae; phylum Streptophyta; class Magnoliopsida; order Asterales; family Asteraceae; genus Cynara; species Cynara cardunculus. The sequence goes on from NC_037535.1 coordinate 4,541,041, forward strand.
TTGGTCCCTTACTTCACATATCTTCTCTTTAAAGTGTAAATCATAACCCTTTTGTAGTAGTTGTCCCACACTAAACAGATTATGTTTTAATTCAGGAATGTAGTAAACACTGGAAATCCTCTTCTGTCCATGTAAGGTGTCAATGAGTATGTCTCCCAAACCTTAAACATTCAGCCTTTTGTCATCACTTGTTCTAACTTCCCTTTTCTGTGTTTCATCAATTTGAAAAAAAATACTATATGGTTGCTGCATCCACTGTCTATATACCAAGTATTGCTTGGATAAACTTCTTGCGTGTTGAGTAACATAAACATGATATCATCATCTTCCTTATTAATGAAACTGTTATTTCTTTCTTCTGCTGTTTTGTTTCGACAGAATCTTGCAATATGACCAAATTTCTGGCAATGATAACATTGCACAGGCGTTTGTGGTCTCCCCTTGCCTCTCCCTCTTATTTTTGTTTGTTGTCTCCTATCGAAAAATCTATTTCTCTCTTGTGAATTAGATTGTTGTATATGAAATGCTTGTTCATAGGATACTGAATCAAATTGCTTAACCCTAAGTTCATTTGAGATTGAAGAGTACCTATTAAACTTTCAAGGGATAAGAATGAGAGGTCCTTAGATTCTTCCTTCGCCACTACTATGTACTCGAACTTCCTTGTTAGACTCCTTAGGATCTTTTCAACCATCTTTCTATCATTTATGTCTTCACCATTCAATCTTAATTGATTTCTAATCATGATCACTCAATTGTAGAATTCCTCAATTGTTTCTGAGTCCTTCATTCTTAACCCATCGAATTCACATCTAAGAGTTTGTAATCTGACCGTCTTCACTCTTTCTTCTCCCCGATATGTCTTGTAAAGGGTATCCCATGCTTCCTTTACTGACTTTGAAGATGAGATTCTCTAAAACACAATTTCATCGACTGATTGATATAATATGTACAGGGCCTTTCTATCCTTTTTTTTCGATTCCTTCAACTGTTCTTCTTGTACTTCTGTTACTTCTTCGAATTGATTTATTTCATCAATTCCTTCTTTGACTATACTCCATAAATCTTGTGATTCGAATAATACTTTTATTTGTATGCTCCAATGGTAATAGTTGTTCCCATTTAATTTGGGAAGTTGTGGATGTAAAATAGTGTTCGAAGATGAGGCCATCATCTGGGCTCTAATACCACAGGGTTAGAACAGACCTTTAAGCATACTAATCTTATTATTCCAATCATCAATTGTAAGTCATACAAGTTACAGATACTAATATACACAGGGAAGGGTTACAACCCTTCAAACAGAACGACACAACCATCCATGAACAGGTGTGACAGTTAATTAACTGTCATGATCCTTCCTAACGATATTAACAGAATTAACGGTAACTGTCATATTCCAAATAGAGCAGATTGATCAACCTGACTAGCTTACTTTCAACAGTTAACATCCCCTCCTATATCATTTCTCATTTCACTCAGACCGTCTTCAATCGCTTGCACCATTTTCTGCACCAAAATGATGTAATTTTTTGTATAAAACACTTCGATTATATAAGTTTCTTATGATAATCTTATAAACAAAGAAGCTTATACATAAGTATGGAAATGGCCACTAGTGACCATCAACCGAAATTAGCGACCATAATCTGGTTAAATTTCTCAACTGGCAGGTAATTTGCAATAATGTGAATCTTCTTTCTTGTTCTGTATGAAATACATATATATATATATATATGTATGTATTACCATCATCATGGTTGACATTGTGGATTACTAAATCAAAGTGCTTGATTTTGAGCTGTTGAACCACAATTTGATTAGACACCTAAATCTCAAAAGCAGCAGTACTACATATATCATTTTTAGTGGTATGACCATTTATCAGCATATTAGCTAGTTGGTACATTCTCAGAGTCCAGGAATACCCCAAATTAATTTATTATCAATAGTGAATACACTCTCAATGTTAGATCTAGCTACTTCAATGAATGCTATTGATTATCTAATTGATCATGCAGCGGGAGCATAATCATAATCCCCATCATCATCATTGTCACCATCTGCTTCTGATGCTGCTGGAGCATAGTCATAATCTGCATCATCGACGTCACCATCTGCCTCTGATATTGCTGCTGGAGCATAGTCATAATCTGCGTCATCATCATCGCCATCCCTTTGTAACTTAGCTGATGCCGGATTGTAGTAGCCATCATTTCCGTTGCTGTATCCGTCTGCATGGTTTTTAAATGACCACCCTCTGATTGTCTTTGCAACATAAGACATTTTAATTAAATTCTTTGTGAGGGGCTCTGAAACTTAGTGGTTTGGTTTTAATTTGAGTATGAAAGAAACTGATGCACTTTGCCATATTTATGGGCAAGAGAAGCA